>NC_142025.1:29214328-29574328 GCF_049901735.1 Notechis scutatus | reverse complement strand
TATTATTATGACATTTTTCTTCCAGTACTGTGAGCAGGAAATTCTAGCTGCTGTTATTACATGTAATATAAAATATTTTATCATTCTGTTATAGTTTCTTTTAATTATTCCTAAGAGGAATAGTTTCGGAACAAAATCAATTTTATTTTCAATTAACTCGTCTATCCACGTATGAATCATTTTCCAGTATTTCTTCGCTTGGGGGCATGACTACCAAAAATGAAAGAAGGTACCTTATTGATGTCCACACTTCCAGCAATTTGGTTTTAAGTTTGGATAAATCTTAGCCAATCGTGAAGGCGCCATATATCAACGATAGAACATTTTGTGTTGGTTTTCTTTGTAAGCCATCGATTTTGTTATTTTATAATTGGTATTCCAAATCTTTTCCCACTGTTCTAATTCAATAGTATGTCCAAAATTTCTACCCCATGAAATCATTGATCATTTTACAATCTCCTCTGTTATATCCCATTCTAATAAGTGTTTATATATTTTAGATAATAATTTTTCATCTGAGCCAATCAAAATTTTATCTAATTTTTATAATTCATTCATTCTCTGGAGCCTCGGTGGTAGTGCAGTACTGCAAGCTACTCCTACTGCAATTTGGCAGATCAAATCTCACCAGGCTCAAGGTTTACTCAGCCATCCATCCTTCTGAGGTGAGACCCAGATTGTTGGGAGCAATATGCTGACTCTGTAAACCGCTTTGAGAGGGCTGTAAAGCACTATAAAGTGGTATATAAGTCTAAGTGCTATTGCTATTGTCCATTCCAAATTCCTCACTGTCTTTTTTATATCTTGTTTGTATTTGCATATACGTCCACCAGTCCAATTTTATTTCCTGTCCTTCCAATTCCTGCCTACTCTTTAGATTCCCTTGTGTGTTTAAAATTTCCCTGTAGCTGGCCATTTTCTTGATCTCCGTTATATTAGGGTGGACTACTGCTTCCAAGGGGGATATCCAGTTTGGAATTTTCAGATATTTATTTTTTATTTGTCTCCAT
Source organism: Notechis scutatus (assembly GCF_049901735.1). Classification (NCBI taxonomy): domain Eukaryota; kingdom Metazoa; phylum Chordata; class Lepidosauria; order Squamata; family Elapidae; genus Notechis; species Notechis scutatus. The sequence continues at coordinate 29,573,318 of NC_142025.1, read as the reverse complement.
GATTGTATCAGTATGTCTCTTATTCTGTGTCCATAAAAGTATAGATACGGTTTATTTTCTTTATCCCACAAGAAGGCATACCACCCTCTTTGTAAGTCATGCCCCTCTATGGTTAATATTCTTTTATTTCTTAGATTGATCAATTTCGTATCCATACAAGTATTGTTGCCTTATGGTATAATTCCCAATCCGGGAGCCAAAGGCCACCTTTGCTCTTGCTATCCTGTAAATCCTTCAACTTTATTCCCTGTTTCTTACCTGCCCAAACAAATTTAGTAATTGTTTTGTTTAATTCTCTAAAAAATTTCTTACCTAATTTTATTGGGGTTGTTTGAAATAAGTATAAAAGCTTTGGCAAAACATTCATTTTAACAGTTGCTCTTCGGCCTAATAACGATAATTGTAAAGTCCCCCATTTTTTGAAATCCTTTTTAATTTGATTAAGTAATTTCTTATAATTGTCTTGTTTTAATGAGGACCATTTTGCTGTTAACCATATTCCTAGGTATTTATTTTTTTTGTAATTTGTAGTTCCATTACAATTTCCAACTCCTTCTTGTTTTTAGGTATTATATTTTTAACCAACATTTAGCTTTGTCCCTATTAATTTTGAGTCCTGAGACCTCTTCATATTTCTCTAATTCCTTTATCAGAATTGAACCTGATTCTAATGGCTCCTCAATAAAAAAAACCAAATCATCCGCGAATGCTTGTAATTTATACTCTTTTTAAATTTTTGTTCCTTGTATTCCTGAGTTTTTCCTAATTTTTATTAATAATGTCTCTAATATCAAAATAAAGAGCAGAGGTGACAATGGGCATCCCTAGCGAACTCCTTTTGTTGTTCTAAATGTCTTTGTTATGTCTCCATTTATTATTATGTTAGCCTTTTGGGAAGAATAAACTGTTTCTACTAATTTTTCAAATCTATCTCCAAATTTAATTTCCCTTATCTGACATATCATGAATTCCCAATTTAAATTTTTGTGCATCCAGAAAAACAAGAGCAGCTTGTTTTCCTGGGTGCATTTCATAATATTCTAATATATTCATTACTATTCTGATATTATCTCTTATTTGCCTATATGGCAAAAATCCATTTTGATCATTGCGTATAATTTCATTTAAAATCTTCTTCATTCTTCCTGCCATGATACTCATAAAAATTTTGTAGTCGGCATTCAAAAGCGAGGTTGGTCTATAATTTTTGATTTGATTAACATCGGTACCTTCTTTCAAAATCAAGGTAATATATGATTCCCTCCACGATTCAGGTATTTTTGCATTTAACAAAGCCTCGTTGCATACCTCCAGTAGTACTGGTTCCAATGATCCCCCTAATTTTTGATATAATTCTCCTGGTAAACCATATGCCCCCACAGGGTCTTATTTGCCTTTTGTTTTTGAATCGCTTCCTTCAATTTTATTAATGTAATTTCTCTATTTAATATATTCCCTCAATTATTGGTATATTATCTTTTTTTAAATACTGATCTATTTTCTCTGTTGCTATAATTTTTTGACTATAAAGTATCTTAGAGCAATCCTTTTTTTTTCTTAATTATTTTGTAATATTCCTAATTCATCTTGAAGCTGGTATATTATTATTATTATTATTATTATTATTATTATTATTATTATTATTATTATTATTATTATTATTATTATTATTATTATTATTATTATTATTATTATTATTTCAGTTTGTAGGCCAGCCATCTCCCTGGCTTATTTGCATTTTCAAAATAATTTTGCTTCATAAATTTAAGATCTCTTGCAATGTCTTCCTGTTGTAATAGATTTAATTTGTGTTTGGCCAAATTCAATTGTTCTTTAATTTAATCACTCCCTGGATTTTTTTTGCATTTGTTTTTCTAGGTCTCCTATTTCTAATTGTATTGTGTTTTGTTGCCCCCATTTCTCCTTGTTCCTTTCTGCCATATAGGATATTGTTACCCCCCTGGTGTATACTTTCATCGTATCCCATAGGGTTTGCAATTATGTATGTTGTTTTTTGTTTGTATCTATTTCTTCCCTAATGTATATCACCACCACCCCTTTTTTTCCGCCAGTGCAGTATGGAGTTTCCCCAGTTTATTAAATTCTAAGTACATATTATCTTGGTTCTTGATATGTACCTCTTGGAGGCACACAATATCTATGTTTTGCTTAATCAGTTTTGACAGTATTTGTTTTCTCTTGACTACAACATTTAACCCATTTACATTTATTGACAATAGTTTTAGTTCTTTTTCCATGTTCTTATTAGCCTATCTGTTTCTAATTTCTGTTGGTTTTTTTATTCCTTTGAGTTCTAGTTCTAACATCTTCTTCCTTTTGGGTTTCTTGTGTTTCTTTTGCTATGTCTTCCTGGTCTTCTATCTCTAATTCTAACTGGCCTTCTTACTGGCTTCCTTCTTCTAACTTCTCCCTACTGCTGTCGTTTTCTTCCATTCCTATCAATTGGTCATAAAATTCTTAGGCTTTGTCCAGGTTGTCTATTTTTATCTTTTTTCCTTGCCATAAAATCAGTATGCCTTCTGGGATGATCCATTGAAACAAGATGTTCCATTTACTTAATTGTACTGCCAGGTATCGATGATCTTTGCGTTGTTCTCTAATTCGCCTTGGTATTTGTTTGAGAGTGATAATTTCTTTGTCCTTATACATTATGGGCACCTCCCTTGTTATTTTATATATTATGTCCCTAATGGAGAACGCCCTTTCTATCTATGCTGCAAGAGAGTCCAGGATGGGTATGACTCCTCCCTCTGATGTCATTGAGCTGAGTCTGGCACTATATAAAAAGCCAGCCCTTAGCTGGCTCCCCAGTGTTTAGGCAAAGATTTCGTGACAGACATAATGTGCATCTGGAAGAGAAAATATGACAATGAAATCACCTCTCCCCCCACCAGGACCAGACCCAAAGAGTGGAGCTGGACTCTCTTTCAGGGTAGATAGAAAGGGCCAGGATACCAAAGCCTACATGTCCATAGAAGGGCCCTCGTCTGGTCCCCTCATTCCGACTGTGGGACAACTTTATGTAAGACCCGTCGTCCAAACGCTGCCTCAGCGGAAGCAAACGAGTCCAGTTGATAAACAGTGGCGAGGACACCCAGGTAGTCACCTTGCAGATTTCTTCAAGTGTTCCAGGCGGCGGAAGTAGCTGCATTCCTAGTGGAGTGGGCTGTAACGTTCCTGGATACCGGCAGGAACGAAGACTGGTAGGCTTTAGAAATACAAGTTCTAATCCATCTACTAATGGTAGATGACGAAGTCTTACTCCCCAAAGATGAGGGCTGGAAAGAGACAAACATAACTTTGGACTTCCTAAAGGCCGCAGTACGTTTGATGTATATCCGGAGAGCTCACCGTACCTCTAACATATGCCATTTGCACTCTAGATCAGGGAGAGGCTTGGGGCAAAAATCTGGCAATGCAATGTCTTGTGCCCAATGAAACCAAGAGCTCACTTTGTGGACAAATGTAGGGTCCAGTCAGAGAACCACTCTGTTCACATAGAAAATACACAGGTCCTGTCAAACCCAGAGCGCTGCTAGTTCTGACACCGTCTTGGCTGAAGTAATGGCCACTAGAAAAACCACCTTGAGAGTAAAAAAATTGAAGGGACACCGAATTAAGGGGTTCAAATGGCCATTCTGTAAGGGCCTGTAATACCTTAGGAAGGTCCCAAGTGGGGTATCTATGAACCACTGGAGAGCGGAGATTAGAAGTCCCTTTCAGAAATCTGCAGACTGATGGATGGTGGGATAAGGCTGAATAGCTTTCCCAGAACAACACAGATGACAGAGCTGCCACCTGACAGTGCAGAATGTTAGGTGCTAACCCCGATCTGACCCATCTTGGACAAATGTTAACACATCTGCTACAGATGCAGAAATGGGGTCTTGGGCTGACCTGGCACACCAAGAACAGAAGACCTTCCAGGTAGCATCGTATATGCGGGTGGTGGGAGGTTTACGGAAAGCTTGAACTAAATATGGCTCCAGGGCTTCGCCAAACAACTTGTCTTCAGCGCATGGGGCTGAGGTCAGTTTCTACTTATGACAGGAATCAGACTTCCAATTTTGCAGCCAAAGGAGCCCCTTAGCTGCTAAAAATGAGGCCATCACCCTTATTGCAAATTTGGCAGAATTCAGCGTAGCTTCTGCCATGAATTCCGCCACTGCAATGATCTTATTTAGGTCCTGATGTGACCTAAAATCAGTGGTAGGAAGCCGATCTTGCAGTTGGTGCAGCCATTGCAGCGATGCCCTCGTGAAAAGCAAGACTGCTGTGGAGGCCTGGACCACCCAAGCCGCTACTTGGTGGGTGCGCTTGAGCGTTTGCTCAACCTCTTGTCCTTCGCCTTGAGGACATCCTCTGGCTCAGTGGCGGTGCCAGATGTTGCGAACGAGGCTACCACTGGGGCATCCACCACTGGAACCAGGAGTGTGTTGGCCAAGGAAGAGTCCACACTGTAGAATCGCTTGTCATGAAATGACGGCCGAGGCCCTGCCCAGGGGAGGCACACTGTTCCTTAACCAAGTCCAGGAAGAGCAGAGGGGATGGAAGAACCTCTGTATGGATCACAAGTTTTGAGAATAGGGAGTCACTGTGGCTACTGGAAGCCATTGGGGCTCTGGAGCGACTTCCTCAGGACTTAACTAGGCTGTGATAAGGGCCTTGTGGAGAAGCAGTTTGAACATTTGAACAAAATGATTCACTTAACAACTGTCAGAGGAAAGGTCATAAAATAGAGCAAAATTCACTTAACAACTGTCATACTTAGCATCAGAAATTTTTGATTCAATTGTGGTTTTAAGTTGAGGACTACCACTGTTGTATTTTATCAATTAAAGAGCTCAGTTCTTTCCAACTAATGTATGATTTCCAGTGCATGGTAACAACAAAATATACAAACTTTCTGTAGAAACTGAACTGATGTCTATTATTTCAAAGGTCTTCAATTTGAACTAATTCAGTGTACAGTATTATTTTTGTAAAACTTGTTTCTATTATACCAGCTAATGGATAAATCATCTTACATGTCATACAAAACCCCAAAACCTTATTGTTTTATTGTACCATTTTCTTCTGGTTAATATGTAAAACATATGTAAAGTTAAATCATACATACACCACGATAAACACTCCTTTAGCAACCAAGTAAACTAAAATATATTATATATTCTGCATTAATATATAACCCAAGAAATGACTAGATGACAAAAATATGATTTTCTAACAATACATTTACATGTGTCTTAAATTGTGACTCTAGAATTCAATAACAATAATGATACAATATTATGTTATATTTTAACTGATGGTTCAGATGTAAGATTTGCACAATCAAATTTGCAATTTCAAAAATCTAACAAAAAGCATCCAGAACAATGCAGAATATTGTATTGGATGAGACAATGTCAATGAACAGGTGGCGGTCGTGGCCAGGAGGGCCTTTAAACAACTGCGGGTTTAAACAGTTACACCCTTTCCTGGACCAACGGTCCCTACTCACAGTCACTCATGCCCTGGTCACTTCCTGTCTTTATTATTGCAACACACTCTACATGGGGCTGCCCTTGAAGAGCATCCGGAAGCTCCAGTTGGTGCAAAATGCAGTGGCCTGCATAGTTTTGTGCAGACTCTGGTGTGCACATGTGTCACTTCTTCTGCAGGAGCCGCATTGATTGCCGATTTGTTTCCGAGTGCAATTCAAGGTGCTGGTTGTCACCTTTAAAGCCTTTCATGGCTTGGGACCGGGTTATCTGAGGGAATGTCTCTTGCCGGTCACATCTACCCGACCCATTAGAGAGGGGAGGCAGGGAATGTTGTGGGTCCCATCCCTGAGGGGATACACCTGGTAGTACCCAGAAGAAGGGCCTTCTCTGTGGTGGCTCCCTCTTTCTGGAATATCATTCCCCCAGAGATTAGATTGGCCCCCACTCTAGCACTCTTTCGAAAGGCACTGAAGATTGGTTTTGCCAACAGGCCTGGGGAACCCAGAGTGGGATGGAACCCATCAAATGGTTAGTGTGGTCTGTTGTCATCGGTGCGGGGGTGGGAGTTGGGGGGGAATGATTTTTTATTTTTTTATTATTTTTTATTTTTCCAGATTTTGTTCTATTGTATTTTATTAATTTATTTGATTCTTTTTGTTCGTTTTTATTGTTTTTTATTTTTATTTTAAAATATGGTTTTACATTGTGTAAGCCACCTTGAGACACCATGGGCGAATAGGCAGCAATATAAATTAAATATATAAAAAAGAAGAAGGAAGGTTATATCAAAGCAGCTTGACATTACTTTTTTCATATGGCTCCTATGATCTCTGCAGATTCACTGACCAGTACTCTTTCTTTCCAATTAAAAGTAGGCTTTCCTCTTAAAGCAAAGACTGTATTTTAAAACACTGAAATCTGATACAAGAAGGACAAGAAGAAATTGGTGGAAACTAACCAAGGAGAGAAGCAATTTAGAACTAAGGAGAAATTTCTGACAGTTAGAACAATTAATCAATGGAACAACTTGCCTCCAGAGGTTATGAATGCTCTAACACTGAAAGTTTTTAAGAAGAGATTGGATAACCATTTGTCTGAAGTAGTGTAGGGTTTCCTGCCTAAACAGGGTGTTGGACTAGAAGACCTCCAAGGTCCCTTCCAACTCTGTTATTCTAATATGTGTTTCTGTTATTCTAACATGATACTATATATTAATTTTATAGATCAGGGTATCAAACTAGATTTCTCTGAGGGCCCGCTCAGCATTTAGTTCTCCTCTGCAAGCACCCTGATGGCCAAAACGCAGCCCCCTGCACATCATTTTAACCCTCCATGCCTCCTGCAGCACTCTGCCAGCCATTTTCTGGCCCATTTTCCAGCCTTTTTCAGGCAATTTTTTAGGCTGTTTTCTGGGCCATTTTCTGTGGCTGTTTTCAGCCCATTTTTGGCCAGCAGAGTGCTGTATGAGGCCATGGAGGGTGAAAATGAGGCACAGGGTCCCCACACACAATCCATTTTAGCTGCCAGTGGCACCACAGGCCAGTCATTTGATATTTTCAGGCCAGCCCCATGGGTGGATCTGGCCCATAGGCCTTGAGTTTGACACCCCTGCTATAGATGAAAGTAATGGACACTTTTTACACCTGTGATCGTAAGTATCAAATTGATTACTTGCATTTCATAAACTGTAGCTGTTTTGATTGACAGCTTCTTACATACACCACATATGTAAATACATTGTCTAACAGAGGCTGCTATTTTTAAGGATTGCTTTGAATAGATATGCGAAATCTATATACTGATGGTGAAATAAAAACCAGTTTTTGAAAAAACTGATAGTGCACTCACTGTAGATGTAGAGATATGAATTAATGTTGAAATAAAAACCATAGTAATATACATTTAAAAAATGCTACTCCAAGAAATGCTTCAGTAAATGAACACACCAGCTTCTGAGGTATCAATTGTAATACTTTAACAAATAAGATAAACTAAAGATAAACACCAGCAGGTAAATTGCTTTGCATAAAAGAAATACAAATTTCTGAAGCTACATTGCCAGTACAAATGTTCTGTATCAGGGCTTCTCAACATTTAGATTCCAGGAAGCATATTTTGAATTTTGAAAGCATGTTATGTATAACCTTCCAAAATAGTCATTGTGGGCATGTTCAAAAACAAACCACCCAAGTTACTGTCACTCAACATCCATCCATCCACCCACCCACCCACCTATCATCTATCTAATTTCTTAACCTCCTACCTCCTTCAGAGAGGATTTTACTTTCTAAACTTATTTCTGGGCCCACTTATAGTCCCAAGACTGTATCTTTTCTTCCCTTCTTTTATTTTTTATTGTTGTTGTTTTTTGCTTTAGTTTGGGAAGAGATATTTTGGAAGAATTAATATGAACAAAGAGTATACATACTTTCCATTTAAAAATAGACAAATTGTTAATAGTGTCATCTTTGAAACCAAATATAATTTATCGAATTCCCTCATATCACATGTTCTAAACCTGAAAAATAAAAATATAAACTTTATTTGTGTTTATGAATTCCAGATTGTCTTTAGCAATATTCCTTTCTTCAAGGTCTTAAGGAAAATGATGCATTATCAATTTCAGAGTATTCAGATTCTTTTCAATCTGGATTCTGGGCAGATATTAATTAACTCTTTAAATCTGAGCATGAAGTTTTCATTCCTGATCTGTTAAGTCATATACTCATGTCTGTTTCATAAACTGCCAAAATTAACCTTTACTGACTATTTTAGGCTGCTTGAGCCCACCCAGATAGTAGTACCTAGTTGCCTCTATATTTTCATCTCTGAAATCTTGGAGTATTAAGATAAGATAATCTTTATTGTCATTTTTTTCCTTTGGGCACTCTGGCATACATTAAAAATGAAATTCTGTTGCCTGCTCTTAAAACTGTACATATATATAACACATATATAGATGTTAATTACATATCTATGTATGTACCTACAGCCTAACGTATACATATAAATATTAATCACTGTCCATCTTGAATACATAGCAGAAAGAAGCTTGAGACTTCACAAGGTTGATACTGTATGAAACAAAACTGTGGTTGAATCTGGATGTTCTGCTTCAGATACCACAAAGCCTTCTCTCAACAAGGACATGAAGAGGATGTGTAGCATTCCAGACAATCTTACGGACCCTACTTAAGCATAGCTTATACCCTATGTCCTGGATAGAATGGTATGAACTGCGAATAATCTTTTCTGCCATCCTCACCACTCTTTTCACCACCTTCTTGTCTGAAGCAGTAATGCTTCCAAACCAGACTGTAATGCAATATGACAGGATGCTCTCAATCATCCTCTATGGAAAGTAGTAAGGACAGGGGGAGGAAGATGTACTTTTCTCATGCGATGAAGAAAATGCAGGCACTGCTGTGCCTGCTTCACCAGTCTTACCATTGAGCAACCAAGTCAGCCCACTCATTAGCTACACACCCAAAAATTTGATGCTGCTAAACCATCTCCATCTTCCATTACAGATTAAAAATACAGCAATAATATGGTATCTTTTAAATGGTGAATGTATGTTACTGGAATCTGAACTAGTTGTACAAATGTATCAACAATGTATGTGCATATACGTATAAGGCAGGAATAATTGTGGATATCCACAGAAACAACATGACTGCCCAATGAATGACTACTTTCATCAGAATTCACATTCTACATCACAATTGCTACATGACATTTCATCTCTCAAAAATTGGCAGCCATTGTACATGAACTGTGCATTATTTAACTTTAGAAATTTTTGAATTTAAACTGTTTGGATTGTAATGCTCTAAATGAAGCTTGTCAGACCACCAAATCTAATCCCTGCTCTATTTCTGCTTTAAAGGGTTGTTATACCCTCGTTGAATGATGTTTTCATTTATTTCACTATAACATGGAGAAAAGGATCAAACAATATTTCAAAATGTACATGATCTAATTGTTTCAATTCTGCCAATTTTTTTATTCACAGGTGACAAAAAAAATTATCTTGAACTGCCCACCCAGAATACCAGTACATTATCAAATGTATCTTCTTAGTTGTCTGTCTGTTCAACTGTAAGGCATTACAGCTTAAAAGAGTTTACATCTCTAGGGAGAAGCAATGTTTGTTTGTTTGTTTTTTTAAAAAAAGAAACAAGTCACTGTAAACATTTTAGGTGTATACAGCAAAAGTTTCGGGAAGGAATAAAATGGAGAAAAGCAAACTACTATCAGCATCAAGCATCTGTTGCTGTAGCATATGTATACAATGTACAAAATGAGTGCCAGAACAAGAAGACAATTTTATAGATCAAACGTTTGTCGAGTCGCCCACTAAACCAAGTTTTGAAATTGTAGCATACAGTGTGGCCATCTGTTTATTTTCACTAACAAAATTCTGACCGTATCTTCAAGAGAAAAACTGTCAATATTTTAAAACACTAATATTGCTACTGATCACTCCTTCATGCTGTTCCTAATTTAGAGAAAAGTTCTGCATAATATGAACCGAACCAACCTTTTAAAAAGTTTCACTTTTCTCCAGAAAGGGAAAATATGTAAGTGAGCTGCAGATGCCCCTTTGATAATATACAGTTCAACAAAAGATAGTATGGCTCTGCCAACAAGATGAAAGTATGTTATAAATGATGCAAAGAAAATTATTTGGGGAATCTTCTGCAAATGTACAAATGTATGGAAATATCATTCCTATAATTTCATTAGCATGGTCATGTTAGGCCAACTCATTTCTTTCTTTTTGCCACTTTTCTCAACAAATAGTGTAAACAACTTTATGGAATGTACAATTTGCTAAGTTATAAGTACCAAAAAATTTTTAAAGGCCTATACTACTTATATTGATTCATCCCCTCTATAAATCTGAATGTTGCTCATATTCATAAAATGCTGTAATAAGTAGACCATGTTATCTCAATGTATTTATAGGAATTAATATTATCTGAGAAGAATTATATATGAAAACTAAAATATGAACTCTATCTAAATATAGATTTGAACACTACGTCTTCCACATGACATATTAGAGCTAAAAGGAACCATCTTAAATTCAGGCATACTTGTACAATGTTATAATCAGTGCCATCACATAAAAAACAAATTCTGAAAGAATAGAGTGTTTCATACTGAAAATACCCCAGTTGGCACTTATTTAGGTGCAACTGCCAACAACTGTAGTGCTTGTTCTAAAGTACTTGGACAATTACTTTTTTAAACCATATAAAAGGATAATCAACATGTATGAAATTTTTCTGAAGTTCATTTTCAGAGGAATAACCTGACTGAAGCAGACCACACACTAATAAAGTGCAACTTAATAAATCATGTGGAATCTTATTTTGTTCAAACCCTTACTAACTCCTAGCACCATCTGTTACCATCAAAACTATATGACAAGATATGATATATAATTAATAGGTAAACAACAATCTAATTAAAATGGACAAATACTCCATGTTCCTGCCATTTGGGAACTCTAATTACAGACTAAATTTTAAGCTTGAATTAAATATTTAAGCTAGAAAATTAACTTTCCTTCTCGAGCCTTGAATACATTAATACAGATATGTGAAGCGACTTCCTGATGGGAACTTAAACATGTAATTTAGTTTGATCAAAGCAGTTACTAATTGTTAAGCAGCAGTACCTTACCATATGTACACAATAGCTATTTAGAGCTGAAAAGGTGATTTTGAAGTACCTCTCTGCTACCCTTTTCTGACATAAATATAAAATGTATATACAGCTCAGCAATTTACACTATACAGTGAAAATAAATGACATAAAAACCTCCGTGTTTTAGATCTTAATCACTTACAGGCACAAGCAAAATCACAGAAACAGAGTTTTTATCTCCACTCAAGCTACAACATAAGTGATTGGACACTAATTAATACATAACTCAATAGTCAAACCACTCAGTCCCATTATATTGGTTTTAATCTAATTCGCACAGAAGGCATTTTCATTAAGTATCATTCACAATGTCAAATTCTAAATGCTAATGGTCATACTTTAATGAACTAACCAAAGGCAACTGGCCACCAAAGATGATACAGAATTATTACAGATAGTATGAAAAGAAAGTTTAAATGCAGCTGCCTGAATTTCTCTCTCATATGTCAAGTAGCACATTAATGAGAAATAATTAATTAATCTAAGCATAGTATTTTTATTCAACAAGATTTGGATAATTTAACTAAAAGATAAACGATTTAATGTTATAGTCAATAGACTACCATTATAAGTTATAAGCATATCAACAATACAGGTAGACCTCGACTTCTAACCAACTCCTTAGCAATTGACATCTCACCCTCAAATAATATTTACAACCCCATTTTGAAGTTGCACTTCAGCACTCCTGAGCTCATTCATTCTTATGATCAATTATAGGAGCATGGTATGTCTCCCCCTCGCCTATCTATTCCCACCATTCTGCCCTGGTAGATCCCTGCAGGCCTTGGACCTGCTTTTCCACCCCACTATATTCCTGCAGGACTTGGCCCCTTCCATCACCACCCATCATTCATCACACACTTACCCTTTGAAGATCTCCAGAGCTCTGGATCTCAAGTTGGGGAAAGGAAACAAGAGCAGGCCAGTCCTTCCCTCAATATCACTGGGCCATGACACAGCTTCATGGCTAGGAATTCAACGAATCTTTTTGCTTCCCTAACAGGTTTTATGCAGTATTGTGAAAAGCTGTTTCCTTAAACCCATTTAACGACCACATTGTGAAGAGCAGGGGATGGGGATTTTTAAGCAAGACAATCTTGCAGGATCCAATCTGAGTCATTCACCAGGATCAGAGATTTGGTATTCCAATCTTTTGGACTTGTGCTGAAGACCATGCTCATGCACGTTTTTTTCATTCCAAAATGTGCGCACTGGATTGTTTAATGTATAGTATTTATGTGGTGCCCGGTTGTGGGTGGCTTTTAGTTGTTATGTCGCCTATTATATCATTGGTTATTGTTTCCTTGTGCTACTGCACCCTTGGCTCCTTAAATATCTAATAACCTGGTGATAAATCAACACTCCTATTGATTGACAAGGGGCCTTGTCAATTTCCCAGGCTTTAATAATTTCCCTGGCTATCTTTGTCCCTGCTCTGCCAACAATCTTGGTAGTTGCAAAATTGAATGCATGCCCCTGTTCATTACAATGTGAGGCTACCAATGAATTATGATCTCCCCATCTAAGAACTTGTGTTCTTGCAATCTGATGGTTAGCTTCCTCCCCATATGTCCTATATAGTCATACACAACCAGGCACCACATAATTATTAAACATGGAACAGCCTAGTGCACACACTGGACACAAAGAAATTCCTTTAGGATGAGCTCCAGCACGAGTCTGAATGCATGGAAGATAAAATCTCTGGTCTCAGTCCTACTCCAATTGGATCCTGCAACATTATCTTGAGACAAGCCTTCATTCATGAAATATGTTCTTGCTTAATGACCATCGTGGCATGTGGTTGTAGGGCAGGCTCCATTACTACTGTAGATCGAGGACTACTGGATCTACATTCACCAATCTAGAAAATATTCCAAATAAATTGTACCGCTATAAAGAAAACCATTCACCTGGAAACTTTAGTATTCTAAGAATGAACTTCAAAATCCAGCCAGTGAGTTTGTACACCATGTTTATATTTTAATAAACTCAGATATATATTCAGATATATTTTAAAAAGTCAATCCTAACTCTTATTTTATTTTTAAGATAGTAACTATTCACATATTGCTTGCTTTTGACAAGGATTAAAAAGTCTAATTCAGTGTAATTCAAGAAAGTGTTAAGTGTAATTATCAGGAATTATTAACATAGCACCAGGTATAAATCTGATTATAGCCTGTTTACCAGTTATTTTAATCCATTATGGCTTCTATGAGCTAACCAGACAGCCATTCCTTTTCTTCAGAAGATTGACTACAGATTAATTGAAGTTTTCCAAACAATTACATATTTAAAGATTTTAGTTGGTCCTTGTATCATGGGTGAAATCCATAATAATATAAAAAGATACAGATGCTTAATTATTTTTAACGGTAGCAAGAGCAAAAACATTCTACACAAATATTTAGGAAAGGGATAGCACAGTTTGTTTGATATATCAGATGACCTATATATTGTTCAATCTGCAAATTACTTTATTTCATAGAATGAATCAGGGGTTTAGAAAATGAGATATCATTATCTTTCATTAACCTCCTTGTGTTTTCCTACTGTTTCTTATTTAGCAGGAAAAAATATTAAGGAAACAAGAACAACTACCCAGGAAAAGAATTTGGAATATAAATGATACCAATAAATCAAAACAAATACATTAAATCTACATAATGAGAAAATGCCTTACTTTTTGAACATATATTTCAGAAGTTGGAGGGACAAAAAGAAAGGCCTCCGTATTTTTGCAATACATTCACAGAAGAAAATTACAACATTGCTATAAGAAAGAAGGTTGCAATAGGAGAGAGATAAATCTACTGCAGAATCTTCAATAATAATAGGCAAGTCCATTTCACCTAAATTTGATTTCTCTTCTTGCAGTTATCTTGAAAATGGCACTAGATGACCATGTAAATTTCTGAGAGCCTGGGTTTTGCCAATTCGCAACTGGGCTGCAGGCCAGTGCACATGCATGCAGCTTGACTCCTGTGAGCGGTGAGCCAGCACACATGCGTGTGCCCAGCTAAACTTCTGTGAGTGACTGGCTGGTACATGCACGCACAGCTCTATTTGCATTGAGCAGTGTGTGCATGCATGTGCGCACATGTTACTCACATGAGTCAAGCTGCACATACGAGCCAGTTCCCCTCTCTCTTCCCAACCGGATCTCCAAGCCACAAAGGTTGGAATTGCTCTTCTATATGGAAATAATCAAGTTTGCCTAAATACTGTGTAAATAAAGAGGCAGATTACAACAAGGTCAAAGAAATGAAAGTTTGGTGGAAAAACTATTCACCTATGTTAAAAAAGAAGAATAAAAATGTATAATAGCATGAAATTTCAATAGAATTTACAGACCAATGAAGCCTTACCATTTAAAAATCTTTCTAGAACATTTCTCTAACAAGTTGGGGAAAATGTTATTAGATTTTAACAATGAAATCTTACCATGTCAACCAAGCTATATAGTTTTTTTGGGGGGGTTGTTTATACTATCCTGTAAAAACCAAGAAGAAATAGTCAAGGTACTATTATATTTGATTTTTTCAAAAACTGTAATTATTATGCAAAACCTGGTCAATCCTCCAAAATCTTTGGTTTAAGTACGTCTCCTATTATTTTAGGTTTCAATCTTATATATCTATCTTGAACACAAAGCCCTCTGAACTGAATAATTCCTACTTCTGAGGGCTTGAATTACAGTACTAATTTTCTATCAATTAGCTGAAGGGAGAAAAAAAATCCACCACTACCATAGCATATAACATGTGCTTGTAATAATCGAAAAATTACTTTGGTATATTTCAGTGTTTAGGCTTATGCAGCTAGGATTTCTTATTTACACTGTGGACTCACACAGACTCCATATATAATATCTTAGATATCTCTTTGTCATCAGCCATTCATCTTGTTCGACACTCTGCCATTCTATGGATCAGCACTCTCCTGGGCCTTCTGTCTCACACTGCCTTCTTCAGATCTGCCATGGTCATCCCTGTAACATATTTTATAATATCCCTCAGATATCTACATTAAACTAAATGAGCTCATAGTACACTCTAGAATGCGGATTATATATCCGAATTAAAAACTGGCCAAAAAGTAAGGTTATTTCTCAATTGTTTCTTATGTGTGATGCAATGATGAATAGCATATTTTAAAAGCCATCATCATTTCCAACTTTCTCCTAAGCTTTGGAAATAAGCTTTACCCTGATCATAGAACTATACAAATACATTCTGCCATAAAATGCAGCCAACATTTTATTAGGCTCAAGTATTTACAAAATCAATCCTTTGTTTCCTACATTTAGGATAAACTATTAACAAATCTTCATATCACACACAATATGAACTGTAATTGCTTTGTATCATTCAGTAGCTAATTTGCAACAAATACCAATTAAAACATTTGAAAGCATCCTTATGAGATTAAAAATACATGGATATATAGCTTCATACATTTTGTATTCTGAGTAGTATAAATTTATCAGTATGTAACATAGAATGTGCATGGTACAAAAACAAATTCTGACCATAAACCAAAAGCATTCTGTGCCTTCAATTAAACCATTGTAATTAATATGAAATTCTAAATACAGAATATAATGCCACATAAATACTATAACAGCCAAGTCCTGTCTAGGAAGCCATATGTTTTTTCCCATTGTTCAAAAAAGGAGATGACTTCCCGTCACTTATGTTTCTGATTAGCAAGGTGATTTATGCCACAATCACTAAAAATGCCAGCAAGTGAATGAGAAAATGCATAGTGACTGCACCAGATGTGCACAATAAACAGGAATCCCATTGTAATCTCTGGTACTTAGTTTATATGAAGGTAATGTAAGAAACTCTCCTGAATATAGCAAAGTCACTTTTTTTTTACATTTGACTATAAATGATATGAAATAAATTGTATGTTTTATACTTTATGGCATGCATACATTGATAAATTAGGTACAGTTTTGTATTCCAACTTATCTTCAAGACAAACCTGGCTAAGATCATGGGGATTAATTGCTTCAGAAGTGTGAAATGCAGCTTTCCCATTCTTTTCTGCACACTCAGTGAAGAAACAATGATTAATCACTGTTTAACTATTCTCTGGAGAATCTACAAGATTGCCAAAGCAGAACTTATCCTCATAAATCCAAAAAAAAACAAAAAACCAGAGGTTTAGATTTCTTGCCAGTAACTGAATGAATAGGAACTTAAAGCCATTCGTTATCAGATTAAAACCATGTCAAAGCTTTAGAACACTACAACCACATTTCTCTTTAAATCTTCAACCCTAACAAGGTGGATTGCATTAACAAACCACATAATACCCCAAGCAGATACTTCAGTATTTTGATCACACATCCTGAAAATGTTCTTCTAAATCAGACCTTATGTCAAAAATATTTTACATCTATTATATTCAATCAAAAATACAAGAAAAATGATAAATCCCCATTTTAATACAAACAGGAACAATTCCCAATATAGATAAAAATCATTCTTGTCTATTTTTAAAAAAAATCAACTTTATCTCCATATTTGTTGTATTGCACATAGGACAATCAAAAATGTAGAAATGAACATACTGTTTTCAGTTGATCATTTTATACTTGTAATACATGTTCTATTTTAGAAAGAATGATACTGAAAAAATGTTTCAAAGTGTAGTAGTTAATGGAAATTAAAAACAATGGAAATTCTCCCCATCACATGGGCCATCTATTGTAGAGATTGCCATGTACTCTTGACTTTGACTTTAATTATATACAATACATAAAGGAAAATTGACAACATGAAAATATGCAACAAAAGTAAAAAAAACTATCAAAATTCAGACATTTACAAGGTATAATCAATGGAATTTTCTATAGGATTTAAAATTAAGCCCTAAAATTTAACTCGACTAATGAATAAAGTGGACTCCATGAAAAATGTCGAGTCAATTTAGATTTGCAGCCTTAGACTCCAATGTATTTTATTCTAATGTATCTTCATCTGATATAAAGATATATTAGTTTTCTTAAGTTTTCGCGGGTACTTACATGTATGGCATTCAGCTTTGTTCGGGTATTTTCCCACGTATAAATTATTTTTACTTTAAAAATTTAGCCTTTTTATTATTTCCTTTTCACATAATATTCACATTTAATGTGTTGCTAGATCATCAATTACATATCAGAGCAATTGTGAAATCAATTCCAGTACTAATGATATTATAAATATATTAAGCTTTTCAAAATATACAGGTAGTCCTTGACTTATAACAGTTCGACTTACAACAATTAGGGACCCTTCAAAGTTACAATGGCACTGAAAAAATGACTTATGACCATTTTTCAGACTTAACACCTGTTGCATCTGACAACTGACCATTCCCATAATCATTATGTGATCAAAATATGGATGCTTGATAACTGGTTCATATTTATGCTGGTTGCAGTGATAACCTTCTGATAAGCAAAGTCAAGGGGAAAGTTAGATTCACTTAACAACTGTGTTACTAACTTAACAACTGCATTGATTCACTTAACAATTGTGGCAAGAAAAGCTATAATATGGGGCAAAATTCATTTAACAACTATCCCACCTAACATCAGAAATGTTGGGCTCAATTGTGGTTGTATGTCAAAAACTAGCCATAGTAAGCTTTCCTAAAATTTCATCTTTCATAAATGAATGGGTGTTGGTATAATTACCTGAGAATGCCCTTTCTATCTATGCTGCAAGAGAGTCTAGGATGGGTTAGACTCCTCGCTATTACATCACAGAGCTGAGTCTGCAATATAAAAGGCCAGCCTCTAGCCAGGTCCCCCAGCTTTGGCGAAGATACTTGACAGACTCTGAGTGTTTAAGGAAGCAAGGAACAACATTGTTAGAAAAAAACCCCGCACCCAACAGTACCAGACATAATAAGAGTGGGGCTGGACTCTCTTGCAGCATAGATAGAAAGGACATTCTCAGGTAATTATACCAACACCAATTCTCCTATATGCTGCTTCAAAAGTCCAAGATGGGACATACCAAAGCCAATATGTCCATGGGAGGGCCCATGTCCGGGTGATTATTTCATCTGAGGGACAACTCTTTGAAGCACCCTTCTTCTGAAGGCTGCATCCACCAAAGCGAAGGAATCAATTCAGTAATGTCTAATGAAGGGAGACGGAGATGCCCAGGTAGCCTCTCTACATATTTCCTCCAGCGAAGCTTCAGTAGCCCAAGCGGCCGAAGTAGCAGCATTCCTAGTGGAATGCGCCGTGAGTCTAGCTGGCACCGGAATAGATAAAGTGATGTAGGCTTTGGCAATACAGGATCTAATCCACCTGCTTAAGGTGGGAGGGGAGGCCTTGCAAACCCATTGAATTAAAAAGAGACAAATAAGGCCTCGGTTTCCCGGAATGTGGACGTACGTTGGATGTAAATACGTAAAGCCCTCTTAACATCTAGTGTAATGCCATTTGTGTTCCAGATGATGGGTAGGATTAGGGCAGAAATCTGGTAGCACGATTTCTTGGGCCCTATGAAACCAGGTATTAACTTAAGGGACAAAGTTGGGGTCCAAGCGCAGGACCACCCTGTTGTCATGGAAGGAACAGAGATCCTCCCTGATTGATAAGAGTTGCAAGCTCAGAGACCCTCCTAGCCGAAGTAATGTAGACCAGAAAAACTACCTTATAAGTTAGGAACTGAAGTGAAACTGATCTGGGGGGTTCAAAAGGCGATCCTATTAATGCCTGCAGCACCTTGGTAACTCCCATGAGGGATATCTGTGGATTGCCATTGGATGGATATTAGCAGCTCCTATCAGGAACCTGTGCATAGAAGGGTGATATGACAGGGATGAAAAATGATCCCAGTGGATAACGATCGATAGGGCCGCCACCTGGCAGTGGAGAGTATTGTGTAAAAACCCTTTATCCAACCCGTCCTGAAGGAAAATTAGAACAACAGCTACAGATGCTGTGGTGGGAACCCAGTCCGCCTTCTGGCACCACTGGTAGAAAACCTTCCATGTGGCATCGTAAATGCATGTCATGGAAGGTTTATGTGAGGCCTGAATAATGAGGATGATTCGATCCGGAATTCCTTTCACCACCTCCAGAGCATTTTGTGACTTGCCCTGTATCACGGGATGGTGCCAAAAGGGCCCTAATGGAATCGGCCAACCAGCATCTTGTTGATATTAGGGCCATTCAACCAGTTCCTGTGCAACAGCAAGGGCGAGGGTTTTATTCCAGGCTTTTTGTGGTTCCAAAGGCATCTGGGGGGTTGCGTGCCATCCTAGATCTGAAGTTTTTAAACATGTTCATCCCATATAGGCGTTTCAAAATGCAGACCTTGCATTCCATCCTAGAGAGCATTCGGGAGGGCGACCTCCTCTCTTCCATGGACCTTATGGAGGCCTACCTCCACATTCCTATCTGGTATCATCACCGCCAGTTTCTTCGTTTTTTCCTATCAGTACAGGCATTTCCAGTATCAGGCCCTTCCTTTTGGTCTGTTGTCGGCTCCCGGATGGCGTTGGTGGCTACCCTTTGGGCAATTCCTTCAGACTTCAGCGTTACCTGGACAACATCTTAATCTAGTCCACATCACACCAAGCTGCCCTACAATCTCCCCTTGGCTCATCTTTCCAGACTGCTGGGAAAGATGATCTCTTGTATCGGTATCGTCCTGTGGGCAAGACTGCACTAACTGACTCTTCAGTGGTTCCTGCTCTCCTTTCAATGAGCAGGCACCAGCAACTCTTACTCCAGGGTGCAGATCCTCCCACAGGGTCTGCGCTCATTCCGCTGGTGGCAGTCTCCGGTGCTTTGGAAGGGGCATCCGTTCAAAGAGCTGGACATATTGCTGATCACAACAGATGCCAACCTCCAGGGCTGGGGGGCCGTGCTGGACAGTGAGATGGCCCAGGGAAGTTGTCATTGTCAGAGGGGTCTTGTCCGATAAACTGGCTGGAACTCAGGACTATCTTTTTGGCCCTCAAACACTTCTGTTCAAGGGTGACAGGAGGCCATGTACTGGTGATAACAGACAATGTGGCCGCAAAGGCACATTTCAATAGACAGGGGGACAAAGTCCAGGGCCTTAATGAGGGAAGCTGAACGCCTAGGACGTTGGGCGGAGAGGAACCTTCTGTCCATTAAGGCAGATCACATATCCGGGGTCGACAACTCTCTAGTCAACTGGCTGAGTTGGGGTGTGGTTGACCATGTGGAGTGGAGCCCTCGCCTCTCTCTGTTCAGGGGTCTATCCATCAGGTTCGGCACTCCCTCTATAGACCTGTTTGCATCTCCCCTGAATGTTCAGGTGAGCAGATACTCCACCCAGATTCTACACTCAGGGAGTGTAGAACATGCTTCGGAGCAGATGGCCCCCAGGTCTCCTCTACACCTTCCCCCCTCTTCCGATCATTCTGGCAGTCATTTGGAAGATGTTGGAGGAGAAGGCAGAGCTGATTTTCCTGGCACCTCATTGGCCCAGGAGACCCTGGTTTGTGGATCTGGTGAACCTATCAGTTGGACCCACCATTGGAGAATCCCGGACCACAGGGTCTCACTTCTCCAGGGACCCCTGGTTCATCCGGAGCCACAATGGTCCCACCTAACCATGTGGTGCTTGAGTGGCAACACCTGAGAGATTCGAACATTCTAGCTGCAGACTCGATCTGATTGTATTGAGGACCCAGGCATCCTATGTAGACTCCTCCCATCTGGTGATAAAGGTCAGATGACCTCCGATGGGAGGGGGGAACAGGCGTTTACTTGGAGCATTGGAAGGCATGGCCCCCTCCTCCTCAAAAGGCTTCCTACCCGTATGTTGGTGCTGTTGTCAGTTATTCACCTCAGGGCGCTGCTCCTGGCATTGAGGGATGCCCTCTGATGACGGGAGAAGCGAGGGGAAGGTTCAGCTCAGAAAGATGAGGGACGGAAATAAGGGGTTGGATGGTAATCCACCCTCTTACCTGTCAAGAAGAGGACCTTCCTCTAATCCCTGGTCTCGATCAAATATGGATCCAGGGCCTCAACAAAGAGCTTCTCACCTGCATAAGGATGCCAGCTTCCATTTATGGCGTGATTCGGATTGCCAGTTCCGGAGCCAAAGTAATCGTCTAGCTGTTATCGAGGAGGCCATGGCTCTGGAGGCGAATTTTGCTGAATTCAGAGTGGGATAGTTCACTGGGATAGTTCTTTCAGAAATACTGCCACAAGATAAGACAAACCGACGCTTCAATTAAAATGGCTTCCGGCCTCACGCTTTGTGCTGAGGTAATAAAATGGCTGCCTGCACGAGGAGAAATTGTTGAAGGGCCTTTCTTGCTCTATAGGCTCTAAGAGCCCCGAGCGAAGAGAGAAACCCAGGAACGAAACTTTTAGCCTCGGAGCAGTTGTGTGTCAGAAGCTTGAAATCAAACCTGCAACGATGAAATTGTTGGAGGGCCTTTGTCAATCTATACGCCCTAAGAGCCCGAGCGAAGAGAGAAACCCAGGAGTGAAACTTTTAGCCTCAGAGCAGCTGTGTATCAGAGGCTTGAGATCAAACCTGCAACCTTTTCCGGCTAATTGCTAACTATGATCCTTAACTCTGCTTCCAAGACACAAAGCTCAATTTGACTAGGAGCTGAGTCAAAGCTGGGGTACCTGGCTAGAGGCTGGCCTTTTATACAGAAGACTCAGCTCTATGATGTAATAGGGAGGAATCTAATCCATCCTGGACTCTCGAAGCAGCGTATAGGAGAATATACTGTCTAAATCCTATTAAAACAAATCTGTTAGTCACATAAATACATTTACAATATTAGCATGTCCTATGGTGAGACCAACCTGTACTTAAGAAACATTCATTCTGATGCTTGCTTTCATCAGAAAAATATTCTAAATATTCCTAGATATATATGAGTAGTATCCTTGAAACTCTTGAAGCTTGTTTTCCTGCAGTTATTTCATTACCAAACCAGGTAACATCATCAGTGTAGGACTGCACATCTTCACACTTTTCTGTAACATATAATTATTGATTTTATATATACAATGTGCAATCCATAATACAAATTATAGCAGTCTAACTACTCAATTACAATTTCCAACATGCCAAGTTATGATAGTTGAAACTTATGGGAATTGTAAACTAGCACATATGAAAGGTTTCGGGTTGAAGAGTACTATATTCAATTGTTTCAATTTTTATTTTCAAATGTTTGAAAATGGTATTTTTATTATAATTTGAAATATACATGATTTGTTTCCAGGACATGTAAAATCTTAGGTATATGAAAATCTATATAGAATTGTTCTGTTTAATGCTAATCATTTAGGAGTATTATTGCAAAAGTTGTAAGGATAGATACAACTATATATTTTATTTATTTTATTTGGTTTGTCAATTGCTTACAAGATAATAGGTATAAGTAAAAACATAGTTATGAATACATGGATACATATAAGAAAAATAAAAGAAACAATAGGACAGGGACAGTAGGCACGTTGGTGCGCTTATGCACGCCCCCTACAAACCTCTTAAGTTATATCACATTATCCACATAAAAAAGTTACTGCCAGTTATATATTGCTATCAAGGGACTGCAATAATTTATGTAACATCTGTTTTCATATTTTCCTAATTAACATAAATATTTAATACGTAAATGCTCAGGCCACTTCTCCTGCAACTGACTCCCCTCCTCTCTTTTTTTAATGTCAGTATTCTCAAAAATAGAAAGATGTTTATATTTAATTGGAAACATGAATAAGTAAAATATAAATCAAAATTCTTATGAAATTTTAGGTGAAATCAGTTGAAATACATGAAAAATATGCTATAATAATTAATAGAAAATGTTGAAAAAACTAAAAGGGCATGAATACTAACAAGCTATATTATTATTCAGGTGAATACTAAATTCAAGTGAGGACAAAAAATGAGGAGCATACTAAACTGAGAACTGTGTATATATATAATCCACGAAAAAGTCAATTATCACCATCATCCAGAAAAATAAGTAACAGAATAGAAAATAATCCTTCTTTTTAAACTAATTTTATCTTTGGTGTGAAAACAGTGCTAGTATTTTTTAAATCACTTCTAATGAACTATGAAATAAAATGTTGTTAGTCCATATTAAGGAAATGGAAAGGAGCTGCAGCTACAAGGTGATTCTAAATGAGTTTTGTCATCCATACTGCTTATACAATCAAGCTCTTATACAGCTTAAAATTCTGTCGATGGCCTTTTGGAACTGGGTCAGTGCAAGCAGTGGGCAAGTGTGTGAAGCTTCATCTGCACATGCGTCGAACCTAGGTTGAATGCATGAAGCCATTTCCCATCCCCGGTGCCACCATCAGTCTGTGAAGCCAGAAAGGTTGGGAACCGCTGAAAATTTTTGCTATCATGTTTCATATTTCCAGACACCTTGTTGCAAGTAGGATTGAAGCTGAACTGGGCAGTGTTATTAAAACAAGTATACCTTGAGTTAAGAAAGTTCAATTAATGTCCATTGTAATTGCAACTCCCCCCAAAAAGCATTTATGACTTGGTCCCACAGATATACGTGCTGCAGTACCACAGCATTTGTTCTCTTTTACGACCAACTGCAGAGATGCTGAAACATCCCCTCTTCCTATCCTGCCCTGCCGGATCTCACAGGCATGGGGCCTGCTCCACTAGCCTCCCAGATTCCACTTGCTCTCCCCATCCCATTTCCCATTGCTTACTTACTTTTTAAGATTCCCCAGAGATCCAGAAGAGGCTGATCCATGTGGGAAAGAAGGTTAAGGCTTTATTCAGATGCTGGTGAAGCTGGCAGAACATGAGATCTAAGGAAAATAGCTTCAACAGTATCTGAATAAAAGATTTTGACTTTTCTGCCATGAGACCAGCGCCCCTGCAGGCTTGCAAAGCTTGCAGTTCAGCTTGATGAAACAAAGGAAACAAGCTCTGGGTTGATTGGCTGCCACGCTCCAATCTTTAATGCTGATCATTCAAACCAGCTAGTCAGCAGCAAGCAAGAGACTGCTCTGGTGCCACCCAGGCTGGGCCCAAACAAAGTATGCAGGGACACTGACCTCGTGGCAGAAAAGCTGAAGTCTTTTATTCAGAATTGTGCATTTAACAACTTGAGCATTCAATTAGTGAATGCATTGGGTAAAGCAGGGAGGCATCATGTTCATATAACGTGATCCAGTCAAACGAAGTCTCTAGTTTTGAATGTAATTGGCAGGCTCTATTACATTCATAACTCAAGGATTGGTGATATTTTTTTAGATCAGCACATATGTTTGAATCATAATGTAAACATAGGTATTGGTCATCATTTATAAACCAGTTTCACCCAATCACATCAATCCAACCCACTTGATCAGGCAAAGAAGGTATTCTGCAGACCCTGTCAATTAAAGAATTTTTATTGGCAGAGTTTAGGAAGAGAACATTCTCACCCCTACCCTGCATTATGGAATATCCTTCCACCAGAAGTCAGACAGTTCTCCACTCTCCTGGCCTTCTGTGAAAGGGCAAAAACCTGGCTCTATGATCTTGCAAGAAGGAAATAAAGATCCATACAATTGTGGGGCTGGCTGGTCTCAGAGAGCATTGTCTCTGTCTTATTAAGCAATGTTAAATAACCACATAAGAGATGAACAGGCTGAGCCTAAGGGAGGGTCAAACACATCATCAGCCTCGAGTCCCTTTACGCCCACAAGAGATCTAACTCGAGAGGGCGGAGTTGGCATCGCGGCGGTACAACACGCGATCTTGATTCTCCAAGATCGCTGTTGATATCTCCACTGCTGGACAGTCCCACTGGACCTAAACCATCTCATAGAGACCGTGACTAATAAGGGCACATCCTGCTGATCCCAGGGACATCGCAAAGTCCCTGGTTGATCCAGGAAAAGCCCTTTTTGCCGGTGGCGGACAGGTAGCCTTTCAAGCTGCTGAAGCTGGGACAGCTCTGGAACGGAAGAGATCAAAAGAAAGTGTGTCAGTTTGGTGAGAGGAACTTTTATGTATTGTTTTTTGGAGAGAACACCCTAAAAGACTTAAAGTGGAATTAAAAGTGAAGAGAAAAGAGACGGTGGCGAGATTAAGCTAGATAAATTGAAGGTCCCCCCCCCCTTTTATTGGAACTTGGAATTTGGCAAAGCTTCTTAATTTTAAACTGGACTTTTAAAATTTTTTTTACTTTTTTAACAATTCTCTTGAAAGTCTGCTCTGATTAAGACTCTTCTTTCTGATTTGAGATTTATTTATTTCTCTTTTTAAAAAGAAAATATTTTACTTTTTTTCTCTATTTCTGGCTTTGGATACATGAGGGGAAGTGAAAGTGAAGAAAAATAAGTAGCACTGCCATCTAGAGGCTTGGATATATTGTTTTCTTTTTTCTTTTATTTGCTTGTGTATTTGTGTTATACTCGAGCTTTGCACTGAAAAAGATAGTGGGACAAGCAAGGCAGATTGTTTATACAGGTGCTCATCTGTGAAACTATAGATAGCCGGAGTCTGTAGTTGAAGTTGAAAGAAAGAAGATTGAAGTGACCTTGAAAATACTGGAACTGGAAAGTCTGAGCTGATTTAGCAAAGAGTCTTGGATATTTAGTGGCAGTGGCTTGTCTTTTATTAGAATCGTTTGTTATTTCTTACTTTCTTTTTTTACTTCCCCTCTAGTTGGATTTTTATGTTTGGATTTTAACCTTCTAACCCAGGAACTAGAATATAAATTTTTATTTTGCTTTCTTTTTTTTATAAAGAGAAATACATAGACTATTATTTTTTAATTTTTTTCCTCCTTCCTCTTATCCTTTTTTTTTTAAAAAAAAATTCTGTTGATCCTTTTTTCCACATCTTCCCCTTTTTTTGCATATTACTGCAACTAATTGGATTAAGGTATATAAATGCCTGAAGATTTTTCTCCTTTTTTATTTTTTGGAGTGGCAGCTGTTTGCTTTCGCTCTTTTCCCCCCCTTTTTTTCTTTCTCTTTCTTTTTCTACAGCTAAGTATTACAAGATGAGTAGAAAGACAACAGCCCCAGCTTCTTCAATACCAATAGCCTCCTCTTCACCATCTGGAGGACAACGATCAATATAGACAGTGCTACAACAGGAGAAAAAGAACAAAGTGACATTGCAGATGATTATGCAAGGAATCCAGAAGATTGAAAAGAGAACAGAGAATATTGAGCAAAGAACTGAAAAGACAGATGAGAAAGTAGAGAATATTCAACAGATAGATGATGAAATATGTGGACAGATTTAAGAAAATCAAAGAAGATATACAAAGAGATAAGAAAATTGGAGATATTGATACTCGATTGAGTGAAGTTGAAAAGGGCAGGAGTGGACCATTAGGATGGGAAATCGATAGATCAGAATTTTACCCGAGATTTCAAAATGTAGAAGAAGAAAAAGGTGAAAACCTTGCTGAAATAATGACAGAAATATTGGCAGAAGCGTTAGAGATAACCAAAGAGAAGATGATGAATGGGATGGATGAACTGTTCCATGTCTATACAAGACATGCAATGAGAAATAGGTTACCAAGAGAAGTTCACATCAGATTTACTAAGAAAATTATTAAAACACAGATACTGCAGGTGGCAAGAGAGAAAACATTAAAGTACAAAGACAAAGAAATTGTGGTGCTGAAACAGGTACCAAGAAGAGTAAGAGAGATGAAAAGAGAATATTTATTTCTGACTAAAGAGTTACTTAAAAGAGGAGTAAATTACAGATGGCTGATACCAGAAGGCCTCTTGTTCACCTGGCAGAAACAAAGACACAGAATTGACACAGTCAAAAAAGATGAGCTATTCTACTTAGAATATCTTAGAGGAAAGGAGGAAGACATAAGAAAAGAAGAGTCGTTAGCTGAATTTCAAAAGGAGTGTATAGCAGTAATTGAAAAAGAACAAAAAAAAAGAGGGTGCAGTAGGTGATGTATCCAGAGAGCAACGAGAACTAAGATCTACTAGAGCAATAAAATCCTTACAAAGCTTAATATGGATGAAAGAAAATTGATTCCCATTAATATAAATGGACTTAATTTAGCTACTAAAAGAAGAAAAGTATTTCATAAATTAGACAAATTAAAGTTTGATATAATTTGCCTACAAGAAGTAGATATTAAAAAACAACATATATATTGAAACAAAAAAAATTAGGAAAATAATTTACGTCATTGACACAATTTTAAAAAAGAGGTGTGATCTTATATATTAGAGATACAATTTCAGCAGAACTAATTTATGCAGATGACAATGGAAGGATTTTGATGGTGGAAATAATGGACAATAATGTTAAAACACTTTTAATTGCAATCTATGCTCTGAATGATAACCAAGAAGAATTTTACAGGAAATTACATATGAAAACAATTGAACTGGACTACACTAATATTTGTATGTAAGAGAATACATCTTTACAGAATCTCTGGGACACGATGAAGGCCTACACAAAAGGCTTGATAATAGATTATACAAGGAAAAGAAACAGAAAACAGAAAAAAGTCTTTCAAAATATTGGAAGATGACTATAAGAGACTGGAAAAAGAATTACAGAAGTTCCTGCAAAAAAAAGACATTAAAATTAAAATGGATATAACTAAACATAAAATGGGATTAATGGAAAAAGAGGAATTAGCACAAAAAATTAAAAATACTAAACAGAATTACTTTGAAGATGCAAACAAACCAGGCAGATAGTTAGCCTATAAACTGGGAAAGGAAAGAGAATCAATAAGGATTAGCCAATTAATAAATGAAGAAGGACGTGTTTGCTATAGAAATGAGGAGAAAAAAAAATTATACAAGATTACTATGGAAAACTGTATTATCAAGAAAAAAATCAAGAAGAAAAAGTTAAGCAATATTTACAGAAAGTGAATTTACCCCAGATACCCAAATATATTGAAACAATGCTAGAAGGGAACATAATGATGATGGAATTAACAGAAGCCTTAAAAAAAACAGAATGTTGGAAAAGCACCAGGATCAGATGGATTGCCAGCGAAATTTTATAAGACTTTCCAGGAAATATTGAATCTTCAACTATTAAAAGTCATGAACGAAGAGTCAAAGAAGAGAATATCCAAAACATGGTCAGAACCATATATTACACTTATACCGAAGGAAGATACAGACCCGCAGCAAGTTAAAAATTTTCGACCTATATCCCTATTAAATTCAGATTATAACATTTTTGCTTCAATTTTGGCAGAAAGATTGAAAACATATTTAAATAATTTTATTCACGCTGATCAAAATGGATTTCTGCCAAAGAGACAAACCAAAGACAATATGAGAATAATTCTGGACACTTTGGAATACTATGAGGCACATCCTGAAAAGCAAATGGCCTTGATGTTTTTAGATGCACAAAAAGCCTTTGACAATGTGAGTTGGCGATTCATCTTATTTCAATTGACACAAATGGGCTTTGATAAAAAAATTTATTCAAGCCATTGAAATGCTATATCATAAACAAACTGCAAAGGTTATGGTAAATGGAGAATTAACAGAATCTATACATATAAGAAAAGGGACTAGGCAAGGTTGTCCATTGTCGCCTCTGCTGTTTGTATTAACATTGGAAGTGTTGAATAGGAATATTAGAGAAGAAAAAGAAATAAAAGGAATGAGAATCAAAAAGGAAGAGTATAAATTACAAGCCTTTGCAGATGACCTGGTATTTATATTAGAAGATCCATTGGAAACAGCACCTAAATTAATAGAAAAGATAGAAGAATATGGAAAATTAGCAGGTTTGAAAAGGGGTGTTGGTACTTACCTGACACACCCTTTCTCTGTGAGCTGTGAAGAGCATCCATTGTTCGGGATGATGCTTCTGTCGCTCGTCTGATAGGCTGGGCTTTGAGAGGACACTCCTCCTCCTCCACGGGACTCCTCCCTAGCACCCCCAGTTTTGGCAAAGTCGAAGTGATGAAATATTTCTTCTCCTTCACCCTTTCTAATACTTGGCTGGAATAGCACCCCACCAGACAAATAAGGGTGGGGATGGATGCTCTTCACAGCTCACAGAGAAAGGGCATGTCAGGTAAGTACCAACAAAAACTAAGAGTTTTGCTATGTGAGGATCTAATTGGAATGTGGGGATGGGCCTCCATTAAGTCAATGGAGGGTAGAAAGTCACCCCTTCTGAAGCTCACAAGTATGGAGTTCAGTGTACTCATCTTAAGCCTTAAACTAGGGACCGATTAAGTCATTTTAAAACTAAAATTGCCCCTGCTGATCCGGTCAGTTGCCTGGATCTCCAATAAATGAACAATAGCTGTCTCCATCATGCTCCCCTTAACAGGATCCCCGGAGAGAGGGCAAGTAATGTAAAGGTTCCAGGGAGAGGATAGAAATTCTATAGCCAGGCCTAATCTTCTGATATATCTAACCCAGGAAACAGAGGTAGAGGCATCCCGTCTGTCCGTGAAAGGCTTGAGCCTTCCACCAATAGGGGCACAGTCGTGAGGCCTATGTTGTGCCTCGGAGACCTCTATTTCATGTTCCTCAAGAGATTCTTTTGGTCTGCCCTCCTCTTCAGTATCTATCTCCAGATCGGAAACTATCCGACTGTTGGTGATTCATGCATCCAGATGGTCCCTGGAGTCTGGAGAGAAAAAGTCCCTGGTAGATGGAATGAAGGAACCCTCCAAAAAGCTGGGAAGGACTATTTTGGGATCTATGAAAAGAGAGGAACTTATTTTCTGCTTCTAGTCTCTATCAGAGATAGGCCAGGTGCACCACCAACCAAATTATCTCCCTATACTGGGGAGGAAGCAAGCTTCCATTAGTTGTGTGATATCTGCTTGCCAATGTCTGAGCCATAGCAGTAGGCAAGGAGTAACCTGAGATGCCCTGGCTCGAGCAGATAATTTAATAGAGTTTTGCGGCGTCCTTGTGCACCCTGATATTGGAATTTGAGATAATCTCCCTCAGATGGCAGAGCTACCTGAGAGACAATCTAGTTTTAAAAAAAAGGGATGCGGCCAACTCTGCTCTTATGGCTCCCACATCAGATCGACATGCCCTACATGGAGACAACTCAACCCTGTATATTCTTTAACTTGAGAGCCTCTTCTGCTTCCGTTGGAATTGCAGAGGAGGAGGATAATTGCCATTATTGTTTTATCTACTATCGTGGTGATGAGAAATTTAGCAGAATCAGAAAACCAAATTAAAAATTTTCTATCATATCCTGTAAGAGGCGTATATGCCACTGAAGAGACCCCTTGTTTCTGGATGAGATCCAAGAACCTCTGTGGGACAGTTATGACTTCCTCTTACATTATTGGTTGGGAGAAGATTAAATCGTCTGACCCCCCTTACAATAATGATTGTTAGGCCGAGGGGAATGGAATATCAAGGCAGGCAGTAGTTTTTTTTTGTTTTTGAAACAGAGACTTGAAAAAAGTCTGAGGGCGAAACAGACCTGAACGTCGGTGGTCTGGCTTAATGCCTTCAATGTCTGACATGCCCCCCCCTTTTTAGGGGATCCGCCTCTGAACAATTTTGATCATTGTTGTGAGTAGACCCTTCCTCAACCTGTTCCATCTGGTCTCTAGTTCTCTCTCATCCTGTACATCATGTGAATGTGTAACTGGATTATATAATACTCCGCTGAAGCAGGTACCTGCTGGTAATGAAGATCCGTTCTGCATAGTAACTAAATCAAGTGAGAATTGAGGTCAGATTGTGGAGGCTGCCTAGCCATCAACTTCTAGTCGCCATGTCCGTCCAGGCCTTCAATTTGTCAGGGACATCCTCTGGGAGGAGAAATTCTGGTGTGATCCCACAACTGTCTGTCAGGCAAGTAGCGTTGCTGAAGGCCTGGGTTGAACTGGTCCCTCTGAGGCTCTCCTGGATGGCGTTGAGACATCCAGGGATGGAGGCAAGGTGAAAAATGGAACACTTCACAAATTTACGTGTCATCCTTGTGCAGGGGCCATGTTAATCTTCTCTGTATCATTCCAATTTTAGTATATGTGCTGCTGAAGTGAGCACTCTGGAACTGGGATCAGCCTGGCTGGGGAAGAGGACTGAGACTTCTGTTCAACCCCCCTCATGCATTTTTTTTTAAACAATATGCTTATCTAACACATTTTGGCGTCTCTTGGCATCCTTTGTTGCCTTAGAGGTCTCTCTAAGACGTTTTGACCTACTTCGAGTTGGTTTATTGTCCTCTGGGGGTATTTTTGGTTGCCCTTGAAGATTCTGACCTAAAGCCCACGAGGTGAGATATATATATCTATATATCTATATGTGTATGTGATATTAATGGACCGTTGACTGGTCCAGAGGCCTGATGTAAACAGAGGCAGGGAATCCCTTTGATATTTGCTCCCCCCACTTTTTTTTGGGGTAAACTCAATTTGTTATTATGTTATTATTCATAATAATATTGATATCATTAATATTGTTATTATTGATAATATTTTTGTTATATCTGTGCACAGCTACTAACATAAATTGTTGTGCTGTTACCAAACTCATAATTAGATGACTGAATATGGAATCAAATGGTGAAGCCAAATAGAGAACACCTTTCAGGAACTGTATTGCAATTGGGTGATCCTGCAGTCATTAGCCCTCAACAGCTTCCTGCCCAGGCGGACACAATCCTTGGCGCTCACTATTACTGTGCTGCTATATTCTGTGAGGGCTGCCAACTTAAAAAGCAAGCCCGATAGTCAACCTCAGAAAGAGGTCCGCAATCGGCATAAATGTCCCCTGGATCCTCACGGAGAGATCCTTGTAAGGGGAAGTGGCCTCTCAACAGATAATGCCATGGAATTCTTATAAACAAAATGATGCCGGTGTTGTTTTAGTCGTCAAGATGTCGCATCAACCATCACCTCTTATTGTGAGCCGATGCGAATCTAACTAGAATTTGAGAATTTGAGCGGGAGAACTCTGAATCCTCTGGCTCCACCCGATCAATAGCCCTTGCTTCTTCTATATACCTTGCGGGAGTGTATCTGAAACTCAGAATCTCCTGTGGAGAGATACCTGAGGGTAAGGATGCTCTGTCCTGCTTAGTGATCGGAGTTATAGGGAATTCCAATCGGAAGGAGCGCTCTGTTGTTGACCAGAGCAGTATGTTGCCCCCCCCCCCACAGAGATACGTTGGCCTATTGCTAATTCCATCCACAGTCTCATCTTTGCAGGGACCTTTTCCGGTAAGTTATCATCTTGACAGAATCTGGCCGCTGTTGGAGCAATGTGGCCATAGAGCCACTTCGTGTCACTTGTACTGATCTAGATGGGCTACCTGATCTTGTGCAGCTGTGCTGCGTCTGGATTACACAGACAGATCCAGGAGGGGTTGCAGAGGGGGATTGGGGCCGAAGTAGGCCTGGAGGAGATGAGGTTTGAGAATTTTCTTCATCCTCCCACATGAACTTCTTCATGTGCTTTACTAGTACCTTATGGCGCTTGTTAGCGTCTTTTTCTGCTGCTTAGGAGGTACCCTTAGAATGCTTCAATTTGTTTTGAGAATTTGACATGGTTCTTGAGCTACTGCTGCTTGCTATTGTGACCGCTTATTAAATTTTACTGTTAATGAGGCTGAAATGTTGGGCGGTTGGCATGCCCAGGGGCCTGAACCAGCAATAGCCAGGGAACTCTAAAACAATGCTCCCCAGTTTTGTATAATCTTATATAAGAATATTGAATTCTTATTCTTGTTCCTATTATTATAATTATTATTATTATTATTTCCGAATTAGCCAAATTTGGAACACCTCATAGGCCTAGAAAGGAGGAATTGTTGAAATAAGATGTAGGCCTGCGACAGCTTCCTGCACAGGCAGACACGGGCCTTGGTGCTCGCTGTGGTGCTGCTGCTTAATTCTGTGAGGGCATAAGCCAACAGTTTCCTCCTTAACGAATAAGGGTCCAAAATAGAATAATTATATCTGAATATCCATATACATACATACATACACACACATATGTATTAGGGTGATTTCTCTCAGGTTCCAGGAAGGAGACCCCTGCTTAGGGAAAGAAAAGCCTCTCACAGTTCCAGAAATAAAATGCAAATCACTACCACATGGTTAGTGAGTCTGCAATGGCGCCAGCCATTATCTCTTTAGGTGCTTAATGAGTTAAATAGGCTCAGCAGCACTTCCACGCCTTGTGGGGAGTTGATACTACAGAGTTTCCCCTTGAATAAAAAGGTGCAGTGGAGCAGATGGGCGCTGATGCCCCCACCCGAGACGGTGTTCCCAGGGGAGAGAAAGAAGCCTTGGAGCCTTTTAAAATGGAGCCTCTCCCACTGGTCGCGAGCAGTGGTGATCGTAGCGGTTCGGCTTGAAAAGATCGTAATGGTACGGGCTAAGAAATGTGAGTTGTTAGCCATGCGGCTGAGGCATTATTGCCTCCGATCATCCTGGGGGCAAGAGATCATTATCTGAAGCTACGGTGAGCTCCCTCGCTCGAGTTATATGCTGTAGGGAGCTGCTTGACTCATTGAAACTAAAAGCCTGAAAGGATTTGTTTAGAGTTTAAAAGCAAACCTTTTTGTTGTCTCCTTTTGAAGCCTTTGCTATTCCGGCCAAGGGAAAGGAAATTAAGCTGCTTATATCCACGAAGGCTGAGCAAAACCTGGGGACGCTAGGGAGGAGTCCCATGGAGGAGGAGGAGTGTCCTCTCAATTAAAGCCCAGCCTATCAAATGAGAGACAGAAGCACCATCCCAAACAATGGATGCTCTGAACAGCTCATCTGGAGAATAAATAAAGATAAAACAAAGACATTAACAAAGAATATGTTAGCAAGACGAAAGAAAGAGTTGGAAGAAGTTTTAGAAATGCAGGTCACAAATAAGGTTAAGTATTTAGGGATATACATTACATCAAGATGTAGCACGTTGAAGGAGGCTAACTATTTTAAACTAAAACAGCATATTGCAACAGATTTGACAAAATGGGAAAACTTACAACTTTCGTTGATTTCATTGAATATCTACAATTAAGATGAATGTATTGCCTAGAATTTTATATCTATTCCAGACAATTCCAATTCAATTAGGGAAAGAGTTTTTTGAAGACTTAAATAGAATTGTGCTGAAATATATTTGGCAGGGTAAGAAAGCAAGAATAAAACTCAAACTGTTACAAGATGCAAGAACAAGAGGAGGGTTTGCCTTGCCCAACTGGGAGTTATATTACCAGGCGACAAATCTGATGTGGGGAAAGGAATGGATAACATTAAGGAACAGTGGACTATTGACTTCAGAAGGGCATGACTTGATGCTGGGGTGGCATGCTTTCCTCTGGTATAAAGGAACTAAAACACAGGGGTATTTTAGAAGACATTACATTCGAGAGGCACTGTTTTTGAATTGGGAGAAGATAAAAAGATAATACTACTTAAAAATTCCATTATGAATATCTACCATTGAAGCTTTTCTTATTCAATAATATTTAAAAAGGAACAAACAGTTAGACATGGTGAGATACTGAATGAAAGGGGTGAACTTAAATCTATGCAAGCGTTGGAAGAGCAAGATGTAAAAATGAATTGGTTTTCATATTTGTAAATACAATCTAGATTTGATAAAGATTTTAAAACAGAAGGTATCTATGATAAGTTGACTGATTTAGATAAAATTCTGATGGGTACTTATGAAAAGGTAATTAAAAAACTTTATGGACATTTATTAGAATTTAAATTGGAGGAAGAGCAAGTTAAAGAAACGATGATTGCTTGGGGGAAAATTTTAGGATATGGGATTGATTTAGAGAAATGGCAAAAATTGTGGTCTCAAAATTATAAAATGACAATGTCAACTGCATATAAAGAAAATTTGTATAAGATGTTTTACAGGTGGCATCTACCCCCCACCGAGAATCACGATAATGTTTAAGAACAAATCAGATAAATGTTGGAAATGTCATCAGATACCTGGTTCATATTACCAACTGTGGTGGACATGCTCGGATGCAAAAAGATATTGGAGTAAAATCCACACATGGTTGGAAAAAATGATAAAACAACACATAGACGTTAAACCAGAGGTTTCTTTATTGGGAATTATACTGGAAATATACAATAAAGAGCTGAAATATATGATTGTAAATGTTTTAACAGCGGCTAGAATTGTATTTGCCGATAATTGGAAAAATGAAAAAATACATATGCAGGAGGAAGTTATTAAGAAAATTATAGACTGTGCTGAAATGGGTAAATTGACATTTGAAATTAGAGAGCAAGAAGATAAACAATTTTATATGATATGGGATTTGCTTTACTAATGGTTCGACAAAAACACATGGTAATGTAATAGACTAGATAATTTTGTAATAGAAGTTTAATAGATTGATATAAAATATAATATAGACATATATAATTATCCATTGGATGAAAGTACAATATAAATTTCAAAATAAAATTTGGAATATCTCATATAAAATGATGGAATAAATAGTTTAGTCATGGATGATTAATAACTGATAAATATATAAACATATGTTAGTTTGACAATGTGAAAATTTATATAAACTGTGAGTAATGACCATGAAAGGATAGCACAAAAGATTTGTAACCAACTGACACACTGTATGTATATAAAATGGAAGATGGTTTTATGTTTTTTATGTTTTGTTTGTATGTTTGTCTTAAAAAATAAAAACTTTTTTTTAAAAAAAGAGATCTAACTCCACTCTTCCTTGAACTCCAATAACTCTTTATCTACTGCCAATTCACTTTGACTGTTAGCAGTTCAAATTCTTGTAGAACGTTAGTATGCAATACACCTGTATTCATTTGAATTGCCTTGGCTCCTGATTTCCCACATTTGACAGACCATCTTGGAATTCTTATTTTTATTTCTTTGAAATTTTATAATGTTATAATCTTTTAATTTTTAACATTTTAATCCTAAATTAATCTTAATATTTTATTAATTTTATACACTGTTTTATATATAATTATACTGTACACAACAGAGCCTCTCTTTCAGAGATAAGTGGCCTAGAAACATGATTGATTATAGATAGATAGATAGATAGATAGATAGATAGATAGATAGATAGATAGATAATGTTATCCAACAAGTTAAAAGGTCAAACAAAAATTTTATTTATTTTTAAAATCTCCAGTAAAATATGATCTAGTCCTCTCAAAGGCAGCAAAGATCTGTCTACTTAAATTCCCCAGAGACCTCTTTCTAAGCCAAATCAAACTGCTGCACTCAGAAATCTCTACTCGCTTTGGCTAAAGATTAGTATTTTCTTGTACTCTCATGTATATTTTTTTACATGACTTCATGACCACTGCTTATGAATTGCTTACAATATTTTTTCTTTTTTAATACATTTTGTATCTATCTTTATTATGAATTTTTGGAATTTTGTAATGAACACTTTATATTTAGAAATTTTGCAGTACGTTACACAGGAATGCGGGATGGGAGGAATTATCAGTCTTTCCCTGCCAGTTTCCTCATTGACTTTGCTTTGGAAAGCCACAAGAAAGGTCACAAATGACAATCATGTGGTGGCAGGAACTACAAGAGCAAGGGGTAGTACTTCTATATCAGGGATTATTAATGAAGCTCCCAGAGCAGCTGATTAACAAGCCGAAATTCCATCTTCTTAGCATTCATTTTTAACCTGTTAAGTCCTATTCAAACTTTCCAACAAATTCTCAATAGTCTTATCAGTATAGCTGGGAATCTTCACTAAAACAGAAACACTAAGTAATCTTTCATTTTGAATAATCATTATTTTAACATGTTTTAATCATTTAGTCATGTCCAACTCTTGGCAATTTTATAGGCAAAGGCTTTTCATACTATATTTTGATACAGGCATCGTAAAATACTTGTTTTGTACTCAATTGTATATTATAATAAAGACAAGAAATGTTTTAATACACTGAAAGTCAATGATATTTTCATTTGAAAATGTGAATAGATTCAAACTAAATAGGTATCTCCCTACTCATGATATTTAATAAGAAACTTCTTTAAGTGTGTTCATGGGCTTGCTAGGAATCTAATGTAACTTGAAAGTTTACAGTTATATAATTCTTAATTCGTTACAATACAGTTTTAGTCCATAAGTTTAAAAATAAGAATTATTTGTATTGTATTAAGTTGTTAAAATTGTAAACTTAATTAAAATAAACTTTAACTATAAATTTAAAGATTTAAATATTTATTTTTGGGTGGGAAATCAAACTTGACAGAAAACATGCATTCTTCTTTCATGTCCAAACATAGTATACCTTTCTATAATAAGGTTACTAATTCATCTCACATTGGGGTTTAAGTGGAATCTTAAACTGTTTTCTACAACTCTCATGAATTCATTCTCATGAATTACAATGAAACTCTCAATTTGAAAACAGAGATATTTGTATTTATAAATGGACTGATATAATTTGAATTCTTGGGCTATTACTCTGATTTAAATGCTGTGCTGTTACAGAAGTTTGTGCAGCCCAGAACATGCACAAAAAACTAAAAAAATTTAATATTCTGTCCATTGCATTTCTATTTATTTCCATAGTACATCAGCTAATTAGAATATATACTAATATACACTATATCCCCCAAATTACAATATTTCATTATAGCTCTTCAGCAGAGTTTGTACAAGCTCACCTCTTTTCTATTGCACAAGTTTTATTTTAATTTAAGTAATACGTTTTCCAATATAGAGGATGCTTTTGATTCTTTTCCACAAAAACTGGTATGGCAACATGTCTTACCATGAGAAAATGAAATAAATCCAGAGGTATGGAAAAAAGTGATCAAAGTGTGCTGCGTTAGTCTTCTGTTTCTCTTTTGACAGTAAAGTAATTTTATGATATTTGTGACACAATGAAGGACAAAGATAAGCCAACTGTTTAGATTCTTCTCCTTTATGTTATGGCTTTGATCACTAACAATGCTGCGTGAACAGCCAACAGAAGGCTGACATTTCATAAAATATGCAGTGATAAAAACTAATACTGAAGCATCTGGGAATGATATACAAAATGCAGAAATACACCTAATAACTGTGATCTTAAATAACAAGTTACAAAAAAAGTGACTTGGATGCATGCTTGAATTACTTGACATCAAAAGTTTTGCATTCTTAAAAGGTTTCAAATATTCATCTCAAAAAATATAAATCAATTTTGCAACCATTTTGTAGATGCCAAAGTCTACTTTAAAGCAGACATCTAGCAAGGTATCTCTTTACATTTAAATATTAACTGTAGCTAACTATATAGCACTTATACATTATCTTAACTTTTTCCAGATGTTTTCTATCTCAAAAACTATATGAATAGCATTTTTCAGAAAAACTTCGTAATTGTTTTCGTACAGCAGAATATATAAAACCCTTCTAGGAAACATCTCTAGTAAATCAAAATGCAAAAGTATGTGTTAATTCAAAAAGGAAACAAGTGTTCTGAGAGTCATGTAACAGCTGGAAAATATGACTATGTTTTTACTAATGCTTAGTGTGAATTTACTTGTTTCATATATTTGCCAAAAAAACCAATTCATTTTTATTAGGATTCATTTGATAAGGTCAATTTTGCCTATAACATGTAAAGAAAAGAATTGATGAGCCATTCTTCCTATGGAAAGGAACTTTCACAGGAGAACTGGTGATGACAACAATGGTTTACTATTCATGAAGGTTTGAGCGATATTTTCAAAATCGTATGCTTACTATTATTAATTTGCTCTTCTTCTTATAAAAGTTTGCTTATACATAGTTCTTGGGTATTTTTTAAATGAATCTGAACAGTTTCAGATTTGAATCCAATCAGTTTTGAATCTGAGTACAGTGACCCACAATGTTTTTATCTATCCTGACCCTCTGAAGCTACAATATATTTCCCTGGCACAATTTTTTTCCCCAAATAGTCTCAGTTAGGCAGTGTAGCGCATCATTTGATCTCCTTCTCAGTTTCCTGTTGATAAGGAGCTCAGCCAGAGTTACAAGAAGGTGATGAGGCAATCTCTGAACATGAATAGAACCTCAACAAAAAATAATTAAAATTTGATAAGAATAACAGTAAATTAACTGTTAAATACCATACCATCTTAAGTAATAATTTCCTATTTTCTCTCTTATTAAGAATTTTGGGAAGTTTTATGTTGTATGTATACCTCTACTCTAAAGTAAAACTGAGAAACTCTAATTCAAATATAAAGTTCATATAGACTTATGTCAACATAAGTCTTTATATAGACTTGTGTCTTATTTATTCAAAATCAA
Organism: Notechis scutatus; assembly: GCF_049901735.1. NCBI lineage: Eukaryota > Metazoa > Chordata > Lepidosauria > Squamata > Elapidae > Notechis > Notechis scutatus. Next base: position 29,533,861 of record NC_142025.1, on the reverse strand, counting down.
TGAAAACCGTGCAACATATTTTCAGGTTATATGAAAAATTTACTATTGAAATAGAAAATATTTGGACAACCTTACACATGGTTTTTAATTTAAAAGCTTTAAATCAATCTCGGTTTAAAAAAAAAACATTAAGTCAGTCTAATGACGTTAAACATGAATTTTTATTTTACAATTTAAGATTTATGCTAACAATAAAGTCAGAAAGCAACAGGATTGCTCCTGTATTTTAAGTGATTCCATTCTCTGAGATTAATCTTATTGGCTAGGGATATATATTACAACTCCCTTGAGGGCCACAGACTAGTAAAATCTCAACTTGCTTGCTTGCTTATTTATTTCCCATTCCAATCCAGGTTGACAAAGAATAGGATACAACAAAATCCAAATAATACATTACAAAATATTTCTTATTATAGAAATTAACAAGGAAAAAATAATTCATTAAAGGTACCATTTAATTAAGATTTTAAAAAATCTGCTGGAACATAACTGGTTTAACTGTTTTAACAGCATTATCCTGTTTAAAAAAGAGTAAGAGCAATATTTATACCTGCTCTTATTTACTGTTCCATAATAACAAGGCAATCGCTGAACCCTGGGATGGGGGATCTGCAATAGGCCTTGTCTAGATGATCGGATTAGCAAATTTTGGATGTGATTAGTATTATCCTACTGCCACTTATCATTTCTGAGTAGTTAATGCAGAAAGGCAGCAATGATCCTTCCACTCTGTTTATATTTATCTTCATCTAAAAATCTAATTCTTATTTTTTTCATCTCTGCTTCTCTATCTCATTTTTATTGATGTTTTAACTTTAGACTGTATGTTGGCTGGCAAAGTCTGATCTTTATAATTTGTTCTGAGAGGGTTTTTTGGCTAAAAAGCTGAATAAAAAAGTTTTAAACAAATAAACTCAGCAATAAGTACTGCTGAGTCCAGTATGGAGCCTTCCTAGAGCAAGGGGTTAGAAAAAGTTCCCAATTATCAGAAAGAAGAGTAATAATTTTGGTAAAATTATCAATCTGAAACTGGCTTTTTCTGTATTCCAGAGACTGATTCAAGTATGTTGATTATTTGTGGCAATGCAACTGAATTCACATATAGTTTTCTACCGTTTTGAAACAAAAATAGTGTAAAGTATTCTCGCAAATATTGTCATCCAAAATTATTTTCACTTTTTAAGAACGCTTAAGATTGCTTAGATCAGAACTGAACACATTTTTATTTATTTATTTATTTTTGTCAATTGCTTACAAAATAATAGGTATGTAAAAACATAGTTATGAATACATGGATACATATAAGAAAAATAAAAAATAAAAGAAACAATAGGACAGGGACGGTAGGCACGTTGGTGCGCTTATGCACGCCCCCTACAGATCTCTTAGGAAAGGCGTGAGGTCAATAGTAGACAGTCTAAGGTTAAAGTTTTTGGAGTTTGGGGAAGAAACCACAGAGTCAGGTAGAATATTCCACACATTGACCACTCTATTGCTGAAGTCGTATTTCCTGCAATCAAGTTTGGTGCGGTTAACCTTGAGTTTGTATCTATTGTTTGCTCTTGTGTTGTTATGGTTGAAGCTGAAGTATTCATTGACAGATAAGACATTGCAATGTATGATTTTATATGCTATATTTAGATCGGACCGAAGGTGGTGTAGTTCAAGGTTTTCTAGGTCTAGAATTTCGAGTCTGGTGGCATAAGGTATTCTGCAACGAGTAGAGGAGTGGAGAACTCTTCTTGTGAAATATTTCTGGACTTTCTCAACTGTGTTAATATCAGATACGTAATGTGGGTTCCAGATTGATGAGCTGTATTCGAGTACTGGTCTAGCAAATGTTTTGTATGCTCTAGTTATTAGTGTAATATTACCAGAGAAAAAGCTACATAAGATTAGGTTAACAACTCTTAACACCTTTTTGACTATGTAGTTACAGTGGGCTCTAGCACTTAGCTCATTAGAGATGAGTACTCCAAGATCCTGGACAGAGTTTGGATCATCAACAAGGTCTTGACTATTCAGCCTGTATTTTATTTTCTGATTTATTTATTTATTTATTGCCAATATGTAGGACAGAGCATTTATTTGTTGAGATTGGAAGTTGCCATTTGTTTGACCATTCTGATACATAGTCAAGGTCTTTTTGAAGGTAGCAGTATTGTCTGCGGTGTTGAATAGCTTTACATCATCAGCAAAGAAAAGGCAGTTGCTCTTGATATATGATCACAGAGGTAATTTATGTAGAGTATGAAAAGAGCTGGTCCTAGAACACTGCCTTGGGGGACACCACTGTTGACAAGTACAGAATTGGTCCGTAATTTTCAACTAGGCTGGGGTCTCCCTTTTTGAAGATGGGGATGACCGTGGCTTGTGACCATAGTTTTGGCAAGGAGCTGGTCCTGTTTATTAAAGAGTAGGTTGTTTGTTTCTAAGTGAAGGATGATGGATTGGTTAATAATTAATTCTATGACTTTACAGATGACGCAGCATAAAGAGATTGGTCTGTAATTTTCAACTAGGCTGGGGTCTCCCTTTTTGAAGATGGGGATGACCGTGGCTTGTGACCATAGTTTTGGCAAGGAGCTGGTCCTGAAAGATTTTTCAAAGATTATGCTTAGAGTTTCGGCTATGGCAGTGGATAGCTTTTTTAAGAAGTAGGCACATATTCCATCCGGTCCAATAGATAGAGATGGTTTTAGATTGTGTAGTGCTTTTTCAACATTGTCTTCTGTAAAATTGATATGTATTAGATAATTGTAATTTTCTGTGGTTCGGCCAGGAAATACTGGGCATGATCAATTGCTGTTTACAAATACTGAGCCGAAGAATGTGTTAAAGAGGTTGGCTTTAATGGTGTTTAATGGTGCAGTCATTACCATTAGGTCCTATCAGGGGTGGGATGGACCTTGAGTCTTTTAGTTTGTTGTTTACAAAATTGTAGAAAATGCGGGTGGAATTGATGCATAGAAGGTTTTCTTCTTGTTTAATGTGATAATTGGTACATTCAGTTTTTATCTGGTGGCATAAATTTTTGTATCAGCTTTTGAAGTTGGCAACATGACCAGATTTGTTTTTCCGCCAAAGTGATTTCTTTTTGGACTGAAGCTTCCTTATTGTTATGGGTAATTTGTTTTTTCTGGTTTTGGGAGTTCTTAATGGTACATATAGTTTGATGACTCTTTTAACTTCAAGTAAAAATATGTTGTAATGGTCTTCTACAGTATTGCATCCAGTGAATAGAAATTGCCAATCAAGGGATGAGGGATCGTTGTTTATAAGATCATTCTTTATAAGATCATTGTTTATATGAACATTCTGAGCAACCACTTCATTAGTCTAAATATATTTCAAAGTTGCTAACTTAGTCATTAATTTCCTTCTCTTCAATCACTTTCAAACAGTTTTTGAGTGTTTTCCTCACTGTAAGAATAATATGACATTTTGTACTCAAATTGTGAGTGTTTTTAAAAATTATCTGTGTGATAATTCTGATAACAGTATGTCAGACAACATGAACTGAATTAAATTCAAACAGTTTTTGAGTGCTTTCCTCACTGTAAGAATATGACATTTTGTACTCAAATTCTGAGTGTTTTTAAAAATTATCTGTATGATAATTCTGATAACAGTATGTCAGACAACATGCTGAATTAAATTCTTTCTGATCGAGGCAACAAGAGTTCCATAACTTTGGAGTTCCGGTTTGCAGGGCTTCGGCGACAGGCAGGAATCCGCGATCATGCGCGGTTTCTGCCTGGGCTCGCCGCTGGAGCTAAGCCACCCCATAGAGGTGCGAAGAGGGGGGAGATCCCAGCAGGGTCGAGGGAAGCCACATCTTTCCTCCCCAGATGGCTAAATTCCCTTTCCCGAAGGCGGTAAGAGCGGCGGTCAGAAATGGCCGCCTCAAAGAAGCACTCAGCCGGAAAAGAAAGTGCAGGAGGAAGTTAAGAAATGAAAGTTTTGTCTGACCGGGATAAGAAGCAACAACTGAGATACCCTGGAATTTAAATCTTATAAAAGATACATCGCTCCCAAAGAAGATTTGGAAGCAGAGAATGAAAGTGAAAAGGGAAAGTTTCTCCTTCCTTACGTTGACAGCAGATGAATGAGAAATCGAAAAAATCCGCTTTGGCACTAACAAGTAATTAAACTGGATTAAATGCCAAGGGGACAATAAAGATTTCTGAACACTTAAAAAACTTTTTTTTTGCTGTAAGTGGGAAGGGAGAGGAAAAGAATAAGAGTAAGATTTGGCTGGAGGAGGCTGCTTGGAATTTAAAAGAATCTAAAGTTAAATTGTAACAAGATACATTTTAACTGGAACTTTGTAACTAAATAGTAACCCCAGGAAGAGAAAGTGAAAAAAGAAGAAAGTGTTAAATGAAACAGCTTGTGTGTATTTGGATTGTTTGGTGACTTTGGGACTTCTGGAAATTATATTTGAATGATTAAAAACAATTGGGTGGTTGTTTAATTTTTTTTTTACAATGGCATCACTTGTGGATGAACTGAAAATGGAATTTAAAAAATATAAAGAAGAGGAACAAAGAGGGAAGGGCTCTTTTGGCTCCGTTTTTCATTTCTTAGAAATGGCGATCTGTACCTATGAAAAACTACAAGAAAAAAACTGCACAACAAGAAGATTGGGACAAAGAAAAAGCCATCTTTAATGAACAAGTAACTTTATCTGGGGAAGAAAGGGGAAAGGGGGGGAAAGAGAATGGAGAATTTAAGACCTAAAAAAAACAACCAAAAAAGGGAAAAATAAAGTGAAAAGTGGATATAATGCCAGAAAGCAACAGAAAGGGGGAACACAGAAGAGGGAAATGGAGGTGGAGAGACAAGGGGGTAAAAAAAGGTAGAGTGAAGAAACAAGGGAGGAAGGAAGGGAAGAGAAGTTACAAAGATTTGGAGCAAGATGTAAAGAAACAGGACTTATTCAGAGATAATGGGTAAAAATATAACTGAAAATGAGATTCTGCAAAGGTACATAAGATTTATTGTTATACTTGTATTAGAAATAATATTAGAAAAGTGGAACAATATATGATTAAAAAATGGCATGAAATACTCAGTGTAATTTATTTTGAACAAAATAAATGAAATGAAATAAATGAGAGAATTGAATTAGGAAGGAATGGGAACATTTTAATTACACAGTGTTTTAAAATATAAGTGAAATGGGGGGAAGTAACTACACAAAATTTATAAGTGTTCCCATAGAAGCATGATACCTATTTGAAAAGTAATGTGTAAAATGTTTAAGATTTAAATGAATATTAATTTTAACAATAGAGTTGAACTGGTATGGATTGTTGTTTTAATTATATTGTGCATTTATAATTTCTTCTTTTCTTAAAATATAGTGTGTAGCTTTAGAATGTACTAAGCAGAATCTGAATGAAAGTTATGTATTATATTAAGTGTTATAAATTTATGGGAAAGATATAAAGGCGTCATACTCCAATCAGTGATTACAGGAGAAATTTTGTTTTAATGAGAAAAGATAATAGACAGCTGAAACAGGACAGACAAAGGATATAAGTATAATTATTTAAATTGAGATGAAATAAATAAAATAGAATTAAGAGAGTTAAAAGAGGGGAGAAGCTATATAGAAAATGTAGAATGGTAATAAGATATGGAACGGTATATAAAAATGAGCATGAACTTGAATTTGTGTCTGTACGAAGAGATGTAACCCAGGATCAAGCTGCTTTCAAAAAAGATGTTTTATGTTTTCATGTTTTGTGTTTTGTTTGTTTATGTTTTTTTTAAATCAATAAAATCTTTGGGGGAAAAAAAGAGTTCCATAACTCTGGATAATTCCAACAAGAATCTTAGATTGCATGAGGCTTTATGCTAGATTGTCCCTCTCAGACTCCACACATCTTTTATTTGAATGTAGAACCAGCTGACTCAAAGATGAAGATTTCTCTTCACAGGTCTTAAGAAAGCAAAAAGTTCTTAACTCCCTAGGTACATTACATCCAAAGTAATGTATACTATCATTATTTCCTTGAACTCCTCACTTTCACGTTATTGTGATTTTGCCCAATATGTGATCTGCCAGAAGACTAAGTAGCTATTTTAAAATTAAACTGGGAATCAAATAAAATTAGGTCAAGATCGATAATTTATCCATGTTGCTATACAACATCCTTCTTGATTATAAGATGCTACAGTAAGTCCAATTTTTAAAAATTCAATATTCTCCCTTTTTCTGTAAGACTGTGATTTTACTCTAAAAATACAGGTAGTCCTTGTTTATCAAGTGCCACGTTTAACAATCATTCACTTATGATGGTGTAAAAAACCCAGCTTTGTGACCAATCCTCACATCCCACAGACACATGCTATCTTGCTTAACAACTTCTTAAGTTGCTTAACAGCAGAATGGGAAGAAGATAACACTGTGAATTTCTACTTATCAACTGCAATGTGTAGCAATGAGTTCTGTTTAAATTGTGATTACCAGGTGAGGAGTACACATTGTGCATCTATTATTCAAAAGAAACTTTATGAACAGTTTTATTATTTCAGTTATCAGTTTAAGCAAACATTGAGAGAAGTTAAATGCAGCATAATACCACCCAATAAGGGAAAATTTTACAGTTTTATTTGTTTCAAAATTCTTTTAAAAATTTAAGAGATTTGAAACACTGTTAAATCTGGATTTGAGAAAAATTCCAATTCTTTTCTTGTAATCGAAGCCCAATGCTATAATAAATATACCCATATAATATATATGGATTTATGAATTGAAGTCTAATTTAAACTTTCTAATCTTGAGTTTTGCACAGCCTCCAACTGAGTTTGTTAAATTCAAGTTTTAAATCAATGGAACAAGTTAAATAAGATGTAAGTTACACAAATTTCCATCAAAAACAATGCAAGTAAATTTGATTTAAACAGCTGACTGAAAGTCTATTCTATTGTTGGTTCCCCCTCCCCCGCCCCCATTCGCTTTACCAGGAGGATATTTTCCAAATAGTCTGAGTGGGAGAAAAGAAACCAACACTATCCATATATAGTAAATCAAAATAATCTTATCTGTCTTCCCCCTTTGTACTTTTGTTTTTATTTAGAAGTTACCTTTTAAAAGATTTAGAGAAACTAATAATTCTTTTAAAAATACTAGTGAATAAATAGATTTAAATTAATAATATCAATGATTTAGAGTGTATTTTTACAACTTTTAGTTAAGATAAAGTATAGTTTTAAAATTAAATCACATACCTCATGGAAAACAACCTCCTTCAAATACATAGTATACTTAAGCAAAAACATACCAGCCTCATGTATGGCTTTGATACAAACATTTTTAACACTGCCTCTAAATTCAATAAAATTACTTAAAAATGAAAAAGCTAAAATATATGTCTTAATACATTTTTAAAATTTTAAGGTTATTCTCAAATTTATGCCAGTCTATTAAGATCACTGCATATTCTAAACCAATTTTGAGAATTTCAAGTCTCAAATAAATACATATAGGAAAAATATTTTGACTAATCCAAGATAGTGTTGAAGATCATTAAAATCACTTGCGCATGTGAAGAAGTAAAACACTAAACAAGTCAACTGGCAATTCTGAAACCTCTGCATGAATCCAAACAACTTTCTGCCCCAAGTCTGGTCAGTAAAGAAATTGAGGTTAACCTTTAATTTTTAATGTCACCTGCAGCCAGTGATTGCTTTTTCTAATGCAAGTGACAGATAAACAGAAAAACAATCCCAAGATAATTCACAAAGCACCGTACACCATAAGTGCATTTTTATTTTTATACCAACTCAATTTCTCAAATGGATAACCAATGTTCCTACTAATTTACATTAGGAACTGAGTGAGGCATGAAAATTGTTCTGATGCACAGACATACTTTAATCTACTGTATAGGATGAAGAATTTTACCAAAACTCTAAGCAATACAAAATAAATTTAAGGCTGAAGAACGTCATAATAGCATATGTTGCAGGCTAGTTATATCTAATCCAAACTGTGGGAAAATCTCCAAAAAAATAACATATATTACATGAAAGTAAAATGGCTTTGAATCTAACACAATTCTCTCTCCCTCAAAAGAAAATGGAAAATCTTATTATCTTACCTTAGCATAGCATAGCATAGCATAGCATAGCATAGCATAGCATAGCATAGCATGGTATGGCATGGCATACTGTAGTGTACAACCACAATTTCTTAATAACAAATCTTAAAGATGAATTAAAGATTATAATTACGCTATCTTAAATATAAATTATTCATTAAAAAAGCTAGGACATTTTCATTCATTACTAAGCTGCAATTCCAGAGCTGTCTCGAACCTCAAAGTTCTCTTTTGCATAATACTTAGACCTCCTTCTGATCCTTAATGGAATAAGTCAACAGCCTAGAGGCATGTTGCTCTTAAAAGTCAGAATCAACTTGCACTTTCCAAAAATTCCAGAGCTGCCCATTTTTAATAAAGTCCCACACATATTTAGAAGACTGTCTAGATTCCAAAGCATTCTGCAGCTCTGCAACCAATATTTAAGTGCTCTCCTAGTGCAGAAAAGCGGTGTTGGTCTTACCTGATACGCCTTTTCTCTTTGGGTAGAGATAGCATCCAGGATTGGGTAGTCAGTTGCTGCTAGCTGATTGGACGGAATCTATCAAATCTGTCAGGACACTCCCATTACCAATGATCCCCAGAAATTGGTGATGGAATATTGACAGACTGATGTGTTTTCCCGGTGTTGTTGTGCTCCACTGGATCTGGAGCGGACCATCTTCAGGGTGGGCTGAATGCTATCTCCACCCAAAGAGAAAAGGTGTATCAGGTAAGACCAAAGCCCCTTCTCCTTTGTGGTGGAGATAGCATCCAGGATTGGGACATACCAAAGCTGGCTATTCTACAGGCGGACCTGGTTCGGTCTGGATCCCCTAGTCAGAGTGGACCTTTTGAAGAACTCTCCATCCAAAGGCTGCCTCCACAGAGACAAAGGAGTCCAGCTTACAGTGCTTCATGAATGGGGATGGTGAGATCCAAGTGGTCGCCCGGCAAACCTCTTCAGCAGAAGCCTGAGTGGCTCACGCCACCGCTGTGGCTACACTTCTGGTGGAATGGGCTTTATGCAAAGAGGTACTGCATGTCCCTGGGACTAGTAGGCTCTGGATATACACGTTCTAATCCACCACCCCACAGTCGATGGAGTGACCTTGCCACCCAGAATAGAAGATTGAAATGATACAAAAAGGGATTCAGACTTCCTGAAGGGGAAGTTTGTTTAATGTATATACGAAGGTCTCTCTGGACATCTAGAGCAGTGGTTGCCAACTGGTGGGCCATGGAAAAATTTTGGTGGGCCACAGAAGAAATGGTCTCCGAAAGCAATTAATCTGGGCTGCGCAGTTCTCATGCCTCCCAGCTCTTCGAAGGACCCCGGAGTCAGGTCCCTGAGATGCATGTGCCAACCAGCTCCCACACATGGTGGGTGGCGGCAACAACAGCAGTCCCCTCCCCCAGCACCCACTGTTAGCTCTCTCTATTAGTTTTCTAGCTTTGAATTGCTCCCGCCTCTCTCTCTTTTTTCCCCACTCACCCCCCGTGCCCACGTGCAGGCAGGCCAGGAAAGGGAGACGGAGCCGTGCGCAGCTCTCGGCTCCTCCAGCCCTCGCTGCCTCTCCCAACATCGAAGCCTTGGAGATGCAGGCAAAGCTGCCGCGGCAGTAGCACCGAGTTGCTTGCTTCTCCACTACTGCCTCCTCCTCCAGTATCTCCTTCTCTGGATAGGGAGATTCTGAACTAACCGAGCATGCTAAGGCAACTCGGGCGCTACCGCTGCGGCGGCTTTGCCTGCATCTCCGAGGCTTCGATGTCCCTTGAAGAGCCGGGACATCGAAGCCTCGAAGAACCGGGAGGCACAAGAACTGTGAGTGGGAGCGTTTTAATGATTCCGAAGAACTCCTAGAACATGGTAGATTGGCATTTTGTAGGTTTTGGTGAAAGAGTGAGCTTTGTTCCCCCTCCTTTCCTCCCCTGGTAATGCGAGAGGTGCTTTCTCTCTCTCTCTCTCCCCCTCCCCCACCCCCAAATAATCACTAGCTGTGGCTGGCTTTGGCAGCAGCACTAAAGCGAGGGAAGTGCCCCCAGGGACCTTTCCTTGCCTGTCTTCAGGTGAGGCTGGAAGAACACCCCCCCAGCTTTTCCTCGGCTGCAGATCTGAGCTCTCTCAATCCTCCACCAGAGATCTGAAAGGAGCTCCCACTTTCTCCCCCTCCCTTCACCCTAATTAATCACCGAGGGTGGCAGTCCTTCTGTAGGCAGATGCCTGCTGAGAAGCCCCTGGAGTGGCGTCCGAGAACACTGCCCCCCAAGGAGAGCAAAGCCCCCTTTCTGCCTCTGCTTCTCCCAGAGGCAGTTGCCCCAAGGCCCTACAGCTCAGACACACACACCCCACCCGCTCTTCTGACATTTTTGTTATAATTAAATGTGTGTGTGTGTGTGTGTGTGTGTGTGTGTGTGTGTCTATGTGTATGGATGCATAGATAGATAGATAGATAGATAGATAGATAGATAGATAGATAGATAGATAGATAGATAGATATAAAATTTATATTTAATATAAAAAAAATTATATTAAGTATATTAACTTTTTTTAAACAAAATCGTATTAGTGGTCCTTGGGATTTCAAAGTATGAATTTAGTGGTCCCTGAGGTCCAAAAAGTTGGTGACCCCTGATCTAGAGTGTGCCACCTCTTTTCTAATGCGTTGACCAGTTTTGGATAGAAATCAGATAATATAAGTTCCTGGGCCCTGTGGAACCATTAGTTCACCTTTGGCACAAAGGATGGGTCCAATCTCAAGACAACTCGGTTGTGGTGAAAGATACAGAGATCCTTCCTGAGAGACAGGGCGGCCAAGTCCGAAATCCATCTGGCCAAGGTGGTAGCTACCAGGAAGGCCACTTTACAAGACAAAAATTGCAGATAAGTAGATCTCAGTGGTTCAAAGGTGCTCCGGTCAGCTAATGCAGTACTTTAGAGAGGTCTCGTGTGGGGTATCGATGAACCACTGGAGGCCGCAGATTTGTATCCCCCTTAAGTAATCTGTGGATGGTAGGATGCCTGGATAAGGATTCCCCCCCCCCCCAATGAAAGTAGAGAAGACAGAGCTGCCACCTGCCGTTGTAATGTGTTGGGCAACAGGCCCTTATCCAGTCCCTCTTGAAGGAAATCCAGCACCTGAGCAACTGATACCGCTGCAGGATCCAAACCAGTTCTGGAGCACCAGGCACAGAAAGTCCTTCAAGTCGTGTCGTAAATGTGATTGTGGAAGGCCTCCTAAAAGCCTGGATTAACAGATTTAACAGATAATCAGAGTTGGAAGGGACCTTGTAGATCATCTAGTCCAATCCTCCACCCAAGTGGGAGACCCTATACCATTTCTGACAAATGGCAGTCCAATCTCTTCTTGAAAGTGTCAAGTAATGACGCTCCTACAACTTCCAAGGGCAAGCTGTTCCATTGGTTGATTGTTCTCACTGTCAGAAAGTTTCTCTTTATTTCTAGGTTAAATCTCTCCTTGTTCATTTTCCATCCATTATTCCTTGTCTGGCCTACAGGCGCTTTAGAAAATAACTTGACCCTCTCCTCTCTATGCAGTCCCTCAAATATTGGAAGACTATTATCATGTTGTTTGTATCACCTTGGAGGAGTAATGGTCCTGGATCAGAGATCCTCGCTCAATCTCCAAGCAGGCAACTTAAGCCACTGGAGGTCTGGATGTATAGCAAGGGTCCCTGGCTGAGGGATACTTTGTCCGCCGGCATCTTCCAAGGCCTGGTCACCGATAGGCTTACCAAGCTGGCAAACCACAGCCATCTGGGCCAGTGAGGTACGATAAGTAGAAGCTCTGCCCTTTCCCCCAATAGCTTCTGTATCACCCTCGGGATCAGGGGCAGTAAGGGAAGGGCATAAAGGAGACAAACCTGGAGAAGAATCTCAGGAGTTATGCATTGTCCAGAGGGACAAAGCAGGTTGTCCGAAGTGCTCCAACAGCTCCTGAAATAAAGCAGGGTGCAGACGCCATTCTGCATGATCTATAATGGCTCTGCTAAACCAGTCTGCTTCAACATTGGATACTCTAGAAATATGCTCAGCCCTGAGCAAGACATGGTGTTCTTCTGCCCAGAGGCACAGTTGTTCTGCCTCTGGCATCAGGGGTCTAGAATATTTTCCCCCTTGGCGATTTACATGTATTTATGTTTTGGAATTGTTTCAGGGCCAAATGGACTACCCTGATTCTAACCAATTGATATTATGGTCCAAATCGTTCTGGAACCACTATCCCTGGGCCATCATGGATTGAAGATGAGCTCCCCAGCTGTAAAGATTGGCATCAGTGGTCAGAACCAGCTGGTTAGGTTCCTTGAACCAGTTTCCTAAAGAAAGGGCGTGTGACGACCACAACCTAAAGGACTTAATAACTTCCGGTGGTACCTGACTTGGGAATGGGAACAACTCCTGCCTGCCTTTGAAAGATAGGAGAAACAATTGGAGAGCCCTGGCATGCAGGTGTGCCCAGAGCACTATAGCAATACATGAAACCATTTTGCCAAGGAGCCTCAAAAGCAGAGACAAGGGCACCCTGTGCTAGGACTTCACCAGAATAATTAACTCCCTGATGCTTGCCTGATGCTCCTGGGATAAGAAAACCTTCACATCAAGGTATCTATTACGGCTCCCAGATGGAGTAAATGGTTAATGGGAGTGAAATGGCTTTTGGCCATGTTCACAGAAAACCATGCTCTTAAAGCACCTGGATGGTGATCCTCAAGTCCTCCACTGCTTGAGATGCAGAAGAGGACTGAACAAAGATGTCATCCAGATAACACTGGACTCTGACTGGGATAGCCCTAAGGTGAGCTGCTATTTGGCATGGCAGTTAAAAAGCCTGAAAATCAGCTGTTAAGCAGCTGTGTCGCTTCAAACAAAGCGGCGCCTGGGTAAACGGCACCTCAGGTGAGGGCAGGCTTCCCTTGTGCGAGAAATTACTCCCTCTGTGATGGCGAGGTTAGGAGAAGGGAAGGCTACAGGGAACGGCTGCGTCAATTGTACGGATGGAAAAAAGCCTCCGCAGCACTTTAACAGTGCTGCAAGATCTAACCTGCCAGCACAAATTGTCAGAATGGAGAATCCAGTGTTTTTAACCAAAGAATTGACAGCCAATCTTTTGTCACATCCCTATAGGGCAAGACTGAGTCGTGAACTGGGGAAATTGACAGTTAACAGAGGGGTGGTAAAAGATCAAGGACTCAGTCTCTGGGCAGAAAGGCATGTGTCAACTCATCCGTGGATTCTCCAATCGATGTGCTGGAGAATGCATCTTGAATCGCCTATATATTAGTTGGCGGTTTAGACGCTTCAGATACAGAATTGCCCTTCATTCCCCCGAGGCCTTTGGGATGACAAACAGGATGAAATAAAATCCTATCCCTTGTTGGTCCACAGGCACCAGCTGGACTTCATGGACCTCCGGCATGTGCTGAATAGCTGTTTCCATGAGAACCCTTTTCTCCCTATTCTTAGAAATAGGGCAATGAATGAAAAACCTCGGGGGTATGGAGAGGAACTCCAGAGACAAGCCTGAACAGACCGTCTCCAGGATCCAGGTGTCTGTAGTTACTTCCTCCCAATGCCTGGCAAATAAGACCAATGGGAGGACTGACATAGTTTTTATCTAGGGCATTGGAAGGGACACCCCTTCCCCCTCAAAAGGGCTGCTTGTTCTGGAACTGGCGGTTTCTACCTGTCTGATCCTGTTGTTGATCCTGTCTGGGAATGAAATGTATCTGAGATCTAGAAAACCCCGTTCCAGCTTCCATCACCCTAAAAAAGGGACGGTGAAAATAAGGTGCAGAGCGGAATTTGCCATGTCTTGGCCTGGATGGTAAATTCTTCCTTTGTCTTTAGATTCCACCAGAACCTGGTCAAGAGCCTCTTCAAACAATTTATCCCCTTTGAAGGAAGAAGTAGCCAACCTCTACTTATACCTCATGTCTGCCTGCCATTGTCTGAGCTAGAGCAGATGGCGAGAGGCAAGAGACAATCTTATAGCCCTCAATGTGAACCTGACTGCATTGAGGATGGCATCAGCAAAGAACTTAACAGCTGCCCAGAGTTTATTGATGTGCTGATGAGATCTCATATCGCTAGCCTGAATTCTATCTTGCAATTCAAGTGGCCAGATGAGGGAGGCCCGGTTGAAGAATGATGCAGCAGTGGAGGTCTTCACTGCCCAGGCTGACTGATGAGTTCTTTGGAGCGTTGCTCTGCCCGTTTATCTTCTGCCCTCAAGGAGTCTTCAGGCTCACCAGGAATATCAGAATTAGACTGCAGAGCAGCAACAGCAGCATCTACTGTGGGTATTTCCAGCATTCTGGTAAGATCAGCCTCCACATTGAACAACTGCCTATCAAGCGAAGATGGGCTGGGGCCTGACCCAGAAGACAATTGTCTCTGGATCACAGTAGTAAATATCCTTAGTGATGGAATGACATCTGCAGTTATGATTTTCTCTGAAAAAAGTGGGTTATTGGGGTCCTCAGAAGCGTGGTGGAGGCTTCAGAACCTTCCCTTGTCCTGTGGCATTCTTAGAATTGAATAGGAGGGATTTAAATAGGGCTGGTTGGAAAAGCCCTGAAACTGCTGGATGCTCAGAATCCAGGCCATCATCATCTGAAAGGTCTCTCTCTATCTGATTCCCCTTGTCTAATGTGATAGACTGGGCATGCAGAGAAGGAGCAGGAGAGTATGACTCTGAATACCTAGACCAGGGATGGCAAACCTTTTTGTTGTGGTGTGCCAATAGTGTGCGCACGCGCATGCCGGCACCCACAATGCAATGCGTCCTGCCCCACCTGCGCATGCATACGGAACACCCCTTGCCAGTTCCTTTACCTGCACTGTGCATGTGCATGCCTCTCAGCTAATTTTCAGCCCGTCTGGGGCAGTTTTCACCCTCCCGGAGGCTCAAGGGAAGCCTCTGCACTGGAAGTGCTCTTTTTCAGCCTACAAAGGACTTCTAAACCCCGGGGAAGGCTGTTTTCGCTCTCCCGGGGGCTAGAGGGAAGTCTCTGCAGCCTCGGGAGGCTGAAAATGGGCCTGTTTAGGTATTTCTGGGCTCCAGAAGCCCTCTGTAGGCTGAAAACAGGCACTTCTGGTATTTCCTTTGAGCCTTCGGGAGAGCGAAAATGGCCTCAAATGAGACGAAAATCAGTTGGGAGGCACACGCATGTGCAGTGCAGGTAAGTTTGGATGGGGCTTGCATGCCTGCACAAATGGCTCTCCATGCCAACTGTGGCACATGTGCCATAGGTTCATCATCACAGACCTAGACCAATCATCATGAAATTGGGACATTTGTCTCAGACTATGTCTTTCTGAGGAGCATGAGGCCACAGAAGGTGATCATCTGGATTGCTTTAAGGCAGCTGATGCACCCTGTTTCATTGCTTCAGCTAACAGAGCCTGCATGTTGATCTGCATATCAGGCTCCTGTCCCACTGCTGGAAAGAACTCTGTAGCAGTGGGTGTGAAAGTGTCCTCTGGGACCACTCTGGGTCTCTGGCCAGTTACTGTATTCTCCTCAGTTGCTGGGAAGACAGAGAAAATATTTCTTCCTTCAGCCATGCCAAGAGAGCTGTGGTTCTTGTAACATAAACTGCTCTTCAGCTCCTCCTGTGGCCAATTCCTGTAATTGCCACCTGTCAGTCTGACAGGTCCTAGCTCTTCGCTCTAAAGGCTGCTCTTCAATTTGGAATCTGCCATAGTGATGTTTGGAACAGCTTCTGGCTTTTCTGGGCTGGTTCTTGCTGTTCCTTAGCCCATAACCTGTTTAGCACCCTGTCCCTGCGGCGTTCATCTCGTTCTGTTGCCTTGGAGCTCTTTCGAGATCCTGCAGCCTTGGCTTTTGGCTTGGAAGCTTCTGATGAATCTGAAGGGCTTAGGGTTGTAGGACTGAGAGAGCGCAACAGCCTGCAAGCTGTTTCCTCCGCTCTCCTATTCCCGTGGCCAGCATTTTCAGTAGAATCTGTCATTTTGTTTCCTGAGCTGTCAGGCAGCCTACATTCCCTTGGATTTACTCCTGACTCAGGGAAGAAAATTACCACCAGACAATCTCCTGGGGCAATTCAGTAATCACAGGCAATCCTTGTTGACAGTTCCCGTCACGCCCCTCAGCCAGTAGCCACAGAATCAAAACGGCCATCAGAGCGGCACTTTAAAATGCTCCGATGCAGAAAAAAAACCTTCCCAAGACTCAGACGTTCTGTGGTGTGGAGGTTAGCTCAGTCACACCAACCATCAAACTATCTACCTTACTTGAATCAGATCGGCCCTTAGCCAATCAGCATCAGCAGACCCGGGCTGAAGCTCCAACCGACGATCTTTTGACAGCTGGTAGACCAGGAGCCAGCTATCGTTCTTATAGCATTCAGGATTGGATTTGTCTGATTTTTGTTGTTTAAATGTTCTAATTGTCAAAGCAATGGAAAACATGTTGGCCTAGCTGCTTGACTGAGTCAATTTCAGGGGACCATTGGTAACAGGGAAGTGTCCTCACAGATCTGACAGACTCAGTCCAATCAGCTAGCAGCAACTGACTACCCAATCCTGGATGCTATCTCCACCACAAAGGAGAATATTGTTTATTCTTGCCTCTCAGGATTGCTTTCTTTTTCCCCAATTGAAACCAGTGATAAAGAACACATCTCAAAGTTGGTTATACTGAGCAAGTTATTTTTAAAAAATTATGTATTAACCTTTATTATGTGAGAAGATTGTTTAATTTTTCAAAGCAAAAAATATATATTTGGTTAGCTATTCTGCCTTGTACAGTCTGTGGTGTAGATATAAAGTGATCTACAATTTTTCTTTATTATTTATCACAAAACAAAAAAAATAAAAAAGGTCAGCAACAGCTTTCCTTATAAGCGCGCTCTTCCTTCTTTTTTGTTAATATTTGCAAACACAATCACTATAACGTAGGGATAACACATTAAAAAGCATCTTTTTAAATTCTATCTATTCCAAATATTTCACAATTAACTACTGAACCTATTTTAAGAATGAGAAGTCTCCAAGCAATTCAAAGTCTATAACCTGTAATTGATGATGAATAAAAGTCTATATTGATGTATTAGATGATACACTACTCTAAGCAGAGTCAATACTAGATTCCAAGAGTCAATACATTTAGAAGACATTTATCAAGAAGTTTTAAATGCATCTATAAATGTTGAAGGTAAGGAGGAAATAATTACTAGGAATTCATGAACAGTAGCTAAGTGCAAAAATGTTGTTCTGTACTCAGATTAACAACTTTCAGTTATCAGTACATGAAAGCTATGATCATCCCCAACAATTAATTATAAAATATTTATTTATTTTTATTTATTTATTTATTTGATTTGCCAATTGTTTACAAGATAATAAGTATAAGTGTATACATAGTTGTGAATACATGAAATGGGTACATATAAGAAAAATAAAAGAAGAATAAGAGAAACAATAGGACAGGGACGGTAGGCACGTTGGTGCGCTTATTACCAATGGTCCCCTGAAATTGACTCAGTCAAGCAGCATTATGTTTAATACTGTAACATCAAAGGCTCTAAAACAGCTTTACTATATGGAAATAGTGTGGCTTTTAAATATAATTCTGCAAGAAAAATGGGTAAACAATTCACACATATAAAATATTATTGACTTTTTAAACTATCTGCTGAACAATCAGACTTTTTGGTCATTAAAACAAGTGCAGTCATGTGATCTCTTAACAACTCCATATTAACAACCCATTTTCCAAATTTAGTTTTGGGCATAAGTACCCCAAGTAATGTGTTTCTTTAGATTTCATGTATATACAGAGTCAAAATATATATTCTACTTTTAGTGATCTAAATAAAACAGATCAGTTAACAAATCAGAGTTTTCATTCAAGGCACAAAGGACCAGGCTCTAGTTATCATAAGTAGATAGTTTATAAGAAGACCAAGTTCTCCAGTGAGTTGTTCTGAGCATCCAGGTCAGGGTAATACTTCCGTCTGCCATTCAATAGGTTGAGCAAAGTTCTGAGGACACTCCCACTTGTTGCTTGTCCCCAGTTTAGCTCAGCCTGTCATTCGAGCTAGACATGTATACTGACCAAGATCATCAGAACGCTTCTGGCTATCAGATCTTCCTAGTAAGACCAGTCCTTTTATTTTTTGGACAGTATTTTTGTTTTAATTTTAATTTTTTATTTTACAATTGCTGACAACTGACAATTGACTTTATCAGCTGTCCGTCAGTTGCAGCAGGTCCCCTTTAAGGGGCCATAGCGGTGTGAAGAGCTGGAGCTCGATTCCGCTGCTGAAGCCTCACTTTTAAAAGTTAAAGGCTTCAATCACTCTGCTGACTTCAGCAGCAGGGACTGGTAACTCCAGTGCAGTTCCACTACTTGGTGCCTTTTCAGAGTGTCGCCTTCCTTTCTTTTTCTTTTTTTTTCAAGATTTTTACTCCCACACTCGCACCAAGGCTCCCCAGATTTAAATTTTGCACCGGTGGCTGTTACAGCTGGCACCATTTGGGATCGGCTTTATTTCATGCCAAATTCAAACGATCCAAAATATGCCTTTTTCCCCCCCTTGCTGTTGCAGCTCCAAAGAGGAAGTTTTCCTTTAACTGGTTTTCAATCATTACAGCAAGTGGCTTTTACTGCAAGGTTGAAACTTGCCTCAAGGTCACCTTTTTGGAAATAGCACTTTACACAGAGGCTTCTTACAATCAGCGCCAGCTGGGCAGTGGACAGTTCGCACCTAGGCCATTGACAGCCTGCACATTAAAACTGTATTTCTAAGAGGCAATTTCACAGGGAATTTTCAGACTCAGGATAAATTTGGTAATTTTTTTTTTTGTCCTGCAGTTGTGACAGGTCAGCTTCAAATAATTTGAAATTTGAATTGATTTTTGTTTTGATTTTTGGAATTTGTTTTTGAAATTTAAATTCAGAAAAAAACATTTTGGAATTTTTTTTAATTTGGATTTTATTTTTTCTGCAAGGACCTGACTGTCATTAGGAGTCACTGCCCGCATTCCGGAGCAGACTCCCTGTGGGTCAATAGTCACTGCCCAATAGTCAAAGAAATACTCTTGCCTCCAGGCATGCAATGGAAGGAGAAGGCTCAGTTTTTTCCAGTGAGTCAGGGTCCAGAATATCTACCAGAACCATGACAAGGAAAAATCCAAGGCTTCCTCTCGCTCTAAGAAACATTCAAAGGCAGCAGAAAAATATGAGAAATGCCGCCAAAAAGCACTGGAGAAACATCTGGAGAGGAGTCTTCAGGAGGCTGAAAAGAATCAACAGTCAGCCTCCTCAGCAGTTTCCACAGCTTCTCCTGGGCCTCTCCCAACCCCACCCTTGGACCTTTTGGTCACCAACAGAGGCAGTGACAATCAGAGAGCTCTACCTTGGTCCCCAAGAGGAGCACCTGAGACATTCATCCCTCAGGCCCCTAGACCAGTTTTCAACAACATGGCTGATCTGAGATTCCCTGCTTCCATGCAATCAGGGTTACAGACTCAACAAGCCAAAAGACCCAGGATGGTGCCTGAGGCTACCTTCACCCCAACTGCAGCAGGGGTCCATGCAAAGGAATTCCTCCCTCAAGACTTGCCTCCATCTATGCCAGGGGTGGGCAAACTTTTTGGCTCGGGGGCCGCATTGACTTTTAAAATTTGACAGACGGGCCGGGTCAGCACAAGATATGATACATATAAAAAACTGCATTTGTTAACAGTACATATCAAACATAAACAGAAAAAAGCATTAACCTTCGCTCTCTTTTGCTCCAGTTAGGTGCTCCCAGCATGCACAAGGAGCATGAAGGGAGGCAACAAGGGCATGTGATGGGTTCCTCCATGGTCCCCTCCCAGGTGACAGCCAGGGCTTTGGCACCTACTTTTTTCTTGAGAGGTGTGGTGTCTGCCTCCCTTCATACTCCTTGTGGAGGGACACACATGCCCCGTCACCCCTGCCGCCACTACGTTTGCTCGGCTTCTTCCATACAGAACAAACAGACAGAGAAGGAGGAGAGCAGCTGGCCAGTTGGGGGAGGCTTCTTGTGCTGCGAAAGAGGCGGCTAATGATCTCGGCTCCGCTCTGCTTCTCCAACATCCGGCGCCGCCCTGTTCTGTGCGCCGGCTGCTCGGACTTGCTGGGCCTGACACAGAACAGGGCGGCGCCGGATGTTGTAGAAGCAGAGCAGAGCCGGAGATCATTAGCCGCCTCTTTTGCAGCACAAGAACAGGGTGGTGTCGGACCATTGGAGAAGCGGAGCAAAGCCGGAGATTAGTAGCTGCCTCTTTCGGCGCAGCCGGGGGTCATCTCCTTCTCTGGCGGTTTGTTCTGTATGGCCAAGGAGGAGGAGACCAGCCGAGAAGCATGCTGCAAGGCAGGGGCCACGCGCAGCAGAGCAACACGCCACGCCCAGCCCTGGCGAGGGAAAGCAGTGGGCGTTCCCCAGGCGGTGGCCTCGGCCCCGCCATCAGGGAAGCGGCTGCCCAGCTCCGGAGCTGATCCACACCTGACCGGCTGGAAAGGAAGGGTGTGTAGCATTGGTGTTGTGTGTGCGATTTTTTGGCGTGCGGCGCGGGGTCTCTTTTGGCTGGTCCCGATTGACTGGGTCTCTTCAAACACCAGAAGTTGATGATCCAATGGTGGTCCTAGCAGCCTCCTCCACCATGCCCAGTGAGGCAGAAGACACTGAGACCAGAAGATAAAAGGGTAGAGCTAGCACTATGTAGGGTGCACCAGGTGGATGCTTGGGTCATCAAGAGGCCACAGCCACGTCCTTTTTCACATGCACTTCCCTAAAGTGGCTACGTCACCTACAGGACTCCATTCCAGCCACTAACATCAGAGCCCACCAAGACATAGCGAAGTTATGTGAAGGAATTTTCCATGGATGCCACCCTTAATGCAGTCAAATTCTCATCCCGAGCCATAGCCTCCCAAGTTACAGCACGCTGTCTATGGCTCCGCCATTGGCAGGCAGATACCAAACATAAGTGGCAGCCACCCCCTTTGATAGGACAAAACTGTTTGGGTCAGCCTTGGACCCCGCCCCTAGTAGCACAGGGTCATTGGACTCCAACAGACAAAAATTCCAGCATCAACTGGCTGGAACTCAAGGCAGCCTATCCGGCCTCCGCAAGTTCTGGCACGAGATCCAGGGACAGCAGGTCCTTCTTCTCACAGACAATGTGGCCACCAAAGCACACATAAATCGACAGGGGGGCACACATTCAAAGTCCCTCATGAGAGAGGTGGAAAGGCTTTGCCGTGGGGCAGAGAGCCATCTCCAATCCATCAAGGTGGAACATATCTCAGGACAGCACAACATCCAAGCAGACTGTTTGAGCAGGGCCAGACCCAGGGCTACTGTCTGACTAGTTGAGCAGGGCTACTGTTGGCCATTCTGAGTGGCACCTGCACCCAAGCCTCTTCTGAGAGATGCCGGATCAATTTGGCCTCCCAATCCTGGACCTCTTTGCCTCGCCCCTCAATGCACAACTACCAGATTTTTCTCGAAGTTCCTGACTCAGGGAGTGGAGGGAATCAATGCTCTCCACTGTCCCTGGCCCCAGGGCCTCCTATACGCATTCCCTCCCCTCCCTCTGATACCAGAGGTCATCAGGAAACAATTAGACAGCAGAAATTCTTCTGCTGGCACCATACTGGCCCAAACGCCCATGGTTTGCGGACCTCATGGACCTCTCGACTGCTGATTCTTGGAGAATTCCACTGGACAGGGTCTCCCTCAGCCAGGAGCCCATTCAACATCCGGAACCACAATGGCTCCACCTGGCCACTTGGCAAAGGTGAGAAACTCTCCACCAAGGTCATTGAGATTATTCAGGCTGCAAGACGTCCATCTACGATCCACATTTATAACGCCACTTGGAAGATCTTCTCCAGGTGATGTGACAAAAAGGCGATAAATCCCACCTTAGCATCGGTGGCAGATATACTGGACTCTCTACAGGAGGGATTAGACAATGGCCTCTCCCCAAATACACTGCATAGGCAGGAAACAGCCCTAGCCTCAGTCCTCTCCTGCGGTGACTTACAATCTCACTTATCATCTGAGAGTATATAGCTTCCTATGGGGGGGGCACTAACTTAAGTCCTCCTGTGGTCCACAGATACCCCACTTGGGATTTGAATAAGGCTCTTACAGCATTCACCAAACCACCTTTAGAACCACTGAGAACTAACAGCCTTCACCTTCTAACATATAAGGTGGTTTTCCTGGTGGCGATAACCTCCACCAGGAGAATATCTGAGCTAGCTGCTCTTTCAGTAAGAGAAGACTTTTGCGTTTTTCACTCAGATAGGGTGATTCTTCACCTAGATCTGACTTTTATCCCCAAAGTCAATACCTCTTTCCACCAAGTGCAGGAGTTGATTCTTCCCTCTTCTGCCCTAGACAGACCCATGCATTAGAGCAGGGGTCCCCAACCACCGGTCCGCGGACCGCTACCGATCCGCGGAACAACTCCTACTGGGCGCGGCTTGCTGGGCGCCATCTTTTTTCATGAAAAAGTGCTTCCAGTGAGCTTTTCCGGTAGAAAGCTCACCGGAAGCACGTTTTCATCAAAAAAGATGGCGGCGCCAGCGCTCGGTGAGCTTTCCGGGTAGAAAGCTCACCGGGCACGTTTTCATCAAAAGATGGCGGCGCCAGCCCTTCGGTGAGCTTTTCTGGGTAGAAAGCCATTTCTGCCGGAAAAGCTCACCGAAGGGCGCCGCCACGATGGCGTGCTTCGATGAGTCACCGGAAGCACTTTTTCATCAAAAAGATGGCAGTGCCCAGCTGATGCGGTGCCGGGCGCGGCGCCCAGCTGATGCCGGTACCGGGCCGCGGCGTCAAAAGGTTGGGGATCACTGCATTAGAGAGACAATGACATTCCCTAGATGTGCGTAGGGCCCTCCGCATTTATATCAATAGGACTGTTGCCCACAGGAAGACAGAGGCCCTCTTTGTTTCATTTCAACCCTCCACCCTAGGGAGAAAAGTCACAGCTTCAAAGGTGGGCAGATGGCTCAGAGCCACTATTGCAAAGATGTATGAATTCCAGACATTACCAGTGCCCAGAGGAATCACGGCACACTGCACCAGGAGTGCACCACATCAGCGGCTTGGACGACACAAGCTTCTATTACAGAAATTTGTAGAGTGGCGACGTGGTTGTCAACATTGTCCTTCATTAGACATTTCAAATTGGATGTTTTTGCATCAGCGGAAGCTGCCTTCAGCAGACATGTTCTGCAAAGGGTTCACATGGTAAGGGAGATTCCAAACCAGATGGAGGCCCTCTCGTAAGGACACGCCAGCTTGGGCATGTCCCAGACCTGGATGCTCAAAACAGCTCACTGGAAAAAGGGCATTGGTTCTTACCTGATACACACATTCTCTGGGAGCTGTGATGAGCATCCAGCCCCACCCAGATGACCATCTGGTTCTGGTCTGGTCCTGGTCAAGCATGATGAGCAACATGATGAGTACAGCGGAGTAATCTACAACTTTGACTTTGCTAAACTGGGGACAAGCAGCAAGTGGGAGTGTCCTCAGAACTTTGCTCAGCCTATTGAACAGCAGATCCTGACTGGATGCTCGTCACAATTCCCAGAGAATGGGCGTATCAGGTAAGAACTAATGCCCTTTCTCTGCAGAAGACAATAAAAAAATCAAGGAAAATGGCCTCAGTTAAAATAGCAATGAGTATAGTATTGGAAGACCTGAAGATCAGTTTAGGAACAGATCTATCATGGAGAAACTCTATGTAGCTAGTTAAAGTTGACACTAATTTGATAATAATAATACATCAATAAATCATTTATTTAGATAAATAAATCATATATTTTCCATGGTTTCTAGTTAGGGGGGAGGCACCTTTCAACCAATTCCTCTATCCATCTATAGTTTTTCTGCTCTTTATTCCAAACTGCCTTCAAACATTCAATTAATAGGAAGATTTTCAAAATACAAAAATTGTAGGATGATGTAGAGAGAAGAAACCTATGTTCTAAAATAAACCCAAGTTTGAAAGATCTAAAATCCAGATTATAATTTTGCTCAATATGAGAAATTATAAATAAAATATTCATAAGTCTAGTTTTCATAGTTCTTTGACATGTTACTAAAGAACGGATTATAGTACCTCAAGATTTCCTTAATATTTCCTTAATATTGTTATTGACAACGTATCAAATTATTGTAAATAGATAATATTTTACAGTTCTAGTGTTGCTTATTTTAATACTTTCATGATGGCACATTTCTATTAAATTTTAATAAGCTAGTTTTTTTCCCCTATGGCAATAATTCAGTTTTGAACAAACTATTATTTATCTGACAGAATGGAGATCCAAAACATGAAATGTACCTTAAATTATTCAATTATTCCTATTTGAAAGAAAATATGTCAATCTACAAGTAAGAGATTTCAAGAATATTTCCAAAGGTTTAAAAAAATTGTCTTATTTATCAAGACTTACTCCTTATGTCAATTTAGTTCATTAAATATTGCAGTTGTGTGTTAAGGTCAAATAGTGTCAACCAATTATTGTTGTGAGCAAAGTCCTATTTAAAATAAACAACACAGATACTAAATTATTTCAATAGGCTGTCTGAGCATTGTTTATCCAAAATGTCTTCCAATCATAAAAGTGTATTTTAAGGTTTCAGGGACAAAAAATTACCACAGCATTTAGCTGAGCTTTGTTAATACGTCACATAACCCGTAGTCCCATCTGTTATTCAAATGTATTTCTTTTAACAAATATTAAATCACCTATAAGAAGGTCCCTTTAATACATTTCATTTTCTGACAAGTTATTGTAAAAACTTTAATTAGATAAAATAAGGTGTAAGCATGTGAAGAATGCAAACTTTTTCTCTATGTATAAATTGGGCATGATTTGACTTTTGTAAGTACTTTGAAAAAGTTGAGGATTTTAATATAAACATTTCAGGACCAATAAAAAAATGAATGTTCTTACTCTTTGCAAGTAGCACTATGTTGCAGTTGACAGACAGGGGAAAACCTTCAAATTTTCATTCAAGACAGGAAGTTTATTATCCTTAAATGAGCTTGAGCTTCTCAACCAAGCCAGCTAAATGGTACTAAAGAGGTTTTTTTTAATGAAACACAACCCATAAACCACTTTAAGCTGCTTAGAGGTAGGAGATAAATAAATGTATTTGATAAATCAATTAAAAGTTCATTTTCTCCTTTTAATAAAACAATAGCCATAATTTAAGCCTGCTATTAAATTAAATTATGCCAATTTCAATTCCACATATATAATCATTTCACCCCACTGCAACTGGCCCTCTTCACCCACTCTGGCAGAGGCCATCTTGGCAGGCCCCGTTAGTCAAGGAATTCTGGTCAGTGAAGTTTCAGATAATGGGCTTTCTCTGCTGTAACTCTGTCTCTTTGGAACATCTTATCCCTGGTTTGGCTCCCACCCTTCTCTAAGGCCTAAAGACTTGGCTCTAACAACAGATAACTTGGGAACCCAACAGGGGAATATCACTGGAGATACTAAAAAATAAATAGATAGTAAAATAAGCAAATAAATAATACACTTTCCAAGCCATTTTCCCTTGTAAAAGATTTAAAGATTTTTACCATATAAACCAAGTATGGGGGGGGGGGAGTCTTCTTGTGGACCAGAGACGATCTAACGAATTCTTCAACCCTGCTATCTTTCCTGATTAAGTTCAAATCTGGTAATTTAAAAATTTATAACATTTGGTTTGATAAAAAGCTAAGGGAATATGTGACAAAAGTGCTAACAGGCCTGAGTCACTGTTTTGAAATAGGATTTCCCTCCCTCAGTATACAATCAAACATAAGCAAGCAGGGAAGTGGTAAAAATACTCAGCACTTCTCACACCAACCCATGAATAAACTAGGCCATAAAGCATTTCAAAGTATAGGTGTGCATTCATTTCTATCATTTTAGTCTGGAATAATTTAAATGAGAGTGATGTGTAAATAATCTACTTCTTTATATTGGTTCATACAATGTATACTCCACATATTCTAGCAAACAAAATGCATGAATTCCTCATCTTATTAGGCATGACCATATTCGACATTATATTTGTCTGTGAAACATGGTTAAATGCATCTTTTCCAGACTCCATTATCACAGTCAGAGAATATCACATTTATCGGTCAGATCGCGAAATCCAGAAAAGGAGGTGGAGTTGCTATCTTCTACAAAAAATCCCTAAATCTAAAAAAAATTACACAGGAATTTTGATCTCCATCGTCTGTGAACTGTCCTCAAATACCACAATCCACTTCTTACTATGCTATAGAGCCCGATTATGACATAGTTCATGCAAACAAACTAACTTCACTGCTAACGTGGGCTGCCTCTTGCCCACACCTTCTTATTTTCCTTGGTGACCTCAATCTACCTCTTTTAAATTGGACCCTAAATGAATGCACATCCAAACTCATACATGCAATCCTGTACAAAGCCGTTACTACACTGGGGCTGGATCGATTAGTAACTAACAACACTAGATTCAACAACTTCCTTGACCTCATCTTCTGCAACAGCTCAAACTCAATATATGGCCTACAAATACAAGAACCCTTTTCAAACAGTGACCACAGTATGATTGACTTTTATCTCAATTTATGTCCTCACAAAGAGGATCATAATGATGGATCCCCAAAATACAACTTCAAAAAAGCCAATTATGATCTCATAGATGCTGACCTATTATCTCTTGATTGGCACATTCTGTTCTCTAGCTGTAATACTACAGAAGACCATTATAATGCATTCTCGCTTGAACTTGAAAGAGTTTTACATTGATAAAAAAAATCAGTACACCAAATACAAGATAGGCGGATTGTCGATGATCCTCATTCTGTCAAGGACCTTGGAGTACACATATCAAATGACCTAAGCACCAGAGTTTACTGTAACAGCATTGCCAAAAAGGCATTAAGAGTTGTAAATCTAATGTTACGAAGCTTCTCTTCCAGAAATATTGAATTGCTAACTAAAGCATACAAAACTTTTGCTAGACCAGTACTCGAATACAGCTCATCAGTCTAGAATCCGCACTGTATATCGGACATTAATACAATTGAGCGAGTCCTGAAGTATTTCACGAGAAGAGTACTACACTCCTCTGCTCACAACAGAATACCCTATATCACCAGGTTTGAAATTTTGGGCTTGAACTATGCCACCTAGAGTTGGATTTAGCATAGTACACAAAATTATCTGCTACAATGTCCTACCAGTCAATGACTACTTCAGCTTCAACTGCAACAATACAAGAGCATACAACAGATACAAACTCAATGTAAACTGCTCCAAACTTGATTGCAGAAAGTATGACTTCAGCAATACAGTGGTCAATGCCTGGAATGCACTACCTGACTCTGTTACATCCTCTAACTCCCATTCCTTTAACCTCAAACTATCCACTATTGACCTCACCCCATTCCTAAAAGGTCTGTAAGTGGCATGCATAAGTGTACAATCATGCCTACCATCCCTGTCCTTCTGTCCCCATTTATTCCTACTTATTTCCTGTATTCTTACTCATGTTTATACTTATACCTATTATCTTGTAAGCAATTGACAAATCAAATAAATAAAAACAAATATCCACCTAAAAACTAAAGGAAATTGATAGATAAAACTTGGCAATTATACCAGATTTCTTAACTAAAATGATTATTCAAACTGATTCAGAATCTATGTTACTTCTAAAATATATTCATATACATCAATGTAAACTTATTTATAATTTATGACTAAAATAATGAGTAGTAAATAAAGGAGTTTATAACAAATAATATATATAATATGGAACTTTCACTTGATCTTGGATTTAAAAGTAGCATATAGAAGAAAGAGAAGATAGATGATTCATCAAAGAGGCTTACCAACAATTAGCTAATATTTTCATATAGAAATTTTATTTAATATTTTAAAGGCATACATAGAAACATACATTTGTGAGATAATATAAAAGCAACCCAAAAGGCTTTTTGGTTTATGTCAGTAAAAAAAAAAGTGAAGCTATTGCTAGATGAGGATAGTAAGGAAGATGTTAAGGAAAGAATTCCTTCATTCCTATTTTGCCTCAATTTTCTCTCAAAATGTTTAAACAGGCCAAGTAAAACAACTGACAAAAAAGTGTATCTTTAGTCCCTAGAGATTGCTAGGGAAAACATGACTACTAAGATGTGAAACTAAAAGAAAGTACAGATGTTATCTTGAGAGCCCTTTACATAATCTTTGAAAAAATATGGAAGGCAGGGGTAGCACCAGAAAAAAGAGAAGAGCATGTTTTGTTTCTATCTTCACAAAAGGTAAAAAAAGGTCTAGATAATTATAAACATGAATAGCTCGATATCATTACTGGGCAAAATTCTGGAATAAAATATAAATAATCAGCTTATAAGCATTTATAAAATTAAGAAAGGATTCCATGTAGGTTTATCAGAATGAATTGTAGCTAACCAAACTGATCTCCTTTTTAATAGCATGGCCAGTTAGCAAACCACAGAATGTGGTGGATATAATATACTTTGCTTTTAGCAAAGCATTCAACCAGATGTCCCAAAAGATTCTAACAGAAAATATGGCAAAATTTTGCATGAGTTGCTCAGTTTACTTTCACTGACAAATTCATTTCCCCCTGGGAAAAAAGAATTGCCAAAGATATCTGTCTGTTCTACTTCATTACTAGACTCACTTAACCCAAAAAGAACTTCACAAGAAGCCAACCAAGAGTACTTGTGTAGATATATCAAATAATAGATCTAAAATGTCTATTTAATATCTAAGGGCCCATTTCTATTACCTTTTTAAGATTCTTTAATACCTCCATTGTCATGCAAGTATAGTGTTTCTATTTGTAGAATAGCACTATATCCAAATATACTAAATTTAGTGAAATTGTTGACAATTTTACTAAAGGCTATTCTAATATGTGTTAGATCTCATTACATATGGCAAAGATTTATCAACAGGAGTAAATTTAGTATACTTTATTCTTTTACAAAAACATGTTTCAAAAAGTTTTTGAACCAAGTTAACATAGCCAATAGGAGGCTGTAGGAATAAAAGTTATGAGTTCCCCAATCTTTAACATATGATTCATATCTATTCCTTCTTAATTCCTTTTTGCTATTATAAGCAGAAACCGATTGGTAAAGAAACTATCTGTGTGTTGTGTGCATGTGTATATGCGCGCACACACACACACACACATCCATCCAAATTCGTAAAAGTAAATAAGACTGATCAGAGGCATTTTTTTAGGCAGTCAAGTATTAGATTTGCAGCTTTAAAAGAATCTCTACCATACTTAAATCATCTGGTAGCAAGAAGGTGGGTGCTAAGATAAGGATCAGGCTGGAGGCAAATAAAGCTGTTATAATTATAGCTGGGAACACAATTTGTTAAAGGAAGTGTACTGTATAATTACAATTGAAATTTCAGCAACATGCCCACAGGCAATCCTACAGCTGTCAGGAACTGACAATGCTCATGAGTTTTTCTCAAATAGCAGATATTGTAGTAGTTTGAGACATCTTCTCTACAGCTAATTTGACTTTGAGGACTACAGAATGCCTCCATTCTGTATGCCTTCATTCTTTAAGCCTTCTCTAGTATACAGAATAGGGTTTACAGTACGTAAATTTTATTTCACAGAATACAGAAATGCAAATATATGCCTGAATATCTATTTCTGGAAAATATAACAAAATATTTTTTATAAATTCTTACAAAAGTAAAATATTCCAGGAAGGCAGTTAAATAAGCAAACTGAATTAAACAGATTTAAAAAGAAAAAAGGTTTAAATTCTGTCTAACCACATTACTGATTCTGTCTAACTCCCTTACAGGTTCTGACTCAATCTGTGTCACCATGAAGTATTCACACTGTTGCCTCCTAATCAGTGCACAGTGATCTGATGAATCTGATCAGCTGAGTTGGGACACTAAGATCATGCAAAGCTGCCCATAGCTTATTGGTGTTCTATACAATCTAAGGCTTTTCTGTAATCAATTAAGCACATATAAAGATCCTTTTGATATTCACATACCTTTTCCATAATACATCTAATATTTCTAATGTGAGCTTGAGTGCTGCATCCCTTTCTAAAGCTAATCTGTACATCAGGTAACTCTTTGATTATTTTTAACAGAATCTTGCTTGCATTGGAAATAAATGCAATCGTGGAATAGTCTCTGGTATTGCCTTTTTTTACTAATGGGATAAAAACATATATTTTCCAGTCCAGGCCATTGATATGTAGTCCATATCTTTTGATACAGGGCAGTGATGATGTTAATTAGCACTGGTCTTAGTAATTCCACGGGTATTCCACCTGGGGCTTTACAATTCAGCAATTTTCCCATGGCCGATTCTATTTTTTCTTTCAAGATGTTTGATTCTTTATTAATTTGGCTGTTATCATTGCCGTCTTGATGATAAATCAAACTGCTATAGTCCTTCCATATACTATCGCTGGTCACTTAGTGCATTCCTATTGCAGATTTTAACAGTTCTGTGCCATGCTGAAAAACTGGATTGCATCATTCTTACTATGGAAAACATGACCTTCTTTAAATAACATATTTTGGATGCAATTACAATGTGAACTTTGCTGTCATCATAAGTAGTAATGTCAACTAACTTAATTTTAAAAGTACTGGAAGTATATCATTTATAAATGACCTAAGTCTAATATATGATTTCATGTATAGAAGAGCAGCTTCTTTACTAAAATCTACTCAAACGTAAACCTTCAATACAAGCAAAAAGAAAATTAGATACACGTATGAAGCATGATTTCTACTGTTGATGGCCAAGTCTAGGAAGCTAAATCATACGAAGAACAGTTGCAGGATTTGGATATATCTAGTTTAATGAAAAGATGGAATAAGGATGATATGATAACGGTGTTCCAATATCTAAGGGGTTGCCATACAGAAATGGGACAACCTATTCTCCAAAGTATCTGAAGCTAGGACAAGAAGCAAATAATCAAAAAGAGAACCAACCTAGAATTCTGGTTGCCTCCAGAAGTTCTGTGTGCTTTGACACTAGAGGTTTTTAAGAAGAAATTGGACAATCATTTGTCTGAAATAGTATAGGGTTCAACACTAGAGATTTTTAAGGAGAAGAAGCATTGGTCTTACCTGAATGCGTCTTCTTGGAGTGCCGTTAGAGAGTCCAAGCAAGGGTTAATTCCATTTCCAAGCTTGAGGACTGAGTCTGTCAAAGCTGTTAAGACCTGCCTCCGTTGCTAGGCAACCCCAGCTTCAGCGAAGTCAACGAGACAGATTCAACATGTCTTGGAAAACAAGAAACCACCAAGGATAAGGCAAGAAAACCATAAACAATTTCCCCCTTCACAAGACTGGATGGTCCACAGAGTGGGACTGGCACCCTCTATCAGCACTCTGAGAAGACGCGTTCAGGTAAGACCAACACCTCTTTTCCATAGTGCTGCTGCAAGAGTCCAGGCAACAGACATACCAAAGCGTAGTGTCCTATGGACAGACAGCCATCCGATCCTGCAATCCCTGCTCCGAAAGAAGTTGTTGTAACACATGTCTACCAAATGCAGCATCAGCAAGGGACATACCAAAGCGTAGTGTCCTATGGGCGGGCAGCCATCCGATCCTATTCCCCAGGGTCACCAGATGGAATGAAACAAAGAACGACTCCGACTTCCGGAAAGAGGCAGTCCACATAATATATATCCAGAGTGCTCTTCTCATGTCCAGAATATGCCATGTCTTTTCCAACCTATGTTTCCAATTAGGACAAAAGTCAGGCAACACAACCTTCTGGGCCCTGTGGAACCAGGAGTTTATCTTAGGTAGAAATGCAGGATCCAGTCTAAGGATCACCTTGTTTGGGTGGAAAATACATAGGTCCTATCAGACTAACAGAGCAGACAGTTCCGAAATACGCATTGCTGAAATGATGGCCACTAGAAAGGAAACTCTGAAAGAAAGAAAAGTGAAACTGGCAGACCTGAAAGGTTTGAAAGGTGCCTCAGTCAGGAATGACAAAACTTTAGCCAGGTCCCAGGTAGGGTACTTGTGAGTTATAGGTGGACACAGATTAGCAGCTCCCTTGATAAATCTGTGCACCATGGGGTGCTGTGCTCTTACCACGACAGAACCTAAAAAAGAGCTGCCACCCGACGATGGATGGTGTTGACTGCAAGACCTTTGTCTAGTCTGTCCTGGAGGAACTGCAGGATTTGGGCTATGGTAGCCGATGGGGGTCAATCCCAAATCTGGAGGACCAGTCACAAAAGGCCCGCCAAGTGGCATCGTAGATGCGGTTCGTGGAAGGTCGTCTGGAGGCCTGAATAATTTGGATGACCCTGGAGAAGAGACGGACCATTTCAGGGATCTCCACTCATCCTATTGGTCAACTGTAGCCACTGAGGGTCCAGGTGGACCAGAACCCCCTGGAAAAGGGAGATCCTGTTTGGTGGAATCTTCCAGGGTGGGGCCACCAACAACCCCACAAGATTTGCGAACCAGGACCTCCTTGGCCAGTGAGGAACTAAAAGCAACTCCTGATCCCTTTCCTCCAACACTTTCCCTAACACCTTGGGGATGAATGGCAGTGGTGGGAAGGCATACAACAGACCCTGAGGCCACTGGCACCTAGAGGGCGTTGATTCCCTCTGCCCCAGGGCAGGGAACCAGGAGTAGAATCTTGACAGTTGAGCATTTTCCAGAGTGGCGAATAAGTCTGCAACCAGCAGACGAACCAGTCCACCACCTCCTAGAGAGAGATGGATGGAGCCGCTACTCCGAGTGATCCATCTTTGTCCTGCTCAATCAGTTGGCCTGTACATTTTCTACTCCCAAGATATGATCTGCTTTTATGGACAGAAGATGTTGTTCTGCCCAGAGGCCCATCCTCTCGGCCTCTCTCATGAGAGACCTAGAGTGAGTCCCTCCCTGGCAGTTTATGTGAGCTTTGGCTGCAACGTTGTCCATGAGTATAAGGACACGAACCCCTTCTACGCTGTTCCAGAATTGTTTGAGTGCCAGGAACACCGCCCTCAACTTTAGCCTGTTGATGTTCCAGCCTCTGTCTTCGTGAGTCCTCCTTGAGCCATTTCCAAAAGGTGAGCCCCTCCAACTGAATAAGCTGGCATCGGTTGTTATGGTTAAGTGATGGGGCTTTCGGAATAAACACCCCCTGCTGATGGCCAGGGATAACCACCAAATCAGAGACCTGATCACTGGGGGGTGACCCTGCTAAGGAATGGCTCCTGCCTGCCTTCTGATATGGCAGGAGGAACCACTGCAGGGTCCTGGAATGAAGCCAAGCCCAGGGAACTATGTCCAGGCATGACACCATCTTCCCCAGGAGTCTTGACAGGAGGGCTAAGGTCACTGTCCTCTCCTTCCTTATCTCTTTTGTCACTGCCTGTAGGTTTCTCAGGTGGTCCTGGGAAAGGAAAACCCTGCAAGAAATGGTGTCTATTACTGCCCCCAGATGTAATAGCTGGTTGGATGGGACAAACTAGCTCTTTTTGATGTTTATGGAGAACCCATGGGCCTGCAGAACCTGAACGGTGAACCCCTTGGCCTGGGGTTCCGATGACGACTGGACGAATATGTCATCCACATAACATTGCACTCTCACCAGGAGTGACCAAAGGAAGGCTGCCAGGACTGCAAAAATTTTGGTGAAGACCCTCTGTGCTGATGAGAGTCTGAAGGGAAAGGCTCTGTATTGATAGTACTGACCCTTGTAATAAAACTGTAGGAACCAACGGTGAGGGGCCCAAATGGGGATGTGAAGGTAAGCTTCTGTCAAATCGATAGATGTGAGGAAGTTGTCCTCCCAAATGCTCTGAAGGATGGAACTCAGTGACTGCATTTTGAACTTCCTTTATGCTACAAAGGCATTGTGACATTTGAGATCCAGGATGGGTTTCCAGCCCCCCGAGGCCTTTGGTATGACAAAGAGATGGGAGCAAAACCCTGTGCCCCGCTGGTCCTCTGGAACCACCTCGATTGCACGGATGTCCAAGGTGGTGTATGGGGGATTCCATTAGGGCCTGTCGGACCTTGTCCTGAGAGACCGGACAAAAAACCTCGGGGGTGTGGAGAGGAACTCTAGTGAAAAACCTGATAGCACCCAGGAGTCCATAATGATCCCCTCCCATCGATCAGCAAAGTGGGTAAGCTGGCCTCCGATGGGAAGGGAAGGCGAGCAGTCATTTAGAGTGTCGGTATGGATGACCTTCTCCTCCTTGAAAGGGCTGTTTATTTGGAAAAGGATGTCTGCTCCGGCCTGCTTGGTTTTTGAGTATGGTGAAATTGCTGGCCAGAGTTGTTAGATCGAAATAATGGATGTCTGAAGTATGGGGTGGGATGAATTTCACTGCGCCTAGAGAGAGAAGGGAAGACCTTCCTCTTATCTCTGGACTCGTTGAGCAGCGGCTCCAAGGCCTCCCCAAAATGTTTGTCCCCTTGGAAAGGGGCAACAGCCAACTTATATGTCCTTTTAGGATCCGCCTGCCAATGGCAAAGCCATAGCATGCTCCGGGCTACTACCGAGGATGCCACCATTTTAGATGTAAAACAAGCCGCATTCAGAGTAGCATCTACTGAAAACTCAGCAGCAGCCACCAATTTGTTTATGTCCTGATAGATGTGTCCCTGGGCACAATCCTCTCCTACAATTGATGTAGCTACCTTAAAGATGCTCTGGTAAAGAATGAGGCCACTGTGGATGCTCTCACTGCCCAAGCAGCCACCTAATGCGAACACTGAAGAATCTGTTCAGTCTTTTTCTCTTCCGTTTTAAGTGCCTCCTCCAGCTCAGATGGTATGGCAGAGGAGAGGCCAACGCAACCACAGGGGCATCTACAATACGCAGCTGAAGAGCTGAATCAATTGTGGTGCTTACACTGTAAAATTTTCAGTCGTTGTTACTAAGGGAGGGACCTGATGTTGGAGCAGCCCACTGTTTACGTATGACAACCAGGAACAACTTTGGTGGTAGAATAATGTCCATCTGCATAATGGTTTCTGTAAAAAGCGTGTCCATGGAGCCGAAGTCTCCTTACTGTCTCTGTGCCGGAATCAGACTCCATGTGGGCAGCATTCTTGGCCTTATATAACAGGGACTTGAATAATGTGGGGTGGAAAAGACCTGTGAGCACAGGTAACTCTGGTTTAAGGCCCTTATCCTCAGAGTGGTCCTGATCTTGCACCTCACCTTCCTCTGAAACTGAAGACCCATTATGATCCGAACGCCCCCTTGCATGGTGTTCCTGCAAGTCCTGTAGATCTAAGCTGACTTCTAATAATCTGCCATCTTCATGGTAATCAGAGTAGATGGAAGGGTTTCTGCCCAGGCGTGGAAACCCTTCCGCAAACTCCCACCTGATGGTTTGGGAGATAAGGTGCTTGATGGCAGGGGAAATGTCTTCCTCCTCTGTGGGAAGGCCTGCAGCAGTAGGAGTATATGAGGCCTCAGCAACAGGCCTCTGTCTAGGGATAGATTGTTGCCAAGTACCAACAATTGCTGTTGCTATGGGTCAGAGGCAGATTTGCTCCCTTCTTGAGTAGGCAGAAAAGCCTGTTCCCTTGCGCCATCTGGAGAGA
The DNA here is from genome assembly GCF_049901735.1 of Notechis scutatus. Lineage (NCBI taxonomy): Eukaryota > Metazoa > Chordata > Lepidosauria > Squamata > Elapidae > Notechis > Notechis scutatus. The sequence goes on along the minus strand of NC_142025.1, from coordinate 29,498,109 downwards.
TTTTGGCAACTAAGTCTGTCTCTTGAGATGTTGGAGACTTAGGGGGAAGACATTTTGGAGGGAAAATACCTCATCTCCTAAGATGGAAGATACTGGGTTCTGTCTCTCCCTCTCCTTCTGACTTCTGGAAATGAGTTTCTCCAAGGCCCTATGCCTCCTTTCCTCAGCTCTGGAGGGATTCCTGGAGGCAACAGCTTTGGTCTTTATTTATTTTTTGCTGCTCCTCTGGCTGCAGATTGGAAAGCAGAGACTTCCCTAGAATGGCTTTCTCTCAGGCTAGTCTGTGTCCTACTGCCACTGGGCCTCTCTTAAGTTTTTTTTTTTTTTTTTTTTTTGAAACATATATAAAATTATATAAAAGGGTATATATACAGTCCAATCACAACAGAGTCTGCCCCAGTTCACACTGTGGACCTGTGTGCTGGGCCCAAGTCTGGGAAAAAAGGGGCACTAATTTTGTACACACAAAAGACTCATATAACTTTAAATATGGGTGTTTTGGATCCAAATCAAATAAATATCTCAATCATTGTACACATACTTGATTTTCTGAAAAAGATAAATTTATAGTTGTGTACTGGAATTAAATTGTCCACCCTAGATGAGTTCAAATCATTAGGACCAGAGTTCTGAAGCAGCTGACAGATGTAATCTTGGAACCATTGAACCATATCTTTCTAAGGTCCTGGAGCACCAGGAAATTACCTGAGGACTGGAAGAGAGCTGATGTGGTTCCTATCTTCAAAAAAAGAGAAAAAATGGATCCAGGAAACTACAGACTAATCCGCCTGACATCAATACCTGGAAAGATCTTGGAAAAGATAACTAAACAACAGAACTGCAAACATCTAGAAGCAGACAAAATTATAACCAGAAGCCAACATGGGTTTGTCAAAAACAGATCACATGAAACAAATCTTATTTCATTCTTTAACAAAGTGACTAAATTAGTCGACCAGTGAAATGCTGTGGACATAGTATACTTGGATTTCAGTAAAGTACACAAGAACCTACTTCTTGATAAATTAGAAAAATATGGGACAGACAGCATCACCATGAGATAACTGGCTGACCAACTGCACTCAATGTGAAGTCCCTAATGAAACTACATCTACCGAGAGGGAATAAGTAGTGGGGTAGCCCAAGGTTCTGTCTTACGTCCAGTACTCTTCAACATCTTCATAAACAATTTAAATGAGGAGATGGAGGGGGAACTCATCAAATTTGCAGATGACACCAATATGGCATGAATAGCCAACATCTGAGAAGGGAGGCTCAAGATCCAGAAGTATCTTGACAGACTTGAACACAGGGTCCTATCTAACAAAATACAATTCAAGGGTAAGGTTTTACATGTAGGTAAGAAAAATCAGATACACAGGTATAGGGTAAAGTCCTCTTAGGCTGTATTAACAGAGAGATAGAATCAAGATCATGTGAAGTACTAATACCACTTTATAATGCTTTGGTAAGACCACACTAGAAATATTACATCAAGTTTTGGTTGCCACAATATAAAAAAGATGTTGAGACTCTTGAAAGAGTGCAGAAAAGAGCAACACAGATGATTAGAGAGGCTAGAGGCTAAAATATGTAGAAATTGGTGATCTCTTGTCTAGTAAAAAGAAGGACTAGGGTGACATGCTTGTAGCATTCCAATATTTGAAAGGATACCTTAAAGAAGAAAGAGTCAATCTATTCTCCAAAGCACTTGAAGGCAGAACAAGAAGCAATCAAAGTGAGAACCAACCTAGAACTAAGAAAAAGTTTCTTGACAATTAGAATAATTAATCTGGATATTCTGGATGCCTCCAGAATTTGTGGGTGCTCATTCACTGGAGATTTTTACGAAGAGATTGGACAGCCATTGTCTGAAATGGTATAGAATTTTCTGCTTGAGCAGGGAATTGGACTAGAAGACCTCCAAGGTCTCTTCCAACTATGTTATTCTGTTATTCATATTTGTGAGTTCCTACAGGCTTCTGGATATCAGAAGTTATAAATATGGCTTGGCTCATCAGCCAGGCTCTTCTGTTCTTTCATTTGTTGATGGGAGATATATTATTATAAGCAAAGTTCTAGCTAAGATTTATTCTCGATTACATGTTAAACCAGAAAGGAGTTGGAATAGAGGATTTTTCCAACACTATTATTCTGTGCGGGATGCTACCCATTTGTAGTAGAATTATTACAGTATATGAGTTTCTCCAAACAGAGAAATGATAATGGTTCATTTCAAATGGTTTCCCATACTGTTTGTACGTACCTGCCAATTTTCTTTCTCCCTGTTTTTTTAATTTAATGTACCAGGAATAGACATAGCTATGAACACTCATGTGTGGTTATTCCAAAAACAAGTTGATACAGAGCAACCATTGGCAGCTCTGTTATATAATTTGTTCTACTTTCTTTTAACCATTTTCAGATCAACTGCCTTCTGAAAGCAGTCTTCATATGTGCATATATTCTGTTTAAGACTATTTTTAACATTCACAAAATCTAACATTTTATTTTGTGCTGAAGTTTATTCACCTTGGGAAGAGTCTAAAGAAAATGTCTATTATGTGCCAGACAGAAATATCATATCATATCTTTATTTGGGCAAAAAATATTAAGAAGTTTGATAATCACTGGCTCTTTCACATAATTTTATAAGTTTACCATAGGGTCACCTATTTTGTTATCTCTGTGTAATTACTTTTGTTCTTTTGTTTTAATTTTCTTTCTGTTAGATTACAACTAATAAAAAATAAAAACTAGAATATCAGTATACATTTTGAAGTGGTAGTCATCCCTATTGAAACACTCCTACATTTTTCCCAATTTGAATGTTTTGTTATTGTGATTTTAAAGCTGTTTTCTTGGTATGGTTTGTATACAACCTCCATATACTGAAAGTCCTTGATTTATGATGTCAATGATGTTAGAAATTTCAGTTGCAAAGTGAATGTAATGTTGTGATCTCATTGCATAGTGCAGAAATTCTAGCACTTCAAATTACTGTCATTAAGCATATCACTATAGGTCATTAAGCAAGGACATAACATGGTCACCATTTGGAACCTTCCCCACTGTTTGTAGGAAGCTGACAAAGAAGGTTGCAAATGGCCATCAAATGACTGTGGAATGCTGCAAGATCTTCATTGTGAGCTAGGTACAAGCAACCAGATCATAATCACATTACGTCAGGGAGACTGCAATAGCTAGAATTTCAAGAACCAATACTAAGTACAACTCTCTCAGCACTATTGTAAGTTTGACTTGGTGCTGAATAAATGGTCACTAAACAAGGACCATTCGTACTTTAAACACATGACATTTTAATCCTGTTTTTATAACTTCTGCAAAAATCAGAGTTTCAATCTATTCTGATTTTTTTTTAAATTTCATTTCTGAAAAGAAATGAAAACAATATGACATGCCCTTTGCATGGTTTTTTTTAAAAAATAACTTTCTTTAAACATTCAAAGGGAATAAAATATAAATTTTATTTCATACAAATTGTACTCTGTACATGAGAATGCCAAAATATATAAATACTTTGGCATTTCTTATGTACACACTACAATTTGTAAAATCTCAGTCATAAGTCATTTTCAATTTCCCCAAATGTTAAGAGACAGGAAAAAAGTTGTCATTCTTTACTTGAATACTATAAAATGAAATTACTAATATAATCTGTAACTTTAAATACATGCTACTGCAAAAGGAGATAAATCCTTTCATTCCTGGACAGAGTTTAGGGAAACTTAGCATTAATAGAAAGAATGCAAAGTTGCACCAACATGCTTTAAGACATCTAGAGAAATGAATGTTGGGAAAACCAGAAATTCTTCATTTAACATATAGAAAGTTTAGATAAACTTGCCTTTGATAATCAACTGAATAAACTGTGCTACCAGCATCAAGGGATGGTGTTGGGATATCTAGCAGGTGTCGCAGTTTATCACAAAACCGTCTAAAATAATTGGAAGTGACAACCAGCACTACCACAAATGATTTATTAGTCTTTCACTCTGCTTTTCAGCTTCCTCGGGGCCAGAATAAATAATTTACCAACTCTGTATCTTCCAATCATTAATTCTTCCCTGTGCTTCCAAACTACATTTAACTCTGCTGGGTTCAGTTGAATTAAAAAACACAATATAAAAACACTTACCTCCCCTTGCCTCAAGTACAGTACAATTTTGCTGCATCTAATAATTTAAAAAAGTCAAGTAAACAAATTCAACATTAGGCAAGAAGTTATTCTATCTGTGTATTCACAGACTTTAAAAAGGAGAGAAATAAGAATTAAACAAATACAGCAACAGAAAGGGAACATATTTGAAATATCTGCAATATTATTTCAAAAATAAAATATTAACTGCATTTTCTACCAGTATTTGTGCTAGATCAGTTTTCTTGAATATACATGCAAATAGTTCTCCTTCTTACCTTAAATGACAAAGATTGATAAAGCAATGTTATATTGTATAGCTTTATTGATTAGTCAATTCAGTACATTAAGAAATAATGGGTGTCAGGCACACTAAAATAAAACAGAATAAAATACAATAGAATAAAGTAAGTGACATAAAAGTGAATAAAACAATAATGAAATTACTTTTTCCCTGCAACTAAAATCATTTCGATAATTAATTGCTTCCCTGCAAGTTTAAAAAATGGTTACTTGTATTTGAAACAAAAAGTAGAATATTTTTTCAAACTAAAATAGATTTAAGAGAAAAAAAATTATTACACACAAGGTACAATTTACTTTAGAGCATAAGCTACCATATTTCTATAATGTGGCAAAAACAAAACACTAAATCTCTTCCTAAATCCATTTTTATGGAACCTGCTTGTGTCTCATTAAGTGAGTATCTGTGATTAAAATAGAGATAATTTTATGATACACAATGTATTGCATTGTTAAAGCAGCATCTGTTTATGTCAGAGGATAACATATTTTAGGGAAAAAGTACACAGATATAAAAAGCAATCCAGACTTTGATGATGTGTATCTCTCTCTCTCTTTCTCTCTCTCTCTCTGTGTGTGTGTGTTATATGTAAACACATACACACACGCTACTAAATGTTTTAAGGGGTTAAGGTGCAGGTATTTTGCGTCCTTATAAAAACTCAAACTGCTTGAAACATTCAGAACAATTTTATCTACAGACAGCTTTATTTTATATCCTGTGGGACTACAGCAGCTCCTCAAATTTTATGTGCTCAGAAAAAAAAATTCTGTAAAACTATCAGGACTAATCAATAAGACTTTTAGCAAATGACATTGTCTGAAATGAAATATATGATTTATAAGTAAACTGTATTATTGTCATATAAATATTTCAGGGTTTATATTAGTATATGAAAATATTGTAGTGTTCATATAATAATAATCAATTTAGCAACAAAATACTCAAACTTCTTATAGTATAATATTCACACCAGAATTTTAATACTTCTGGGCATGAATAGCTTTTAGAATGGGTGGGATTCAAATGTCTCAACAACCAGTACTGTGGGGGTGGCCTAATTTGTGGGTGTAGCTTGGTGATCATGTGACTGACTGGGTGTAGCTTGTATGTAAATATTGTAAATATTGATGTAAATATTGATTTTTTTATTTAAAAAAGAGCAACTTTTACCCAAAATCAGGCAAAGCAGGCAGGCAGATTGAGTTGTTCACAGAATCACAGATTCACTCACAGATCTACCATTTGGCAATCTACTACCTGAATCTGCACTGAAAAATAAAAGCTTCGGTCCTAAGGAAGGTTCAGCTCTACTTTTAGATTAGCTAGAAAGCAATTCTAGCTAATCTAAATCTCCTGGCACAGCAGAACAGCTGATGGCCAGGGGGAACTTAACACGCAAGTTTGCCAAGAAAGGCATGAGTGGGCGGGGAGGGGTGGGGCGGAGCCAGCCAGTGGCACGATTTGCCGATTCTCCGAACTGGGAAGAATCATAACAACTGTTTCTCTAGAACCGGTCCGACCAGATAGAATCCCACCCGTTTTAGAAGCATTTTAAGACTATCTGTATATTTTTTTGTAAAAATCATAGCACTTGAATACTCTCTTGTATTCATTGAGATTTTCTATCAGAAAGTAATATTTAATCAGTTAATGCATTTTCCTGAAAAAACAAACATTGCACTACAGTTTAGTATAACCAAGTAACCTAATATAAAAAGAGCATTGTCTTACCTGAATGCTTCTTCTCGGCATGACGATGGAGAATCCACAGATGAGTTTGACATATGCCTTTCTGCCCGGAGACTGAGTCCGTAAAATTTTACCATGCTCCTTTGTCAACTGTCACTTTCCCAGTTTACGATGAAGGCACAGTCATCTGAAGGATTCTTTGCTGGCATTGGCTCTTCCTGTCCTAGACAAAGGACCTGACGATCTCCGGGGGGGAGTGTATTCTCCATCATCATGCCGAGAAGAAGTGTTCAGGTAAGATAACGCTCTTTCTCCAGCACATCGATTGGAGAATCCATACATGGGACATACCAAAACCTGGCTGTCCCTATGGACCTGAGTCTCCCTATTGATATGCACTCGCTGGAGCACCCACCTGCCAAAGGCAGCCTCAGCCGAGGCAAAGGTGTCCAGCTTGTAGTGGCGTACAAAGGGAGATGGTGAGGACCATGTCACTTCCCTGCAGATCTCTTCAATCGAGGCCTGCATTGCCCATGCAGCTGTAATTGTAGCGCTTCTAGTAGAATGGGTGGTTAATCTTCTGGGAACAGGAATAGACTGTATCTCATAGGCCTTGGCTATACATGCCCTTATCCAACGGCCTATGGTCAATGAACTGTCCTTTAAATCTAGAGAAGACAGTTGGAACGAGACAAACAATAATTCAGATCTACAGTGAGGTGAAGCTCATTTGATACATCTACACAGTACCCTCCTCACGTCCAGAGTGTGCCATTTTTGTTCTAGCATATGAGAAGGTCCTGGACAGAAGTTTGGCAGCACTATCTCCTGGGCTCAGTGAAACCAGGAGTTGATCTTGGGGACAAAGGAAGGATCCAGATGTAGAACTACCCTGTCTGCGTGGAAGGTGCAAAGTTCCTCTATTACAGAGAGAGCGGCCAGTTCTGAAATTTGCCTGGCCAAGGTGATGACCACTAAAAAAGCAATATTGAATGACAGATATCGCAGACTTGTAGACCTAAGTGGCTTGAAAGGTGCTAAGGTGAGAGCGTGTAGAATTTTAGACAAGTCCCAAGTTGGGTACCTGTATATAACAGGCTGTTTCATGTTAACCGCCCCCCTTAGGAAAGAACACACTACCGGATGGTACACTATGGATTCCAAGTCCACATAAGTCAGCACCAAGGACAAGACAGCCACTTGTCTCTGGATAAAGTTTTTGGCTAACCCTTTTTCTAGACCTTCTTGTAAAAAGTCCAGGATCTGTGAAATGGAGACAGACGTGGGATCCAGACCCAACCTAGTACACCAACTGCAGAATGCCTTGCAACTAAGAGTTATAAATTCTATTGGTGAAAGGCCTCCTGGAAGCTTGGATTGTTTGTATCACCTTCCCTGAAAAGTTGTCCCTCATCAGGATCCTCCTCTCAAGTACGAGGTGGTCAGTTGGAGCCACTGAGGCTCTGGGTGGACCAAGATCCCCTGGCTGAGTGAGACCCTATCCTGATGGATTCTCCAAAACCAGGACACAGATGGTCTGCATACCATGGCCGTATATGAGTAATATCTCTGCCTATTCTGCTAGAAGTTTCCTATAACTCTTGGTATGATGGGAAGAGGAGGGAATGCATATAATAGCCACTTGGGCCAGGGCAGCAGAGGGTGTTGACTCCCTCTGCTGCTGGAGTCGGAAACCTCGTGAAGTATCTGGGCAGTTGAGAGTTCGTCGGGATGGCGAACAAGTCCAGGACCAGGTGGCTGAATTTCTTGCACATTTCCTGGAAGATGTCTGGGTGCAACTGCCACTCAAGAGTGGTCCACCGTGGTCTGGCTGAAAAAGTCCACCTGTGCATTTGTTGCCCCTGAGATGTGCTCGGCCTTGATGGAACTCAGATGAGCCTCTGCCCAGAGAAATAGTTGGTCCATCTCGCGCATGAGGGACCTTGAGTGGATGCCCTCTTGGCAGTTAATGTGCACTTTTGTGGCCATGTTGTCTGTCATGATCAGTATGTGTTGTCCTTCTACAGTGGTCTGGAAGTGTTGGAGGGTGAGGTGGATTCCTCGGAGCTCCAGCCAGTTTATGTTGTTCTTTAGGTCTGCTTGAGACCATTGTCCTTGAGCCAACTGGTGCTGGAGATGGGCTCCCCATCCAAACAGGCTGGCATCTGAGGTCAAAGTCAGGTGGCTGGGCTCCTTGAACAGTGTTCCCTTGGCTAATGCTGGGAACACCCACCACCTGAGGGACCTGAGTGTCTCTAATGGTATCCTGACTTTGGAGGTGGAATTGCTGCCCCCGCCCTCTGGAATGGTAGCAGAAACCATTGCAGGGTTTTTAAGTGTGATCGGGCCCAAGGTACTATGACTATGCAAGAGACCATCTTTCCCAGGAGCTGTGTGAGTAAGGCCAACGGAATGAATTGTTCTGTCCTGATTTGGTTGTCTAAGGACTTGATGCTGTCCTGTCGCTCCTGGGAAAGATAGATCTCACACAACCTGGTGTCTATAACTGCTCCTAGATAGAGCAAACGAGTCGTTAGTACAAGATGACTCTTGAAAATTGATGGAAAATACATGTTCCTGAAGATCACAGGTTGTCGTTTCCAGATCCTTCTGAGCTAGCTGGGTCGAGGAAGACTGGATGAGGATGTCATTCAGGTAGCACTGGAGATGTACTGGGATTGTCCTTAGGTGCACGGCCAGTGCTGGTAGAACTTTTGTGAAGGACCTGGGAGCAGAGACTAGGCCAAATGGCAGAGCTCTGTACTGGAAATGATGGCCCAAGTAACAGAATCTGAGGTACCATCGGTGCAGGGGGAGGATGGAGATGTGGAGGTAGGCTGTCAAGTCGATGGAAGTCAGGAGGTCATCCAACCTGATGCCATCCAAGATTGACTGTAGAGAATGCATTTTGAACCTCTTGTATTTCAAATGGACGTTCAATTTTTTGAGGTCCAGAATTGCTCCCCATCCCCACTGAGGACTTTGGAACTAGGAAGAGTATTCAGTAAATGATCTTCCGGAACTGGCTCGATGGCCTGGATGTCCAGTAGGTATTGAATTGCCATGTCCATAGATCCCTCTTGGTGGAGTTCATAGAGATGGGGAAACAGATGAAGTGCCTCGGACGAATGGAGAGACATTCCAGAGTTAAGCCAAATCTTAAGGTATTCAGAACCCACAAGTCTGTTGTAATTTTCTCCCACTAGGGGGTAAATAAGAGTTAGACACCCGCCAATGGGAGGAGGGCTCTGGCAGTCACTTGAAGTGGAGAAAAGGACAACCCCTTGATACACGAAAGGGCCGCTTGGCCTGAGGTTGTTGCCTGTCCCTAAAGGCCGATCTGTCTAGTTCTCGGTCAGATCTTGGATGGTAAGGGCGTTGGAATTTAGGGTGGTCAGTACCAGTGTCTGGTGGATGAAAGGAAAACCGATGGCCATAGGGTGAAGCCTTCTATCTGCCAATCTGGTGATAGAGGACAGAACTTTGCATTTGTCCTTGTTCTCAGTGAGGAATGGGTTCAAGGCCTCTCCAAAGAGAGAGGAACCTCAGTAAGGAGCTGAAGCCAATCTCCATTTTGTCTTGGCATCCGCTTGCCATTGGCGAGGCCATAGCAGACGGCAGGAAGTGATATTGGAGGCGAGACCCTGGAGGAGAACTGGGCACCATGTAGGGAGGAGTCAGTCGAAAACTCGGCCGCTGCCACCAGCTTGTTGATGTCCTGTGTATTTGGGTCTCCTCTGTGGGAACTCTAGCCTGCAACTATTTTAGCCAAAGTAAGGAAGTCCTGACAAAGAATAAAATGGCAGTGGCCACCTTTACTGCCCAGGCATTGGCTAGATGTGTTCGGCGAAAATTTAGTTCCGCCCTTCTGTCCTCTGCTTTTAGGGCCTCTGCAATGTCCCCAGAGATTGCTGAAGGGGAAACCAGAAAAGCTAACAGGTCATCTACAGAAGGTAACTCTAAAGCATTTGATAAGACGGGAGCCATGTTGAAAAATCTCCTGTCATTTCCACCCAGTTTGGGGAAGGTGCCAGGTTGGTTCCGCTGCCTCTGAACCACATCCAAAAAACTTTGGGGCACGGGATGTTCTCCTGCATTACAACAAGTTTGGAAAACACAGTATTATCCAGCACCTGAGGATCCAATGGTTCCACAAGTGCAGAGGGTGTAGTTCCAATTTGGGCCGTGGCCCTGGCCTTATGCGGGAGGGACTTAAATAGTGCTGGACGGAAGAATCCAGTGAACGGGGGGTCAGGGGAAAGGTCAAGGTCATCGTCCGAAAACCCTTGCTCCCTCTGGTCCTCATCCTCTATTACTGGTGCCCTGCTTCTAATAGAATGGGTGGGAGATGTAGACCCATGTGACTGTCCCATCTCCAAGGGGAATTGATACTGATGGGACAGTTGTGGAGGAGGTTCAGAAATTACAGAGGCAGAGCATACCCCAAGCTGAAGAGTGGTGGCCACACCCCCTGAGAAATTGCCTGTGAGATGAGAAATTAAAGTTCCTCAGACAGGCCGGATCCCTGCCTATCTACTGGGCGCAGCTCCGCCGCAGTAGAGGTAAATGTTGCCTCAGGTTAGGTTGCCTCCCTAACCTGAGGTTCAGCCACATCTGTTGCTATGCAGGCAAAGAGAGACAGTTCTGCCTCATCCTGATTATCTGTTGGAAAAAAAAGACAACTGTTCTCTACCACCCTCTGGTGACCAGTTCATAGGAACTGCAACATTAGTCTGCAGGATTTGCTGAGGGCGGGAAATGGCTGTTTCTGTCAAGGGAAGAGAGGTTATACTTTCCTGCTCTGCTATCTTCTCAGCTCTGGATAACGGCTTCTCCAGAGCCTTCTGTCTCCTGCTGGCATCTTTCTCTTCAGCCCTTGATGGTTTCCTAGAATAGATGGCCTTAGCCTTGATTTTATCAGTTGCATCTTGGCTGGCTGACCTAGCTCTTCTGGAGCTGGTCTTTTTGCTAAGAGCTGATGTGGAGGTTCCTTGCCCTTCCATGTTGTCTGCTGACAGGATCTGTTCAGCCATTTTGACAGCTTTCTTAGCCCAAGTAAGAAACTGCCTTGCCTGCAGCAGAACACTGCTGCCCTGTTCTTCTATGGATGGCAGTTGCTCTTATTAAAATGAGGCTAAGTTGGGCTGGGCCTCTGTGACGGCAAAACCATGAAGATGGGGTAGCCAGCATGCACCTCCTGTAGCCACACGTCTCTTGGGCTGCCTGAATTAGAACAAGCTGTCCGGATGGAGATTTTGACAGCTGAAGATCACTGGGGATCTAAACAGCTTCCCAACTAGCCCCTGGTAATCAGTCAGTGAATTACAATGAAGCCACTAAAGCCGCGAGGTTGGGGCACTTAACAAGCCCAAAAAACAGCTGTTAAGCAGCTGCGGAGCTTCAGACAAGCAGCGCTTTGGGCTAGCGGCACCTCAGGCAAGCATCGGGCTTCCCTCATGTGGGAGATTACTCCTCTTCTGATGCAAGGCTGGAATCGAAGTTTGGCTAGAGGGAACAGCTGCATCGATAGACGGATGGAGAAAAGCTTCCACAGCACTTTGACAGCGCTGAGAATTCAAACCTGCCAGCATAAGATATCAGAATGAAGAATCCAGTGTTTCTACCAAAAGATTTGAGAGCCAATCTTTTGCCATGTCCCTATGGAGCAAGACTGAGTTGTGAACTGGGAAAGTAACAGTTGACAGAGGGGCATAGTAAAAGTTTAAGGACTCAGTCTCTGGGCAGAAATGTATGTGTCAACCCCATGTGTGGATTCTCCAATCGACGTGCTGGGATCTCCAGACAAAAATTTATGTATTCAAGATTTTGAAAACAGACCTCTTCCTTTCATGCCAAAATTCTAGTTTTGCTTTTTCCATTTAAATATTTATTCAAAACTTAAATCAAACATCATCTTAAAAAAAGATATGCGGTACTTTTACAGATTTAGAGGAGGCATCCCTTCCAGTATGAGAGGATGTCTTTTAACTCATCTGTTCTCTTTATTAATAGTGGTCTTAAAAATAACCTTTAAAGCAAAAATCAATCCGTCAATGTCTGATTAATTAAATGAATAGACGAAATTCTTAAAATTAAAAATATAACTGACATGAATGCAACGATCTACTTTTCATCTATTAACATATACTTTATACACTTAGGAAAATCGCTGTATTTATTCAACTGATTGCAACTATTTTCTGCTACAATTATATTTCTTTATTAAAAAAAACATATGAATGCTTCTCAAGTCCAGCACCTTGTCCATATTGCGAGAGAAGATAACAGGACAAAGTAAGGAATTGCTAGTATTGGGAAAATATAGTGTGGCTTTGTGACACAGGACCACTAAGGCAGCCATGAAAATCATCCTAAGTCGCCTTGAAATGACCTGATTAAAGGGGCTTTGGTGAAGTTGCGACAGGCTCAGCAAACTGACAATATATTATCATATATAGCTACACAAATCCAAACAAGGTACAAATGGACTGATCCAATGTGAAATGTTTGAAGCAGTATCAAAGGGCCAAGTGATAGGACACAGCACAGAACAAAATAGGAACTTTGAATATGATCTTATTTCCTAACGGGAAATAAAACAGAAGAAATATGAGAAATAATAGAAAAGAGAGATAAAGTTAATGGGGAAATTATCTGAACTAACTAGCTGAGGTAAGTTGCAACTGATATGACAGTAAGAAAGTTCATAAAGAATACTTGTTTATCTATCCAGGAGACACAGCAAAGAATGGAATGGGCTTCTTAGTACATCCAGAACAGAAATAATGGAAATCTGAAAAGTTTTCCCTACACATAGTAACAGAAGGATCAAGCATAAAACAAACATTACAGTTCAAATATTTAGGAACAATGTTTACTGAAGATGGAAAATTTGCCGACAAGATTAATATATGATGCAGTAAGGCAAACCAAGTATTGGGAGAGCTAGCTGCACTCCTACAACTTAAGGCAGAATAGATTAGTACAAAGAAACATTGCATACAAAACATATTCATCCCCATCTTATATTATCAGCACCAAAATGGACACTAATGCATAAATGAAAGTTAGTTACAATGGAAATTAAATGTTTGAGGAAAGCTGTTGGAGTGACTAAAAGGAATGAAACAGAATGCAATTACAAGGAAAGGATTGGAATAGAACCAGTATTAAACTACATACAAAGGCAGCAAATAAGGTAGTTTGCCCATCTTTAAAAAATATCTGGGGATTCCATACCATGCAAGACATACATAAAATAATAGGAGGTCAAAGAGCAAGAGGCAGGCCCAGGAAAAGTTGGAAAGACAACATAAAAGATATGCTACAGCAGTATCAAATAACATGAGACCATGAGAAGTGCAAGAACCAAAACTTTTTCTCCCTCAACATCCAAAGTGGAAAAGAAGAAGAAGAAAGAAACCACCCTGCCAAAGCTAAGTCGCTCTAGGAAAACAAGGAAAAATTTCAATTCAACAAGAAGTGCTATATTATCTCAAATATTTCTTCTTCAGAGAGCAAACTAAAATGAAGTAAGATTCTGAAAAGTTACCTACATTAGATAAATTTAAGCCACTGATTTATGTCTTTGATGCAAAACTGCACTAAATCTACACTAGAGGATATTCTGAACTGTGAAATTGGAACAGGCCAGATTATTTTTTCCATTCTTCCATCCTTTTCTACCAGTGCAATCAATGGCAGAAAATGTAAAGATTTTAGTCCAAGAGATGCGATAAACATCAAATTACTTCTCTCTGGATTAGATTATATTTTAATATTTGCACTGTATTCTTCCTGTTCTTTCAAGGTTTACAATAATCATTCTCTTTTTTAAAAAAAGCTTATCCCTTATATAATCTTTGTTCTGCTTGTTCGCGCTAAAAATGATTTCCGCATTGCTAAGTATCTTAGTTCTACTGCCATCTGAACATTATTTGACCACTTTCCTTAACCAAGAATTTTAAACATATGTTGGTACTTGCAGTTGGATCCTTCTTGTTTCTTCATACTAAACACCTTGACTGAATTAGTGCTATTGTTTTTCTTCAATTATTTGTCAGCTTTGGAATCGTTATTAAAAGCTGCCACACAGCTGCGGAAGATTGGAGGGGGCTGATGTTGTTTGGGTAGCTCTCAGTAGACAAAATAGATTATGGCGCAAGAATTGGGTCTGAAGGGGGATTGGTTCACGTGATATATGATGTGGGGAAAAGGGGATGGTTTGTAGGTTGGGTCCTTGTGGGAAGTCGGGGGGGGGACGACTTTAGTTTCGGAATTTCACAGAGGTACCAAGTTTCTATTCTAATAAAAGTACTTTGAGATTATGGTTGTCTTGGAGTTACTGGCTGGAATGGATAATCTCTGGAACTCTGACACTATTTTTATTTTTTTACTGAAAATTTGTAACCCTGGTGTTATTTTCATTTTTTAATTGTATATTGTATATTCATCTACTTACATAATATTTTCAATTTATATCCATGGATCCTCTTTTAAATTATTCTCCATTATATTTAATCCACCAAATTCATCATTTCCTTGTCATGCTTCTTATTTCTGAATTCCATACTGATCCCTCCATTTTTTAAATCTTGAATTCTGGTTCTTTTTCATTATTTTTTCTTAAGTTATATTATGCTTCTTTCAAGCTTTTGAGGAAGATTTTCATATGGTCAAACATGCTATGTAAAGTATTTTTGCTAGCTTCTTTTATTTATAGCTTTTGGTCTATATTTCAAAGGGTTCCAGATTGAAAGATACAAATCTAAAGCAATAAATAGTTTACAAAAAAGTGGTGTTGGTAGACTTACCAGTGAACACCCTTTCTAAATACGCTGCAAGAGAGTCTAGCATTGGGATATGACTCAACCCTCTGATGTCATAGACCTGAATCTGCCACTATAAAAAGCCAGCCTCTGCTGAGAACTCCAGCTTTTCTGGCAAAGAACTTGACAGACATAGATTGTTTCTGGAATACAAAACCAACACAGTGAGAATACCCCCCCAAAAAAACAAGGCCAAATGGCCCCAGGGTGGGGTTGGACTCTCTTGCAATGTGTTTAGAAAGGGCATTCACTGATAAGTCTACCAACGCCACTTCTCCAGAATGCTGCTTCGAGAGTCCAGCACTGGGACATACCAAAGCCGGCATGCCCCAGAAAGGGCCTCCGTCTGGTCCAATCAATCTGACCCTGGAAGTACCCTCTGGAGTACCCTTCGTCCAAATGTTGCTTCTGCAGAGGCAAAGGAATCCAGCTGATAGTACCGGATAAATGGAGAAGTCGAAGTCCAGGTAGCCACCTTACAAATCTCGATAGGTGCCTGGATAGCCCAGGCTGCTGAAGTCGCTGCACTCTGAGTAGAGTGTGCTGTCAGTTTCTTGAGAACTGGCAGGTCCAAAGTCTCATAGGCGGTAGAAATGCACACCCTTATCCACCTGCTTAACATGGGAGATGAAGCCTTAGACACGTTGAAAAGACACAAACATTGCTTCGGTTTTGCAAAAGGGAGCAGTGCGTTTTAAATAAATCCGGGGCAGCCTTTTCACATACAATGTGTGCCACTTATGTTCCAACATATGTTGGGGCTTGGGGCAAAAGTCAGGTAGTGCAATGTCTTGTGTCCTATAGAACCAAGAATTAATTTTTTGGCACAAAGGAAGGGTCCAAATGTAACACTACCTGGTTCTCATGGAAAATACAGAGATCGGGCCCCACAGAAAGGGCTGCCAGTTCAGAAACCCTTCTGGCTGACATAATCGCCACCAGGAAGGCTACCTTCAGGGGTCAAGGGATGAAGGCCCACCGTACGTAAGGGTTCAAATGGAGGACCCGTGAGGTCCTGAAGCACCTTAGGGAGATCCCAAATGGGTTACCTATAGACAACGAGGGTGAAGATTAGAGGCTCCTTTCAATAATCTACAGATGGGTGATGGGAGGGGGCGAATACTTATCCCATGACAAGACCGACACTAAGGCTGCCACCTGTCAGCAAAGAGTGTTTGGCGCTAGCCCCTTGTTCAACCCGTCCTGGAGAAAATGTAACACCTCTGGGACAGATGCTGAAGTGGGGTCCTGGGACCTGTGAGAGTACCACCTACAGAACTTCCCTCCATGTGGCATCGTAAAATCGGTTGGTTGACGGTTTACGAAAAGTCTTGATGGTCTCAATGATCCTGTCAGAGAGGTTGGAATCTCTCAACCGCCATGCAGCTAGTTGGAACCACTGGTGTTCCGGATGTAGAAGGGCCCCTTGGGTGAGTGAGATCCTGTTGGCTGGGATTCTCCACAGTCTCTGAGTCGACAAGTTCAGTAGTCAGCGAACCAGGGCCTCCTGGGCCAATGTGGCACCAGAAGTACCCACTCCGCTTTCTCTTCCAACATTGTCCAAATGACAGCCAGAATGATTGGAAGAGGGGGAAAGGTATAGAGGAGACCTGGAGGTCACTTGTTCCGAAGTGCATTGGTCCCCTCCGCTCTCTGGGTCAGAAACCTGGAGAAGAACCTGCCTACCTGTGCGTTCTGGGGAGTGGTGAATAGATCCACCACTACTGGAAGTCTGAATATGAGGGACAACTCTTGGAACAGGGCAGGATGGAGGCTCCACTCCAAGTGGTCAACTTGAGTCTGATTCAACCAGTCTGCCTGGGAATTGTCAACCGCTGAGATGTGGTCTGCCCTGAAGGACAGAAGGTTCCTCTCTGCCCACTTCCCCAGATGTTCCGCTTCCCGCATCAGGGCCCTGGATCTGGTCCCTCCCACCTGTTGACATGGGCTTTGGTGGCCATATTGTCTGTCATAACCAGCAAGTGGGATCCTGATACTCTATCTAGAAAGCGTCTCAGGGCCAAGAAGATAGCCCTGAGCTCTAGGACATTGATGGGGAGAGACCTGTCTGTAAGACACCAGTGACCCTGAGCTATCTGGCCCTGCAAATGAGCCCCCCAGCCATAAAGGCTGGCATTCGTAGTGACTACAATTCTGTCTGGCTCCTTGAAAAGGTTTCCCTTCGCAATGGCTTGGGATTGCCATCATCGAAAGGAGCGAAGAACCTGCGGAGGAAGCAGGACCCTGCTGGCTGAATGGCTGTCCCCGCCCGTTGAAAGGGGAAGAGGAACAATTGCATGCCCACGGCAGGAGATGCAGGAGATCATCTTCCCAAGCAACTGGGACAGGAGAGACAGAGGAACAGTATGAAGCAATCGAACTCGGTTGATCAATTCGTTGAGGTTCACCTGTCACTCCGGGGAAAGGAAGACCTTGCAGTGAGTCATGTCGTTGATCACCCCAAGGATCAGAATGTCATCCAGGTAGCATTGGACCCTCACAGGCAAGGCTCAGAGGTATGCTGCCAATGCTGCCAAGACTTTGATAAAGACCGTTGGGGCCGATGAAAGGCCAAATGGAAGGGCTTGGTATTGATAGTGCTTACTGTCATAACAGAAGCGGAGGAACAGGAGATGAGAGGGCCAGATTGGAATACGGAGGTAAGCTTCCGTTGAGGGCTGTGGATGAGAAGAGATCGCCCTCCCAGATGCTCTGAAGAATAGAGTGTAATGTCTGCATCTTGAAGCACCTGTAGGGAATAAATTTGTTCAGGAGCTTGAGATCAAGGATTGCTTGCCACCCTCCCAAAGAGTCAGGAGTAGAAACCCAACCTCTGCTGGTCTACGGGAACCATCTCTATGGCTCTGTCTACCAGATGTTGGATGGCTGATTCCATAAGAACCCGTTTGGATCTGTCCCAAGAAATTGGACAGCAAACAAAAAACGTCGGAGGGGGGAGTAATTCAAGGTGAAGGCCAGATGATACAGTCCTGAGAACCCAGGCGTCCATTGTTGACTTCTCCCATCTCGAAGCAAAAAGGTCAGATGACCTCCGATGGGAGGGGAGGCAGTTACTTAGAACATTGGAACGCCCTCCTCCCCCTCGAAAGGGCCCCTTACCAGAAAGCTCTTGTTGCCTAGTTGTGCGGTCCAGGTGTCGTTCCTGATGAGGCAGGAACATTCTCTGGGCCTGAGGGAACCAAGAGTTGGCTTCAGGATAGAAGGCGGGATGTCTGCAGCATGGTGTCTGCTGGAATTCCAACCTTTTGTTGGCTGACGACAATACTTTCCTTTTATCCCTGATCCCTTGGTACGGTTCCAAGGCCATTCCAAAAAGGCTCTCCCTGGAGCATGGGGCAGCTGCCAGCTTCCACTTGTCCTGGTCTGCCAGTTGCACATCCAGAGAAGGCGCCTCGCAGACACAGAGGAAGCCATTGCCTTAGAAGCGAAACTGACGGAGCTTAGGATAGCATCGGCTGTGAATTCAGCCGCAGCAATTATTTTATTTAGGTCTTGGTGGGACCTGGCGTTGGTGCTTGGTAGCTGGTCTTGGAGTTAGTGTAACCAACGTATTGCTGACCTCGTAAAGAACGAGGCTGCGATGGAGGCCTTCACTGCCCAAGCTGCGGCCTGATGCGTGTGCTTCAGAATTTGCTCCGATTTTTTGTCCTCAGGCCTCAAGACATCCTCCAATTCCATGGGAGTTCCGGAGGAAGCAAAGGTGACTACTACCGGGGCATCTACTGATGGTACTGCTAGGGTGTTGGCCAAGGAGGATCCCCACATTAAAGAATCTCTTGTCTTGGGATGAGGGGTGAGGACCTGCCAGGGGAGTAGTACATTGATGCCTCACCAAATCCAAGAATAATAATGGCGAGGGGAGCACCTCATTTTGGACCACAGGTTTGGAAAATAACGAGTTCCCTTGTGCTGTGAGGTCCACCTGCGGCTCCGGTACCACCTCCTCTGGACTTAGTTGCGCAGTAACTAAAGCTTTGTGAAGTAGGAGCCTGAATAAAGAGGGTTTGTAGACAGCCGCTGATGTGGGCTGCTCCAGCCTACTCTCTTCTTCTGAGAGATAGGGATCCCTGAGTTCCCCCTCCTCTTTCTCTGACATAGATGATCTGCTATGCTCTGAGGGATATAAGGAACCTCTATCTTCCTGTCCTTCCCAGCTAGAGAGATTGGGGTACATGAAATCCAGGGGTTTGGAGATCTCCCTCTGTGGAGGGGCGGTTCCCTGATAGAAGGCAGAGAGGATGCTAAGGACCCCACCTGCTGGGCTGAGGAGTTGCTGGAACCCCTCAGCGATGCCCTACCTGACTGCCACAGAGACCATAGATTAGATATCTTGGGGCCTAGTGTCTGGGGGGGGGGAACCATGGGGCGAAGCCCAGCCGCAGTGGGGGTAAAAGAGGCCTCCACCCTGAGGATTGTAAATTCCAGTATCCCAATTAGCAGGCCTGAAGCAAGGCTCAGACCTGCTGAGGTCTTGGGGAAAGGAGGCCTCATCAGACCTCTCAGGGGATCATGCCTGAAGGTGACTTACTAAACTACCTTCTGATCCTCTTGCTCCAGGGGCCTGATCAGTATAGGCCTGAGACTCTCCTGACTAAGAAAGGCCCTGTTCCTTTAAAAGTTGGACAATTTTGGCAAACTTTTTTTCTAGTGCAGCGTGCCTCCTCCTTCCAGCTCTAACTTCTGATTTTGACATTTTCTTGGGAATAAGGGCTTTGGCCCTGATCTTCGCTGCTGCCAACCTATTGGCTGAAAGGACTCTTTGACGCCTTCTCTTGAAAGGCCTTCTTGATACTTCAGGGCCTTGGGAGGCTTGCCTATTCGATGGTCCTGGCTGGGCCCAGTCGTTCTCCATTTCTCTAGAAATAAAGGTGCTTGTTGCTTTTTAGCTGTTTATGAAGATATCAGAAGATCGCAGTAATAAATCTACAACTCCAGAGACAATAGCTCTTAATGTCACAGAGCTGAGTCAAAAAGCTGGGGCTGTCAGCAGAGGCTGGCTTTTTATAGTGGCAGACTCAGCTCTATGACATCAGAGGGTAGAGTTATATCCCAATGTGGGACTCTCGAAGCAGCATGGTGGAGAATGCAATGTTCATAATGATTAAAATTTGATGAAAGGACCAAGTATTAAACAAATTGAAACCATTATGTTTGATGTAACAATTTCAACCAGAAAAATGAGTTCCTTTGTTCTCTAATGTAAATGCTAAAAAGAGATAAAGTTGAGCATTTTGGTTTTTGAAGAGGTGGCTTAGATCTTGCATGCATACACAAATTATCATGAAACAGAATTGCCATTTTCAGAAAATAAACATATTTATTAAAAAAAAACAAAGATTAAAAGACACAGACTATGAATATGAATTAAGGATAGTAAAGAAAAAAGAAAGAAAAATGCAGATGTTTCCTCTTCTTACATAGTTAGTAAACAGTACTATTTAGGTTCTTGAAATGTCAGATACAGCAATGTGCAAAATTATAGTTTACATTGAAACTACAGGAAGGAAAATACACATGTAATTATTATAAAAGAAGAACTAGTTATGTCCAATAAGTGATTTTGGTGCTTTCCTCTGAAAAGCTGCTACATGATACTGAATTCATTGAATTTTTCTGCAGTGTTAACATTTTAACATATTAACATTTTTCCCATTGTTCCATTAAGAAACATTCAATGTGGTCTAACAATAATAAAAGCAAATTAAAACAATAGCATCCACCTCCCAAAAAATCTGCTTAAGCCTTTAAATGCCTCCCTGAATAAAAGTGTTCATGAGAGGGGTGCATGTCTGTGATCTGCTCTGTCCCAGATCAGAGAAGTGGGGGAACAGTCACCACTGAGATGCATTCTGTACATGTTCAGTCATGGAATTGTAAGAAACATTTTATTAAAGAAATTATCTAAAAGATTAAACATTTTCAATTTTTATTACAAAACTGTAAGATATTGAAGTGAAGAAATCATAAACATAATCAACTCAAAACTGGAATTAAAAAGAAATATTTGAATATTTTAGTAACCACTAATATGTCTTTTCTATATTCCAACTGCTCAAAGTGGCATTAAACCAATATCTTCTTTCCTAAAAATTATGAATTATGGTCAACCAGAAACTCTCATAAATCAACTGGTAAATATGTGAGTGTGAAAAACATTCTGGTTTAAGTTGACCTCCGGCCGTGCTTCACTTGTCATAATTATAAAGTAGAAATACTCGAGGCTTCTACATAAATGTTCCAGTATTACCCTCATTAGTATTATAATATGTAGTTCAGGAAGCACTTACGGCTCGTATAAGTGAATAACAGAAGACACTGCAGCGTTAAACTTCAATGCCTTACAGACCATTTCAACAATCAATTTTATATTCTGAGGAAAAATTACAGAGTTCCAAAGAATTTCAGCTTCAGATTAAAAGGTGAACTCAAATTAATTAAGCAAAAGGCAAAGATTACTTGCATTGTAATGTGAAGATATATCAGTTTGATTTAGAGAGTGGGAAATTATTATTAAACATTGCAGTCTGATCTTTGTAAATATGAGTTGTAAATGTTTATTTAAAAAGCTCTGAAAGGTATCACATGAACATGGAATACCTGACTCCAGCAATTATAAATCTATATATACATATATAAATATATTTTATAAAAATGTATATCAAATGCAACTATCTAAAGCTATTATTGTCTAAAGGCATTCATTTAATACTAGAGAAAAACTGTAGACATATACTATACACAAGTTTTTATCAATGTATATAAATCAAAGGAAACAGCTTCCTTTAAAGCAAGCATATGAAAATACTAAAGCAGGATACCAATTAAATATTCATACATTCAATATTTCAAAATCAGGAATTTAGATATACACATGCATAATTTAAATTATATAGTGAAACCCATCTGCAGAGGCCTTTTCTACTGTATTTTAGCAACAACCTAACTCGAAATATACAACTAATCCTTTCTCATTATTTAATTTCTACACTTTCAAACCAAGGGAAATAACACCACACTGGATTAACAATTAAATAGTGTTATTAAATCAAAAAGTAAACAGAAAGTAAAAAAAATGGATTATAAAATGTTCATAGTTGTTAATGAAAGCCAAAATAATTCATACCTGTATGACTTAGTCCCTGACTGAGACTATTGATTTAATGACCTTCAGAATTACCATGGTGCTAAAAAGAATGACCCATTATGATTAGTCTTCACATTTGACTTTCATACGTCACTGTGATCATCTGATCAAAATTATTGATGTATTTATGGCATCATCTGGGAATGGCATGGGCAGATTGGTCACATGATTGCCATTTGCCTCCTTCCCAGGGGATTTCTGATAAGCAAAGTTGAAGGGGAAAGTCAGATTCTCTTAACAAAAATGATTTGCTTAACAACTAGTGATTTGCTTATCAACAGCGGCAAATTGGTTATAAAACTGGATGTGACTCACTTAACAACTGCATTCTTGATGTCACAGTTCTGCTACCAATTTTGGTCATAAGTCAAGGACTACCTGTAATACTTATGTTTAAAAATTATTTTATTTACCTTCAAAAAGGATATGTCACTTTTAGCTTTCAAAACTATTGTGTTTAGTTTTAACTGTTGTTTTAATTTGAAGTGCCATTTTTCTTTGTTTAAACAATACCTAATACAGTGATGGTGAACCTATGGCACGTGTGCCAGAAGTGGCACGCAGAGCTATTTCTCCGGGCACACGGAGCCACAGCCTATTGCTCTTCCAGGTTCCGGCACGCCGGCCAGCTGGACTTCACGTGCGCATGTGCACCAAAAACCAGAAGAACAGCTGCCTGGCGTGCATGTGCGCGCCAAGAAGATAATCTTGTTTCCAGCACGTGCATGTGCGTCGGCCACCTGGTCTTCTGGTGCGCATGTAGGCGCAAAGACCAGCAATGGGAATAGTATCAGACATGAATGCCAAAAGACTCGGAGAGGGGCAGAGCTATTGGCCAGGAGGGGCGGGCCAGGGTTTCCCTCCCTCTCCACCCGAGTGGGATTCTTGTGCGTCTCCAGCCCATGGCACATCTGTGCTCCAGAGCACCTGGCCAGATTGGGCACCCCAGAAGCTCTAGCCGGCCCCCACACAGACCCCCCACTTTTGCCAAGGAGGCATGGACACTTCTGTCCCCAGCATTCCTCCTACCCAGCTCAGCTCCTGCGCCTCCCAGAAGAGCAGCAGCGGCAGCTGCAGGGGGAAGGGTAGGAGTGACCGGCTGGCCACCACAGCCACTCCCATGCCGGCGAGCCATACGGGCAGCTCGCCTCCATGCCAGCAGCTCCTCCTGTCTGGAAGCAGCTCCTCCTGCCTGGAAGCAGCTGCACAACAACTGCCGCCACCGGAGGCGAGGGGGCAGGAAGGGTAAGGATAGGAGGGCCGGGGCTTCCCTCCCTTCTTGTACAGACCCAGTCGATTTGGCCGGCAGCTCTGCTCCCCTTGCTCTTCTGGGTTCTGGCGCGCTATACAGCTCAGGCATAGGGCAGCTGTCACTCCTGCCCTTTCCCCTGCAGCTGCCCCTGTTGCTGCTGCTCTTTTGGGGAGGAGGGACTGTGCAGAAGCTGAGCTGGGTGGGAGGAATGCATGCCAGCTGGGAAGTGGTAAGAGGCGTGTCGGCCGGGAAGCTGTCACGCTCCCTTGGAAGAAGTGGCAGGAGAGTAGTTGCGCTGGCTTGTTCTGAGGCTGGGAAGGTGCTCTGACTTTCCAGTGGAGGGAGGCCACAGTGTGTATATCCCGCCACCTGACGGAGACCAGGTGGGGAGGGAGGTGCAAGGACCCCCAAAAGACAAGGCGGAGCCAGCACATGCACACAGGACAACTGGTCTTTGTGCGCACATACACACCAGAAACCAGGTGCCAATGTGCATGCTCGCATCAACAAATAAAAGATCTGGTTTTCAGACCACGCATGCACGTGCACACCCATTTTGGCACTCTACTGAAAAGATTTGCACGCATTCCCGTTTTGGCACTCAGTGCCGAAAAGGTTTGCCAACACTGACCTACTTAGCTAGAAGCATTGTATCATCCTTTTCGTTAGCTTTTCCTCACATTTCTTCTTTTACCTACTCAGTAAGGCACATCTTTCACACATCTTTTGATCTCTGCATTCTGCTTTTAAATTCATTTAAATTCATTCATTCAGCATTCATTTATGCTATTTACCCACTGCTTGTTTTAAAATATATATAAAAGCAAAAACCACCATCAGAAGAAACATCATGTAAGGGATTATTAATTCTATGAAAATAAGTAAAAGACCAGTCTTAATTTCAGAGGCAGCTACCCACAGATCATACCATGCCGGGGAGATTGTCACATATCTATAGCATATTATTTGAAAATATGAAAGAATTTAAGAATATATTGTCTCGCAGGCAACCTGGATCTAAACCACAACATTTCACAACCAAAATCAATTTGAATGAGATTGGTGGTTTTAAATCAATCAATCAACTAAACAAACAAACAAAGTGATAGACAGGGTCTTTGCCACTGTACATTGTACTTTGATTTTAGCCACTGTAACACTGAAAAGAATATAATTACCCCAAAAAACACATCATTCCCACCATTGGCTCTATGCAGACCTGTGTTTAGTTTAAGGGTCAAAACCTTGTAAACAGACAATTATTTAGATGGTTTGACGTCTGCATTCTTCTGTGCAACAATTTATTATAGATTCCATGTGCCATAGAACCCAGTGTGTTATATTCAAGCATTTTATTTACTATCAGAACAAACTATTTGAGTTCCATACTTTGCACACAAATATGAGAAATAAATAAAGCTAAAAGTTATTAACATACCAAGGAAACATGGCCCCAATCTACCTATATATTATTAAAACTCTTGTTGTCATAACTTTTAATTGGGTGAACTGATGTATCATAAGGCAACAACTTTTGAACCAAGCATCTTAAACAGGCTAACTTATCCAATGTGCAGGAAATCCAGGACTTATGATTCCTATGACTAAGGAAAGGACAGTGGTGGTTGCTCAGTGTTGGATTGAAGTCACACAATCCTCATTTTCAGCATGCTGTGACAGTTTTCCAAGCACTCTCACAATTCCTTGCTCCCTTCCTACCTAGCAGCAGCCATTATTTTCCTGTAGGGGTGGAATGGGGAAGGAGGAAAGGGGGGAAGGAAGGAGAAACAGGGACATATGAACCCCCATTCACGTTGCTCTTTACCCAACATCTCTGATTCATGCAGCACCTTTCTTACACTCCCAAGCATCACTCCCAATTTGCTTCCAAGCATCACTTCCCTTCTGTAGCAGCCAGTTACCTGCCTGTGGATTTTTACACTGCCTGCAAGATTCCCATGAGCAAAGTAAATGGGAACACTGACAAGAATTCTAGGGAGCAAGGAAGGTTTTCAATATCCCCCTCCCCCAGCTTATTCTTGTCCCATCTCTTTCTCTTTTCTAACCAGAAGCTGTTCTTTCCTTCCAGTGACAATCAAGAGGGGTAAATGGAAGAAAAAGCTAGAAGTTGTCTAGTATCTGAGAAGCAGTCTTGATCATTAAAGTGCAGGCTGGTTGCAGAACTGGACAAAAATATGCTGAGAAGGGGCTGAAAGCTTCTTTGTTGATGATTGGAAGTTGCTGACAATCAAACAGGACCTTCACCTACAAGAAACCGGCATCAGAGAAGGAATGAGACCACATACATTAATCAGAGAGGGAGGATCAGGAGAACATGGAGAGAAAGGAGAATGGATGTGTAAGGGAGTCAATCACTAGAGGCAAGTCAGCAGGTTTTCAATTTCTCCTCATCGCTGTTTAGCACCAACTAAGATTTCTGCAAAGCCATAAAGCTTCACATGGCTGGCCTATGGAATTTGATGTCATCCACATTGAAGCCACAAGACTATACCCCTGCACTCCAGCTCACTCAATGATGTCTTATTCCTCACTTTGTGCCTGCACATGCCTCTAATGAAAGTGGCATATATCCCAGCAGACAGCAGTTTTCTAGTCTTTGCTTTCTCAAAGTCTTGGTTTGGATGGTTTGAAACTATTGTGATGGCTTGAAGCACACCATGCTCCAAGGAATTATCTGTGCGTTGCTTTATATCCTCATGGGGAGAAAAGGGATGGGGGGCCATCATTAAACAAGGCGAGCTCATGGGTTCTTTATTTAACAACTATTATGACTTGCAACCATATGGACAGGCTCCATTACAATTTCTGGTGAATTTTATCTTTAGCTTTTGCTACCTCTTACATGGGGTTTTAAAATTTATTTCTGACTTGAATTTTAAAAAGCTGTGTTTTTATTTTAGCAATTTTATTTATTTTAAAAATCATTTTATAACTTCAGTTGTTTTTGTAAGCTTTAAGAAAATCAACATAATGACATTTAAATAAATGTAACAAAAAAAAAATTAAATCCTGAATATAATTCAGAAAGTAGAACAGATTAAAGGTAGATGGAAAGCCTAGGACAGACTTATAATTGTGTGAACCTATAATCTACCTCTAGTGTCATGTTATGTTTGGAATAACATTTGAAAAGAATGATCAAAACGTATTTATCATACAATACATTTTCTCCAAAGGATGGTTTATTCAAATTTGATTGTCTTCTGAAATTTCCATTAATTTTCTACTTCACATATTCTGAAAATTATTTCTGAATCTTTAAACCATACAAACATCTTCAATATGAAAAAATTGTCAATAAAAATAAGGACCTAGAGCCAGAGAAGCTTTCTCCATTAGAATTCCGCACGAAAGAATCACATTCCTAATTTATAGAAGATAACATAATTAAATATAGGAAGGAAAATTTGAAAAGATAACAGTCATGAGTTACAGAAATTCATGTAAAAGTCCAGGTATAAAGATTATTTACAGACTATGTATGTGTGTATCTATGCATATATTGATACACAGAAAAAGAGAGGGAGGGAGGGAGGGAGAGAGAGAGGGAGAGAGAGGGGGGAGAGGGAGAGGGAGAGGGAGAGGGAGAGGGAGGAGAGAGAGAGAGAGAGAGAGAGAGAGAGAGAGAGAGAGAATATCTTGCAATGAATATAAAGTTGCCTCAAAGCTACCACTTTAATTTTCAAGAACCAAGTAAAGGGGGGGGGGAATCTAGTCAGTAACAATGCTGCGTTGAAAAGCAATAAAATCAAAATTAAGTTATAAATAATTTAAAGCCTGTCATGAAGATGTATTAATAATTCATCAGATAAATAATTTACTAAATAATCAAATAAATAAATAATGAAATACATAAATAAATCAGCAAATAAATAATTCTGCAAAATAACCTAAACAATAAGTCACTAAAATAAATGACAACTCAACAACACTATAATAATTTTCTAAAATTCTGATAGTTTTAAATAAACAAATGTATATAAAATAGATTAATCTTGGTTAGATAAAAAGATACTTTCTGTGATATTGGTGAATTTCTAATTATGTTACAAGAATACACTTCATATTTTACAAAAATGAAGCAATCCTGGTAACTTAACAAGACTGCAATTATAAAGTATGCTTTTACATTCCATGTAATTCATCTCCACAAACTAATTTTTCATCAAATATATATAGGCAGTTTATTTGCAAAATGCTTAATTTACATTTTCTTTTCAGTGCAGTACTTACAATATTACTATAGTCCTTCTTGGTCGTTGTCTTACAATCTTCTCCAAACCTTCAGAAGTTTTGCTGTAAGGGAGAAACAATTGGAATAACCTTAATTATTACAGATGGTATCTCATTCATTAGTGGATGACAACAATTTATTTGAAAGCATTCAAAAGGCTGTTTTATAATTCTACAAAGCAATTTAAAAGCGAAAGAACCATTCCCATCTACTAAGTACCTAAAGTTTTTCAAAGTCTTTTGTAGAATGATTTCAGGCACACTGATCACTGTTGTGTTTAAACTGACACACAATCTGTGCAAACTGGCACTTTTTCAGAGAGAAGGACAAAATGTGAGAGGACAAAGTGCTTGGCTGACTTCTAAAGCTTATTCTATATGGCTGACATTCATACCCCTTGGAATCAGGCAAGGATTTCCAGATATCTACTTCTAGGAAAGTAGTAGTCCTATTAATCTGCAATAGCAAATTCAAATGTAGAATTATCAGATCAACACATTTATTATCCTATAAGCAAGTCTATCGGAACATAAACAATTTAAATTGAAAAGAAAAGCTACTTATGTTCTTCAATAATAATCTTCAATAGTGGAATATTTCAAATCAAAGTTTCTCAGGAGTTATTTCAGTGTCAAGACACTTGACCAAGAGCTGACAACATTATTTGAGGGCCTGAAAACCAGTAAAGAGCCCCTACCTTTGGGAAGGCTGCACCAATACAATGCATCAAAACTGTGCTGAAATTTCTGCAAAAGTTTCAATTTTGGGAAGAGAGGGGAAAATCACAATTTAAGTCCTTATTTGAGAAATTCAGAAACTTTAAGCTATGTGCAATTAATTTTCTTCTCAAAACTTTCCCATTCATATTCCCATCGTAAAAATATTTTCACAATAATCAAAAAGTGACAACGATCAGGTCCAAAAATTATCATTTCAAGCTGTTCTAGGGGAGGGAGCTATAAGGAAACATTTTCCCCCTCAACGAAGATATCAATAATAAAAATAGAATGTGTTTTGTGGTCTGGTCCCAAAAAATATTGTCCACTGAAATAAATAAACCTGTAACTTATTTTATAAAAAGTCTTAAGACAATTATCCAAAAATAGCACCTATATAGTATTCTAATGGCTTGCTCATTTGAAATACCCTATTTACATTCCATTAATACATGGATCATTTTAAGTAATAGCTTCAAAAAATAAATCATAAATGAATAAAATTTAAATTAGTCACTAAAAGTGCACTATCAAAGAACTGTTATATTCCTTTAGGCAGAGGCAACAATATTTTGGATGTCACTGACTGTACTTTTAAGGTGTTGTAGTCTCTGACAGCTGCGAGAAGCATGCTTGATTATATAGCATTATCAATAGAAGGCAAAAGCGATAGAATAATTCTGGCAGGTAGTGTTTTCTACATATAGCAAACTTGCCACTACATTTCATCTTCATGATTTGTGTAAATCAGGGGTCCCTAAACTTGGCAACTTTAAGACTTGTGGACTTCAACTCCCAGAATTACTCAGCCAGCTTTGCTTTAAAGTTGCCAAGTTTGGAGACCTCTGGTGTACATTATGAGGGCTGCAACAGTAAAACTGGCCATCTATAAGAGCAGAAGTTGCCAATTCATCTTAGGAAGAAAAATTAGCCTAAACTACATATCACATACTGAGAGAAATAACCTAATCAAAGAGCTTGATTAGAATTTACTCAACTATTTCAAAACACATTTTAAAATTATATATTTCAGCAGGTTTTAATATTTCCTATAGAAGGATTTCTGCTGAAAGGTATTCTACTGTATGTAATACTTGCAGTAATAGATACAGGTAATAGATAATGCCCATACTAAAAATGTTCTGCATGCCATGCTACTTCCATAGGAGTTAAATAGAGGGAGGAAAAACCTGATACATTGACTAATAGATGAGAAAGGGACCTTTTATTATCAGAATGAGGACAAAAAAGTATAAATACAAGAGTATTATGAGAAACTGTATGATCAGGAGAAAATCCCTGAAAATAGAATACAACAATATTTGGAAAAATATGAACTTCTTAAAGTATCCAAAACAGTTAAGATCATGTTGAATGAATGAGTAACTATGATGGGATTTACAGAACCAATTAAGAGACAGAATAATAATAAAATGCCAGGGCCTAATGGGCTACCGGCAGAATTTTACAAACAACTACAAGATATAGTAGGCCCAGTTATGTTGGAAGTTTATAATGAAGTTCTGCTAGAAGTAAAAATACCAAATTTATGGATGGAAAAAATATTACTCTTATACCGAAAGATGACTCAGATTTAATGCAGACAAAGAACTATAGGCCAATATCTCTATTGAATGCAGACTATAAAATATATGCTTTGATAATAGCAGAAAGATTTAAAAGGTTTTTGAATTAATTTATACATGTAGATCAGAATGGATTTTTGCCAAAGAGGCAGATTAAAAACAACATGAGAATGATTTTAAACACATTGGAGTATTATGAAACACATCCTGGAAAACAAATGGCATTGACAAATGCACAAAAAACATTTGAAAACGTTGATTAGCAATTTATATTATTACAATTAAAATACATGGACTTTGGGGAGAGATTTATCAATATAATTAAAGCAATATATCACAAACAATCAGCCAAGGTGATGGTAAATGGGGACATGGCGGAGACCTTTGATATTAAAAAGGCAGTAGACAGGGATGTCCACTGTCCCCTTTACTATTTATACTGACTTTGGAAGTGTTAACCAGAAATGTTAGACAAGATGAAGAAATAAAAGGAATGGAAATAAAAAAGAGAATATAAATTACAGGAGTTTGCAGGTGATTTGGTCTTTATACTAGAAGACCCACTAGAAACTGGTTGATTAGAAAAGCTAGAATGATACGGGGAAGTCACAGGATTGAAAATAAATAAAAGACAAAAATTCTAATTAAAAATCTTACAGATATATAGAAAAGAGTGTTGATGGAAGAGTCGACAGTGGCAGATAAAGGGAGAAGGCCTGTAGATCTCCTCAATGGACACCTGGGTAGCCCAGGCTGCCGAGATGGCTGCACTCCAAGTAGAGTGCTATAAGGTTCTTGGGCACCAGCAGAGATAGAATCTTGTATGCAGTGGAAATACAAGCCCTGATCCATTTGCCCATCATGGATGGGGAAGCCTTGTTCCCTAAAGAAGCTGGTTGGAAGGACACAAACATCGCTTCTGTTTTGCAAGATTGCAGTTCGTTTTACATAGATACAGGAGGCTCTCCGCACATTCAACGTATGCCATTTGTATTCCAACTCATGTTGAGGCCTAGGGCAGAAATCTGGTAGGACTATTTCTTGTGCCCTGTGTAACCAAGAATTAATCTTTGGAATAAAGGTAGGGTCTAAGCGTAGCAGTACTCTGTTCTTGTGAAAAATGCACAAGTCCTGTCTCACTGAGAGATCTGCCAACTCCAACACCTTTCTGGCCGACGTGATAGCCACCAGGAAGAACACTTGAGGGTCAAGAAACGGAGACTCACCGACCTTAAAGACTCGAATTGGGGTCCCATCAGAGCCTGGAGTACCTTTGGGAGATCCCAAGTGGGATGTCTATGAATGCAGATTCGAGGTTTCCCTCAAAAACCTGCGTATTGATGGGTGGTGGGATAGAGAGTTATAATTATCTCACAACAATACTGAGGACAAGACTGCAACCTGCCTGCAGAGTGTGTTTGGTAAGAGCCCTTTATCTAGACCTCTGCAACTCTGAGACAGAGGCTGATGTAGGGTCCCAGGCCATCTTAGAACACCAACTGCAAAAAGCTCTCCAGGTGGTATCATAGATGTGATTTGTTGATGGTTTATGTGATGCCTGGATGGTTTGAACCACTTTATCTGGTAAGTTAGTCTATTTCAGAGGTTTCCACTCAAGCGCCATACGGCCACCTGGAACCACTGAGGTTCTGGATGGAGTAAGGCCCCTTGGCTGAGGGAAATCCTGCTGGGTGGGATTCTCCACGGTTGAGCGACCGACAGGGCCAATGAGGCGCCAGAAGTACCAGCTCCGCCTTCTCCTCCAACATCTTCCAAAGCATGGCCAAAACGGTAGGAAGAGAGGGAAAGGCGTAGAGGAGACCTGGAGACCATTTGTTCCGAAGTGCATTGGTCCCCTCCACTCCCTGGGTGGAAAACCTGGTGAAAAATCTGCCTACCTGCGCATCCTGGGGAGTGGCAAATAGGTCTATTACTGAGAAACTGAATCTGTTGGACAGTTCCTGGAACAGGGATGGATGAAGGCTCCACTCCGGGTGGTTGACCTTGGCCCGACTCAACCAGTCGGCCTGGATATTGTCAACCCCCAAGATGTGGTCTGCCCTGAGGGACAGAAGGTGCCTCTCCGCCCATGATCGGCTTACTGCATCAAGGATTTAGACCAGGTCCCTCCTTGTCTGTTGACATGGGCCTTGGCAGCCATGTTGTCTGTCATAATCAACATGTGGGACCCTGTCACCTTGTCCTGGAAGTGTCTCAAAGCTAGGAAGATAGCCCTGAGTTCGAGCCAATTGATGGGGCAAGACCTGTCTGTCTGGGACCAATCACCTTGAGCTATCTTGCTTTGCAGATGCGCCCTCCAGCCATAAAGACTGGCGTCTGTCATGATCATGAGCCTGTCCGGCTCCTTGAAAAAATGGCCTTTCCTGGTGGCCTGGGACGGAAAGAACGAAGGACCTGTGAAGGAACTCAGACTCTGATGGATAAGTAACAGGTTCCGGCCCATTGAAAAGGCAGCAGGAACCATTGCAGACTTCGGGCATGGAATCAGGCCCACGGAACGATGCCTACACAGGAAATCATCTTTCCTAGGAGCTGGGACAGAAGAGACAGAGGAACTGTGTGCTGCTGTCGAATCCCGTTTATCAAGTTGTTCAGACTCTCTTGATGATCTGGGGAAAGGAAAACCTCTGAGGGTCATGTCGATGATAGTCCCTAGGTATAGGAGACGGATGGTCAGTAGAAGATAACTCTTGTTGAAGTTTATGGAAAACCCGTGTTCCTGCAGGAGCTGCATCATGGTCTAAAGGTCACTGTTGGTGGAGTGCATTGAAGGTAACTGAATCAGGATATCATCTAGGCAGCATTGGACCCTCACAGGTAGGGCGCATAGAGATGCCTACAATGCTGCCAGAACCTTGGTAAAGGTCCTGGGAGCCGATGAGAAACCAAACAGAAGGGCCCAGTACTGGTAGTACCTGTTGTAGCAAAAACGAAGGAACTGGCGATGATCTTATTTAAGTCCTGGTGGGACCTGGAATCACCGGGTGGCAAACGCTCCTGCAGCTGATGCAGCCAACGCAGTGACAACCTTGTAAAGAAGGATGCTGCGGTTGAGGCCTGGACTGCCCAAGCAGCCTGATGAGTTCGTTTGAGGATCTGTTCTGACCTCCTGTCAGCCTTAAGCACACCTTCTGGTTCCGTTGGAGCTCCAGATGCGGAAAAAGAGGCAACCACAGGGGCATCTACTGGTGGTACTAGAAGGGCATTGGCCAAGGAAGGGCCCACATTATAAAAATGCCTGAGGGGCATGGCCCTGATCCTGGGGAGATGCACTGCTTATGCACCAGATCTAAAAATAACATAGGAGATGGAAACGTCTTGGCTTGGACAACTGGTTTCAAAAATAAAGAGTCGCCGGACTTCCGGTGGCAGGACAGGGACGTCCAGAGGTGGAGAAGCCCAGCTGTGGCTTTCGATCACCTCTTCTCGCGTTTGGAGGGATCCCCAGTGGATACACGAAACCCGTAGAGCTTCGTGTCAGAAAAGAGGACCCCCGGGTTGCTGTGTTGGGGAAGGCAACTCCCCAGCAACGAAGGAAGAGCCTCTAAGACCAGCGCGATTGAGCCAGCCGCCAGCTAATGGCGGCTCCAAAGTCCCGTCTGTCACTGAACTGACGAAGCGAAAAGTGACAGCCTGAAAGATCCGAGCTGAAAAGGGCAGAAGGACTACAAAAGCCGTGAGTGAGATTGGTCTGACTCTCCCTCTTTCATTGTGAGCAACAGTGGGGGAAAGCGGCTAGAAAAGCGATTCGAAAAGTGAAAGGGGGATTAATGCAGACAGAATGGCTCAACATTTAAAATGAAAGTGTGGATTGGAGCGTTTGGAAGAAGATTGTCGAGGAGAGAGGTAGGCGGTGGGATCTTTAAGAAGCTCGGGAGTGGATTGCCATCTGGGATCAGCGCCTGAGAAGACTAGAAGACTAGGGGAGAACTATAGCTGCGAAGGAGGGCAGAGCGAGCTGCAGAGGGCGAGATAGTGACGCACTGACTTTTATATGTAAGGTCCTCTTCCTTATAGCTACACTGCCTACAAAACTGATTTCTAAAAGGGATCGATTTGAGGCGGACACTCAAAGTGATTGTGGACTGACAATTGCTGACAGAAAGGAAGAAGAGGGAAGAAGAAGAAGGAAGAGACAGACGGAATCCTGGTAAAGACTGGTAAAGACCGAATGCTGAGTGCTGACAGCAATTAGTCAGCACTTCCTCCCTCTGCTCCTTCGGTGCGCCCAGGAAGAAAGGCTATAAGACTATAACACCAGCCCCAACTCAGACTTGTTTTTCTATGGAACTAATCCCACAGATACGTGTCTAGTGATTCCCTGAAATCTAAAAGACCCTTCTCTTCCCGCACCCTTTCTCTCCCTTTCTCTCTTAGTCTTTCCTTTCTCTCTATAACAATTATAAATATAGATGTAAAGGCAAACTGCTTATTATTGTTATTAGGGTTTACTGATTAGAGTCTTTTGAATATAGAAAAATTGGAAGGTCTGTTAAATTGGGTTGACTTAGATTAACTGGAACCTTGAATATTAATTACATTATAGGACAAAGGTATATATAGAGTGAGAAATTTCAGAGTTGTTTGTTAGCTGTAAATAAGTTTGATTTGACATGATATTGATTTATTAGGGGTTAAATATAATTAATGAATTTTGGTATATGAACTTAGTATAGAGAACAATATATAATATTTGATAATATAATATTTGATAATATTCTATTTATAGTATGTGATAACACTTTATTGAATTGGAATTTAAACTGCCTAAGCGACAAATTGGGTCGAAGAAAGAGATCTAAAATAACTTGGTGTGTAAGCTTAGTAAATAGACTTGCAATCACATTTAAAGGGCTATTACATCGAATGGTGATTTGGGAAAATATTCTTAACATTATCCAATTGCAAAAACAAATCTTATCAGAGATGACTTCCACAACAACCACAGCCCTGAAAACGGGAAGGAAGAACACCCAGACCTTGACGACAACTTTGGCAACTGCCTCCCAACAACGCAGAAAACTATAGAAGAGACCTTGACAGGAGAAAAACAACCGACCGTCACTAATGCCAATCTGCAAGCAACACTATTATCCCTGCAAGAGTCAATGTCTAGAATGCAGGAGATTATGATTAGGAATCACAATGAGACCAGAGCCGATATTAGCGAACTGAAGGAAGAAATGGGGAAATTAAAAGAGGAGATGAGAGCAGATATACAAAAAGTCGAAGATAAGGTGGGGACAATGCAATTGGCTATGGAAAGAACTGAAATAAAAAAAAAAAGAAATAGAGAGGAGGACAGAGCGAGCAGAGAGGAACCTAGAAAGGACTGAAGAAGGCTTTAAAAGTATTAATAGAAAAATGGAAGATTCCTTGGTCCAACTTGAGATGGACAGAGCAGCGGCATACCTAAGGTTCCAAAACGTGGAGGAATCCAAAAATGAAGAACTAGCGCAATTAATGGCAGGTTTGTTGGCTGATCTAGTTGGAAAAGAAAAAGATGACTTACTCAAAGAATTGCGAAGTCTATAGGGTGAATACCAGTTACGCAAGGCGTCACAAGTGCCCAAGGGAGATCCATATCCGCTTTTCAAGAAGATGCGTGAGAGACCTAATACTTAGAATGGCCAGAGATGAGAGAGTATTATATATGGGCAAAGAGATCATAGTTCTCAAGCAGATTCCAAGAAAAGTGAGGGCCTTAAGGCAAGAATATAAATTTTTAGCTAACCACTTAAATAAAAAGAAATTTCATTTAAATGGCAAATTCCAGAAGGGATGCTAATATGGTGGAAGGGAAGGAAAATTAAAATAGATTCAATAGAACAAGCACAAGACTTTCTAGAACAGCTAACAACCACGGAGGATCAACACACTAAGGAGGAAACCCAAGGGAACATGCAGGAAGATCGGAACCGCCATAGGAACAAGGAAGAAAGACCCGTCCAAACTCAAGGAAAAGACAACTTACAACAAGAAAGAGTAGAAACATCCCCATACCTTCTACAAGAAGAGAGCCGTATAATTACGAGACAAAAAGCGAGGCAGACTTAAGTAAATGGAGGAAGGAAGTAAAATCCTTTCCATCAACATAAACGGCCTAAATTCAAGAGCTAAAAGGAAGAGGATTCTAAATAAACTAATAAAACAAAACGTTGATATAGTTTGCATACAAGAAACACACATTAGGAAAAGTGAGGAGAAATTTCTAGATTGTCCGAAACTGGGAAAATTATTCACAGCACCAGCAGATGAGCACAAAAAGAAAGGTATTGCAATATATGTGAGAGATGATTTAAAAGCGGAGTTAATCTGGGCGGATCCTGAAGGAAGAACCCTGGTGGTACAAACTTCAATTAATGGCATTACATTTTTACTGGTAGTAATCTATGCCCCAAATGATGATCAAGGTAAATTTTTCAAACATCTTCACCAAAAAATAATTGATTTCGGAAATGGCAATATTTTTCTGATTGGCGATTTTAACTCTATTGCTGACTACCGGAAGGATCATAGTAACATGAGTAAGAATAAAAAAGGAAAAAGAGAATTTTGAAGCCATGTAAGGATATGATGTACGAACTGAATCTGGTAGATATTTGGAGAAAACTAAACCCAAAAAAGAACAGTTTACCTTTACTCTAACCCACACAAAATTTGGACAAGAATAGATATGGCTTGGATAAATGGTGAATTAATTAATGAAATCAAAGATAGCGAAATCTTACCAAGCGACTGGGCTGATCACAACCCAATTCAAATAACCTGGAGAGGTAGAAGAAAACCAAAAAGAAGATGGACTCTTAACACTCACTTAATAAAAGAAGAATACACTAATAAATTGAAAGAAGAACTGAACTTCTTCTTAAAAGAAAATAATAATGATCTAACCGAAACAAAATATATGGGACACAATGAAGGCATTTATAAGAGGAACAACTATCTCTTACAATGCTATGAGAAATAAAAGAAAGTATGCCCAACAAAGTAACTTACAACAAGAAATTAAGGATTTAGAAACCCAACTACAAAAGAACCCCAAAAATCAAAGAATACAGAATCAGTTAATAACAACTAAACACAATCTAAATTTATTGGAACAAGAAAAATTGGAGAGTAGTCTGAAAATGACTAAACAAATTTATTTTGAGCACGCAAACAAGCCAGGGAGATGGTTAGCCCACAAACTTAAGAAAATGAAAGAAAAAGATTGATACACCAATTAATGGATGAGAGGGCAATTTGCAAGAGGAGATAGAGAAGAAAAAAAGAGATCACTTTTAAATACTTCAGGAAATTATACAAAAAGGAAGGCGTTTGTGAGGACAAAATAATGAAATATCTAGAGGAAGCAAATGAAAAAGCAATTGGAGAGGAAGAGATAGAATTATTAAACAAAAATATAACATGGTCCGAACTGAAGTCAGCAATAGAGAAGCAAAGTAACAATAAAGCGCCAGGACCGGACGGGATACCTGTAGAACTTTACAAAACAATCATAGAACAAATTGGACCACTGATGCTGGAAGTATTCAATGAGGTACTCCTAGTAGCCAAGATGCCGGACTCGTGGAGGGAGCCTTAATTTCGCTGATCCCGAAGGAGGACCTAGACCATAGACTTATTAATAATTATAGACCAATCTCGCTCCTGAATGCAGATTACAAACTATTCTCTTCTATAATAGCTAATAGACTAAAACAGGTTCTAAACACACATATCCATGAAGATCAAAATGGATTTCTCCCATTTCGACAAATTAAGAATAATCTAAGAACAGTGATAGACATTTCAGAATACTACGAAGCCCATCCGGAAAAACAATTTGCTTTTATGTTTTTGGACGCTGAAAAAGCATTCGACAATTTAAATTGGCATTTTTAATTCAAAAATATACAATATGAACCTTGGCACTAGATTGAAACGTCGTCACTACAATTTACCATACTCAACAGGCAAATATTCTAATAAATGGGGAACAAACTGACCCGATAAAAATAGAAAAGGGGTTAGACAGGGTTGCCCTCTCTCTCCTCTGCTTTTCATATTCGCCCTAGAATCTCTTTTGACGTATATTAGGCAAAATTCGAGAATTAGAGGACTGAGGATTAAATCAGAAGAGTACAAAGTACAAGCCTTCGCTGATGATTTGGTTTTTTTCTGGAGGAGCCTATAGAAAAGGGCATAACTTATTAGAAGAACTAGAGCGATTTGGAGAAGTCGCAGGATTTAAAATTAATAGGGGTAAAACGAAATTAATGTCTAAAAATTTAACAGGAGACCAGAATAAAGAACTAGAGACAATAATGGGAATACAGGTGACAAAAAAAATTAAATACTTAGGAATTTGGCTTACTCCACAAAGCAAATCATTAAAAGAAAACAACTATGACAAACTTCTCCAACAATCCAGAAAGATTTAGATTCCTGGAGTACATTACAACTTTCCTTATTGGGCAGGATTGCTCTGATTAAGATGAATATTCTGCCAAAATTTCTATATCTATTCCAGACAATTCCAATCAAATTAAATAAAAAAATTTTTATGGAATTAAACAAGATAAC
Organism: Notechis scutatus; assembly: GCF_049901735.1. Lineage (NCBI taxonomy): Eukaryota > Metazoa > Chordata > Lepidosauria > Squamata > Elapidae > Notechis > Notechis scutatus. Next base: position 29,459,563 of record NC_142025.1, on the reverse strand, counting down.
ACTGAAATTTATTTGGCAGGGGAAAAAAGCTAGGATTAATGTAAAAGCCCTACAAGATTTGAAAAGCAGAGGAGGGTTAGGCCTGCCAAACTGGGAAGTATATTACAAGGCAGCCACCCTACTATGGATAAAGGAATGGGTGAATTTAACTAACAAAGAACACTAATATTAGAAGGCCACGATATGCAGAAAGGATGGCATGCCTTTCTGTGGGAAACTGGGAAACCCAGGCAATCATATTTCCATAGGCATCTTATCAGGGACTCTCTATTAACCAATTGGAAAAAAGTACGTAAAAAACTTTATCTAAAAATACCGATTTGGCTATCTCCAATGGAAGCGATAGTACACCCTAATAATTTGGATATAACTAAAATGATTAAGTCACGAAAATTTATTAGACCCACAAGGAAAATTGAAAACCCGACAAAAATTACAAGAGCGAGGATTTAAAATTGATCAGTGGGTGTACCTTCAAATTCATAGTAGATATAAACAAGATATTAAGGAATTTGGAATCTACAATAAATTACAGACTTTAGACAAAATTCTATTAGGACCGAGCAAAAAAATATATCTAAATTTTACAAACATTTATTAGAAACTGAATTAGAACAAGAAATTGTCAAAGGAAATATGATTGCGTGGAGCAGAAACGTGGGACGGAGCATTACGCTAGCAGAATGGGAAAGGATCTGGAACAGGAACATTAAGATCACGAAATCAGCAGCTTATAAAGAAAACGCATATAAAATGTTTTATAGATGGCACCTGCCCCCTTGAGATTGGCGAAGATGCACCCCAACACGAGCCCCAATTGTTGGAAATGTCAAAGCATAGAGGTACCTTCTTCCATTTGTGGTGGTCGTGCAAGGAAACCCAGAAGTACTGGCAAAAAATTAGGCGCTGGCTAGAGGAAATAACCAAGGAACAAATAGAGTACAAACCAGAGTCCTTCCTTCTAGGAATTTTCGATAAACAAATACCCAAAAATCGAAGTATATTGTAATTCATATCTTAACCGCAGCCAGACTGGCATTTGCCCAGTGCTGGAAATTATCTTCCATTCCCTCTGAACATATGGTTATTCAGAAAATTTTACAATGCGCCGAAATGGACAAACTAACCCAAGCACTAAAAAATAAAGAATCCTCATCATATTACAACAATTGGAATCCTTTGTATAATTGGCTAAACCAAAGATAGATCATCTCTAGGAAAATTATGGCCGAGGGCCTCTGAAGCAGAGATAAAGAAAAGCACCGCCGATGATACTTTTGAAGAAGAAAGGATCTTACAGTCACAAAATATGGTTTTATTTTAACTGTTTTCCCTACTCTATTCTTCCCCTCCCTTACTCTTCCCTTTCCCCTCTCTTAGGCTTTCCTCTCTCTCCCTCTTGGTCTATGCCAAGGCCTATTTTTCTTTTTGTTGTACATAATTTGTAGTTGTGTTGTTCTTTTAAAGGTAAAACTAATAAAGTATTTTTCCATAAAAAATAAAGAGTCGCCCTGGGCTGAAGATTCCATCGAGGGTTCTGATGCCACCTCATCAGGCCCTAGCTTGGCAATAAGCAAGGCCTTGTCCAGGAGGTTTGAACAAGGATGGCTTGAAAACACGAGTAGGTGGGTTGCTCAGGCCTTAATCCCTCATCCTGACAAATTGTAATCTCTAATATCTAATCCTCCTCCTCCGACATGGAGGAGTGACTTTGGTCTGAAGGATTCATAAAGCCTCTTTCCTCATATTCCCCCCAATCAGAATGAATAGAAGGAAACCTTTGCTCATAGGGCCTGGAAAAACCCCTCTGTTCAGGAAGGACTACCTGAGGGAAAGCAGGGGAAAAAACCTTGTGTTCCCCCACCCAGAAGGGTGAAGTTGTTGTTGAAAACCCTCAGCAATCCCGTCTGATGGCCACAGAAACCATATCCTTAATATCCTCAAGCCTGCTACCTATAGGAGGATCCACTGGGCGAAGGCCAGGAGTTGTAGGTGTAACGGTGGCCTCAGTCCTTTGCTTATGGCCACGTTGGGGTGAATTAACCTGAGGATTGGTAGCTTCTGGAACCCAGACTGCCTGTCTAAAACTAGGCCCAGACTTACTCAAATCTTGATGGGAAAAAACCCTCATCTGCTCTGGGGGACCACATCTGCAGATGACTGGTAGAACTGGTTTCTGCTTCTCCAGCCCTGGATATAGACTCTGGGCCGGCCTCCGAATCCCGACTGAATCAATGGTTGGCTCCGTCCTCTCATCTACTCCAGGTTCTTGGCAAATTGCTTCTCCAAGACCACATGTCTTCTTTTTTCAGTCCTGAGTTCGGATTTTGAGGCCTTCTTGCTTGCAAAGGCCTTGGCCTTAATCTTGGCTGCAGCTTCCTGTTTAGCAGAATGGCCCCACTGCTTTTTCCTCTTTAATGGCCTCAGAGAAACACAGGAGCTATGGGTTTCCTCATGGCCCGGCTGTTCAGACTGGGCCAGATCTTCCTTTTGCAAAGGCGCTGCAAGCTTCCTCTATAGCGTGCCGCCCTAATGCGTGGCCAGGTGAGCGGGGTCCCCACTGTGAGGCCAGAACAAGCTGCATTAATTATCTCAAATTATAATTATAAATTATAATCAAATAAAGAATTAAACCATTTTGTAGCACAACTCAGTTAATTTCCATTAACTAAAAGAGAATACAGCACTACAACAGTGCTTTGTAGAAATAGTAACATGATACCTGCTTCCAAACACATTTAATTAATGGAGACCTGTTTTAAAGATTTCGTTATGGTATCATAAAATGCAAGGAAAGGTGACAATGTCAATTCAATTCTTACCTGGTTGGCAGTACATCTATTTTAAATGGGATTTTGCTTATTTGTTGTATATAGACGAATTAACGACACTCAAGTTAGCTTATCCTCCTTGAAGTATTATACAAAATCATTCTTTGGTCTATTCTACTTTGATTTAGTACACCTTTTAAGATTATTTATTAATGTTTGGATATCTCATCCATCATTCATTACAATTGATGTTGTAAATTAGAAGAATGGAATAAAGCATTGGACTATTCACTTTTTCCATACACAACAATAAAACAATCACATTCTCTGGCACAAAATGGAAGAAGAAAGTTAGTTGTCAATGAAAAAACTATGCCCGTGCAAATACCCTTGTTTGTAATATCCTTATATCTAATTTTCAATATCTAACAAAAAAGTGTTTTTTTCTTTTCTTCCACCAGCCAAATAAAATTTTATTGTCCAAATAAAGAGACAGGAATAAATGAAAGCAGATTTGGGATCACACAAGAAATGAGACAATGCAAAATAAAAAAGGGGAAATAGTCATTTTTGAGCCAATTTTCATTAGAAATTTAACAAGAACTAGTGACTAGGATGCTTGGCTGCCAATGATAACTAGAGGAAAAAAAGCAATGAAAAGTTTACTAACTAGAGGAAGTAATTAGAGTGAAAATGAAGATTAAGGCATAGGTCACCACTAAATAAGTGCTCTTGATTTCAGTTTAGCAACATTGTTATTTGATAATAGATTCTACAAATGAATATATCAGTAGAAAAGTAGAAAAATGTTTAAAACTTAAGGACAAAATATTATCATGAAACCAAGTATTTATAGATAGTCCTCAACTAATGATAATTATGTTTGGAATTTTGATCCTAAAATGTTGTGATTGTTAAAGTGACCTCTCCAGAGCAGCACAGCATATTCCATAAGCTATTAATAGCCAAGACTCAAGCACAACTATTTTTGGGTGCTCGCCTGGGACCTTGCTTGTCTTTTACTCCTCTGGAAAGGATGCAATCCAAATTCCTAAGAACTACTTTTCAGGTAGCTCACTGTGTCCCAAACATAGTATTAAAAAGGGAGGCAGGTTTAGCTAATGTTGATACAGGTGCATGGATTTACATTATAGCACATTGGTTAAAATTACTTCCCGCCCCCAAAGGTTTGAGTTCTTTTCTTCTAGAGGAAAATTTTTAATCAGTATGGTTTAAGACCATCTCACAAAAACTTTAGTCTCTTGGCTTCTCCATGGAAATGCTCCTAATGATGAGAGTAAGCATATGCACTTAGTGCATATAAACAATATGCACTAAGTGCATATGTATCAAAGACTTGGAAGCCCAAACAGATTGGGCGTTGGTAAATTTACCTGAGAACGCTCTTTCTATCTATGCTGCTAGAGAGCCCAGGATGGGTATGACTCCTCCTGATGACATCATCAAGCTGGGTCCATCTAGTATAAAAGTAGCAGCGTGTGGGAGAAACCCCCCAGCTTTGGCGAAGATACTTGACAGACTTTAGTGAACCATAACACACCTCACCACAATCCGGACACCACAAGGGAGGGGCTGGGCTCTCTAGCAGCATAGATAGAAAGGACGTTCTCAGGTAAATTTACCAACGCCCATTCTCCTCCATGCTGCTGCGAGAGCCCAGGATGGGACATACTGAAGCCTTTATGTCCTCGGGAGGGTCCTCGCCTGGTCTCTCACTCCAAAGTCAGCACCACTCGCTGAAGAACCCGTCCGCCAAAAGCCGTGCTTGTGGAGGTGTAGGAATCCAGGCGGTAGTGTCTGATGAACAGAGACGGGGATGTCCATGTAGCCTGAGTGGGGTGCCTTAGTGGCCCAGGCAGCTAAAGTTGCAGCATTTCTAGTGGAGTGTGCTGTCAAGCCGTGTGGTACTGGCAGAGCTTTGGCTTTGTAGGCCTGTGTGATTCAAGCCCTGATCCACCTGCTTAAGGTGGTAGGAGAGGCCTTGTTCCCCCAGTGGGAAGGGGAAAGGGATACAAACATAGCCTCAGTCTTCCTAAACGTTGAAGTGCATTTGATATAAATTCTAACAGCCCTTCTAACATCTAAGGTGTGCCACTTGCGCTCTAAGACATGGTGTGGACGGGAACAAAAATCAGGAACTACTATGTCTTGGGATCTGTGGAATACAGAATTTATTTTGGGTACAAAGGTAGGGTCTAAATGAAGAACAACTCTATTGTCGTGAAAAGTGCAGAGGTCCTGCTGTATAGATAGAGCAGCCAACTCTGACACCCTTCTAGCTGAAGTGATGGCTATTAAAAAAACCACCTTGAAGGTCAAGAATTGAAGGGATATCTTTCTGAGGAGTTCGAAGAGAGGTTCTGTTAGGGCCTGGAGGACCTTGTGAAGGTCCCAGGATGGGAACCTGTGAACCACAGGAGGGCGGAGATTGGAAGCCCCTTTTAAGAATCTCTAAACTGAAGGATGATGGGACAAGGAAGGGAAGGAATCCCAGGAGATGCCTGAAGCAAAAGCCGCTACTTGAGGCATAAAGTGTTAGGAGCCAGACCTTTGTCAAGGCCATCCTGGAGAAAACAGAGGACCTGTGGGATCTCCGCTACTGTAGGAGAGAGACCTTCCCCGTGACACCAGGTAGCATTGTACATACGTGTCGTAGAAGATTTACAAGACGCCTGGATAGTAAGGATGACCTGGTCTGGGAGATTGGCTTCTCTTAACAGTTGCTGCTCAAGCGCCACATGGTCAATTTGAACCACAAGGGATCCGCGTGGAGCAGTGTCCCCTGATGTAATGAGATCATGTGGTCTGGAATCCTCCAGGAAGTGGGTACAGACAGGTTCACCAGATCTGCAAACCAGGGTCTCCTGGGCCAATGGGGGTGGGGGGTGGAGAATCAGCTCTGCCTGTTCCTCCAACATCTTCTGAATGACCACCGAAATGATGGGAAGAGGGGGAAAGGCGTAGAGACTGGTGGGCCATTTGCTCCAAAGTGCATTGGTCCCCTCTGTTCCCTGACAAGGAAACCTGGTGAAAAATCTGTTTACTTGAGCGTTTTGGGGAGAGGCGAAGAGATCTACCTCCGGGGTCCAGAACCTGAGGGAGAGATCCCTGAAAGTGGACTGGGGAAAGGACCATTCTGCGTGGTTGACTGGGCTCTTGCTCAGCCAATCAGCCTGGGAGTTGTTGACTCCTGAGATGTGCTCTGCTGTGATAGACAGCAGATGTCTCTCTGCCCACCTCCCCAACCTTTCGGCTTCCCTCATGAGGGCCCTGGACCTTGTGCCTCCCTGCCGATTGACGTGTTCCTTTGCAGCCATGTTGTCTGTCAACACTTGCACATGGGACCCCACTATCCTGTCCCTGAAATGTTTCAGGGCTAGATAAATGGCTGAGTTCTAGCCAGTTTATGGGTCCAGTTCTATCCCTTGAGCCATGAGACCCTCCATGTGGGCTCCTTCTCTTTCTTTTGCCAGCTTGGGGGCCTTGAGAGATCAGGCCTGAAGGCTCTGTGTGGGCCTTGTCTTGATCCATAGTATGCATAAACAGACACAAAGGTGCTGGAAGCAATCCTCACTATGTGTTGTCTATGCAGTAGCCTGAATAGGAGCTTATGAATAGTAGAAGCTGGCCTTTGGGGGATGATGCCACCTAAAATGGCCGCTTGCTACTTTCTTTAGAAGAAGCAGCTTTCAAAATGGCCGCTCAACATGTGAGGTTGAAGAACCTCCAAACTGGCCGCCCGCAAGAGCTACAGGCTACGCAGGGGTTAAATCACTCCTTAGGCTGTAAACAGCCCCAAATGGCAAAATTGGCAATAAGGTGAAAATTTACAATCAGCTGAGAGGCGCTGTTATTGCCGATGCGATCTTTATGACCGTGGCGGCCAAAATCGCTGAGGGAAGACTGTGGGGGAGGATCAAGGGTTACTCCCTACTTACAGTCTCCCTCAGTTGAAGAAAACGTTGAATCCTTGGTGTTGCAGGAGAATGGAGCCCCACTCTCCTGAAGGCACAGCTGCACCAGTTCCCCAGGAGCTATGCCAATGAAGATAGCTTTCGCTTTTGCTGCTAACTAAACTGCTTTCAGAGACACCAGCTTATGGTCATCGAAAGAATCTGAGTCAAAGCTGGGTCAAAGCTTCTCCCACAGGCTGCTACTTTTATACTAAACGGACCCAGCTTGATGATGTCATCAGGAGTCATACCCATCCTGGGCTCTCGCAGCAGCATGTAGGAGAACAGCCTATTCCTTCTAAGAACATTTTTTGAGCAGATACTGTCATCTTACTGCCCCCAGCTCCGAAAGGTACTAACTTTAGCATGATGCAGTACACTTTCAATGCAAATAAGCACTGGAATAATAAAAAATATAATATATTACAATTAGTAGTGGATTGTCAATGGGCAGTCAAAGTCTGCCCAATTTTACAGATAATATAACAAAATTTAGCTACATTAAAAAAAATAACATTGTACTGATCTGATAACAGCAATTGTACATAAAAAAAGATTGGCGTTTTCTGGGCGTTTTATCAGGTGAGGTATTATGAAGTGGTTCCGTACCTCATTACAGAAGGTACAGTACAGTAGGACATGAGCTGTAGTTTCAACAGGCCTATATCCACAGGACAGTCAACTATGTTTTTACTTATACCTATTATCTTGTAAGCAATTGACAAACCAAATAAATAAATAAATAAATGGATTTTTTTTATATTGGCTATCCAAACTGCTTTGGGGAAGTACCTCACTCAACAACTACAATCCTGGCCCTCCCTGTTTTGGTTGTTAAGCAAGAGGATGGGTCAAGCAGATGGGAGTGAATTCCCTGCCAAAGACAACTCCCTCCATGTACAGAAGGGAATTCCTGTACTGGACCAGAGAAATGGAGATCTGAGCTTCTTTTCTCTGACCCAGCATACCAATTTTCCTCCCTTCCATGTGCAAAAGGGAACCACTGAGCTGAGCCAAAAAAACCTCAGCACAACAGTTGCCCTTTCCTCTGTTCGCTAGACTTTCGACCTTCTGAAATATTGCATTTGCTAGCTTTCCAACCAGAAAACTGGCAAATGAAATAGAATTCTTTATTGGCCAAGTGTGATTGGACACACAAGGAGTTTGTCTTTGATGCATAAGCTCTCAGTGTACATAAAAATACATTCATCAAGAATCATAAGATACAACACTTAGTCATAGAATACTAAGTAAGCAATCAAAATCATATTAGGAAACTAAATAAAACAATATAATCATAAAATTAGTACCATTCCCAGGGTACTAATACTGTCTATTCTGTCAGAGTAGGGGAGTAAAGTTGAACATACTTTCCTTAAGTTTGTCATATATCTGACATTGAACAAAAAACTTTGGCAATTAACACTTCTGAAACAGCATAAAATTATTATCTCATTGGAAAGTTGAACTGGTTCAGAACACATGGGCACCTCTAATTTGCCTATATAACAGCTCTATTGTGCAACTTCCACCGGCTTCCATTTTCTTTGTGTGCAATTCAAAGTGCCAGTCATCGTCTTAAAAAACTCTAAGTCATAGGACCAGTTATCTGCAGGACTGCTTTTACTTAAGGACATCTCCCTAAGGATGTCTTACCAAGTTAGATAGGGTGGGCATGCTCCAAGTGCTTTCCTTTAAACACTTGCATCTTATTTCAACTAGCCTCTATCCTATGGAATACCCATCCTCCTGAAGTTCAACACATCTATACCTTCCTAATCTTCTATGAAGCTTTAAAGATCTGGCTTTTCCCCAAAACAGTAGGATAAAATGAGGCAACAACACATTGGAAGCTTGATTTAGCACCAGGTTTTTTTGTTTTGTTTTTTTGGATTTGATTTTAATATTTTGAATATAGATTTTATGTTATTTTAATTTTTGACTGAGAGCCACTCAGTTGCTTATAAGATGAGCGGTTATATACATATTTTAAATAAATAAATAAAATCATTCATTCAGGAATCTTTCAAATAATTGTAATTGCAATCATGTGTGTCTGTGTAACATATATTACACAAACACAGGTCTCTAAAACATTTAAACCCACAAAATGATGTTCTTTTAAGTCATGGATTAATCTTTAATTTTCCATTTTAGTATAAAATCTATTCCTTGAACATTGCTAGAATGTAACAAGAACTTGCAACACTCAATTGCACCAAAAATATAAAAAATTACCATGTCTACAAACAATACTGCAGTGGATGAATCCCATGACCAACAGACATCCTATATTACAACTATCATGTGGAACAAAAATCACACAAGTTTCAGAACTCTTTAAATTTCTACAATTTTGGTTTCCACTTGGCAGTTGTGAGAACCAAAGTACAGGTGTTTTTCAACTAAAATAACCAAAATGTCTAACGAATGGTCAAGCTTGCTAGAGCTTCTGAAAGTTTCAAAATGAAATGAAATGACATGGGAGCAATTAATCATGCCTGTTCTAAGGGGTCATTCCAACATGCAACTCAGTCCTAAGGACATCTTTCTGAACTAACAACCACTAGCAATGTTGGATTTCAAATTTCATGGCTGAGAAATTAAACTTGAATGTATCTGAAGGCCAGTAGATTAAGAAAGGCTGCTTAAAATGAATCCAAACCAAACAATTTACATTTAAATATTTTTCTGAAATATAGCTTTACAGCAGACTTTATATGAACTTACAGGAAATGTGCAGTCATAACATTTTCTAAAAGTGCCCAAGCATAGAAACTCTAGATGTGTGTGCATATATGTAATGCATATTATGCATATATTATGCATTAAGCATTTCAATCGATATAAATTTATGGGGAGAATGAAAAATACATATTTTATTTATACAAACACCCTCCCCAACACACACACACACACACACACACATCTTCCACCCTCCCCATAAATTTATATTGATTGAAATGATCATGATTTGTTAATTCAACATCCTATTTAAAAGGCAACTGTCCATTGCTGAAGTCAGCATGCATATCATTTACACCTCCAAGACTGAAAAAATACCAATTTGCTTTCCTGGAATGAATATCAAGCAGCCTGAAACACACAACTTCAGATTTGACTTCATGAAATAAGTGCTTGCTCAGCAAGCATCCCGAAGGTAATGCATTACTCTACTTAATTGTACTAGCACTTTATTATCCATTTTACATAGAACTCCATAATAGTAACAAGTATATTGTTTGACAAACAGGGAAAACTTATGTGTAACCCAAAGATATTCTGTCTGACCCCTGTCAGATAAATTAATAATTTCTTCAGTGACAAAATAGAATGAGAAAAAACAAAACAAAGCAACACAGGAAGATGCATTCTTATGCTGTAGACAGCACATGACAAAGTGAAAGATGGAGCTGAAATAAAAAGATGAATGATAAAGTACTAAAATATGAAATATGCACAACAAAGTACCTTTTATTCTAGAGATACATTTGAAACAGACAAAAGTAGGTACCCGAATGACTACCTAATCTTATAAAATGTGATGTCAAAATAAAGTATTGCTTTTCTGATTTACATCTAAATTTTATTTTCATCAGGTAAATTTTTCATATATTATTTATAAATATATTTGTATGTATACACATAACATTCACACATATTATGAATGTATCATATACTATGAATTTGTAGTTTTATCTTTAAAAGAAACTGTTTCTTCCACTTTACTGGAAGGCATAATTGTAACAGTTGTTTAGAACTTTTATTTTTGGAAGTATATTTAATTTCTTAAGCTAAAATCTCTGAAATCTAGTTTCTAACAATACTTTTCATATTTAAATAGTAACTATTTTAATATTTGAATGTGTTGTGCACATTCAAACTGAACTTTCTTTGCTTGATTGTTTACAGTAGGGGTTTCCATTCTTGATTGGCGGCCCGATATCAGGTCAAAACATTTTGGGAACCAGGCTGCACAAGGTGACAGAATGAAATGTGTGAGCAAATGAAGCTCTGTTTGTGTATGCGACAGGTGCAAGCGCAAAACCATCTTCTCCCCCCTCCACTGCTCACCACCACTATTGCTGGTCCGCAGAGCTGGAAACATTTGGGACTGCTGGTTTGGAGCACATAGACTGACAATATAGTAGAAAATTAAAGAGCAGAGTACACAGCTTTACAGAAAAATTGGCTTTCAGATACATAGATCAGATAAATTCGAATAGAAAGAAAATAAAACACAAGATTCAGTCTCTGAAAATTCTATAGCCATTGACAAAGAATCAATTGACATAGAATAAATATTGTGCATCCCTGAGACAACAAATTTTGAATTTAATTCCATTGATTTCCCTCACTACTCACATTTTGTTCAGATATTTATGACAATATCTGAACAAAACTTTAGCAGCTCCTTTTACTTCCCATCTCTTTAAAACATTATCCACTTAAAATTTTCCTAAAGAGACTTGTGTTTCTTGGTCTGAATAAGTGAATTCATTTTCTACCAAGTAGAGACAAAATCTGCATGGTAATACTAAAAAAAATCCCTAATATAATATTTTGAATACTTGTAAAAATCAGCAGTCTTACCTTCACTTCCATTTCTATTATACTGGAATAGATATGTGACCATTTTTGTCACATAGTACTGGGATTCCTTGACCACAGTTGGGACCAGAATTTCCATTGCTAAGCAAGGCAGTTAAGTGGGCCAATTTTACAACTTTTGTTGCCATAGTTAAATGAATCACTACAGTTATGAAATGAAACAAGTAGTCAATACACTAATCCGTTTCTCCTACTGACTTTGTTTGCCAGAAGTGGCTGGGAAGGCTGAAATTACTGATCACATGACCCCAGGATACTGCAACTATTGTAAATACATGTTGGTTGCCAAGCATCTGAATTGTGATCCTGTGACTGTGGGGATGCTGTGACAGTCATAAATGCAAGGACTAGTCATACTTTTTTCAGTGCCATTGTAACTTCAAACATTCATGTAAGAAAACTATGAACAACAATATGTATTAATCATGAAAAAAACTCATTGTGAAACTAGTCACTGAAGAGGGTTTGGGGAAAATGGAAAGCCAGATGCTTTATACCGTGTAATCCCTTGGAAGATTATTCTTTTATAAAAGGAATGCTTCAACATGCATATTCTTCTTGCATCAAAATATCTACCTTTTCTAGCGCACTGCTTTGCTTATTAGCTATTAAAAAGTATTATTGCATGCTTGTTTGTATTGAGAAAGCATTAGTGCATATTAGTTTATGATAGTTACATATCTGGAGCGTAAGTTATACATTATTTATATTGCCATACGAGTTGTGCAATACAAGATTTTAGAATATTAAATTTCCTTGGAAAATATAAAAAAATCATATAGTTGTTTCAGTGATAAACTTAGAATTTATGATTAACAGCAATGAAACAGTAGATACTTTCTGCCTTTTAAGATGCCAACAATAAAAGAATTAGCAAACAAAAATATACTGCAATCCAGTGTTTGGTGGGGTAATAATGAAAGCCTTTTAAAATTATTCAAGATGCCTTGATATGTTTACACCAAAGCAGAATTTTCCATATATCACTTTACAGTAGCAAATTTGAACTCAGAAGAAGCAAAATACTAGATATAACATTCTATTTGGACCCAAATTCTTTATTTGGATTCAAATTAAAGCCTAATCAAACTTGAATATAAGAATTGTACATTATCAAGCAGCATGAAAATGTCACAATCTTCTGCAAGTTAGCTTTTAACAACTGAAAACATAAATTGTGAATATAATACTTTACATAAACTCTTGCAGTGGGATTGTATATAAATGTAATCCATTATCCATCACCTATCACAAGTAAAGGACATAAAAGAAGAAAACAAAGATTACCAAGCACATAACTCAAGTGATACGTAATAAATAATGATGAAATCTATGAAAAAGTAGGTTGATCATTTAGCATAATTCTTAACCGGTGAATATAATCTATTTTTGCTGGAAATTAAATTCTTTTATGCCCTTTCCATAGAGCTCTAGCTGCCTACTACTGAGAAAAGAAATGCTAAATTAGATGGTTCCTTGACATAATCTATACAATTCACTGAGGTTTACAAAGATGTGTACTAAGCAAAATTAAATAAAGGTGGAAATCCTGAGACTTAGCATCAAATGTAGAAGTATGTACTAATGTTTGGTTTTAACACTACTAGGAAAAATAATTTATAAAGACAAAAACAAAATCAAATAGAAGCAGACAATACATTGATTTCTAACACTAAATTTTAGCAATATCATCAGGTTTCTTGACCATGATTACATTTGAATTTGGAATAGTAGAATAACTTACCTCTTTTGTGAACATAGATACAAATAAGAGTTATTTTGAAATCTGTGCTAGTTAATATCTTTCTGGGGATAAAGAATTTATGATTTCATAGGAATTCATGTGTAAGCAACAGAAGTGAATATTGTCCATCCATTTCTTCTTCCCTGACTTAAATGAATCTTCATTAATCTTTGGAAGGTTAAGTATTTGGAAATATAGCTGACCTCTGCCTTACTGTCTTCTCATCTAGAAAAAGTCATTTCATCAGTTGAAAGGAGATACCAATGCTATGTTAATACTGCATATTTTGAATGAAAGCCTACTTAAAAGATGACTAACAAATCTCTGCTTCAGTCCTTCCTTTCTTATACACAATTGACTGAATTGCTGATCTGTTTTTACCATTAAGAAACTTACCTCAATCTTCAATGAAAATGTACTTTCTAGTAACTTTAACTAATTAGATTTAATGATCCTGGTTATCAAGAATCTGTATTCTCCAAATTCCTAAGCAAATATTGTACAAAGAAGAGGAATTATGTCTCTGCATGTTAATATTTTTAGATTTTTTTCATAATATTGATCATTTTTACTTTTCTCTTTAGAAACTGCTTGTTTTTCTGTATCTTTCTTAAAGTACATTCTCTAGAACTAAAGTATCTAGATGACATCAGGGTAGTACAGACTAAAATAAAACTATTACGTTAAGTTCTAATTCTTCCAACACAAATTAGAAAAATAAATTAGAAAAATAAAAAAAAATCAGAACAATTCTAGAGTTGGCTTTGTCATCTGAATGCAAGGTTTGTCCCTGGAACAAGATTCTTTGACATGTTATCCTGTACTTATACACTTATATTTGCAAGTTTGCCCAAATCTCCTGCTTGAGCAGGGGATTGGACTAGAAGATCTCCAAGGTCCTCTCCAACTCTATTCTGACTGATTGATTGTGGGAATATCATTTCATTATCTCATTAGCAAAAATTAAAATTAAAAAATAGTGGACTTATTCAGTTCTAAAGGCTGCCATCTGAAGCTTCTTTCTGTGTTTTCCTCTTCTAAAACAAAATGTAGTCTGCCAACCGGTATTTTTTCTGTTATGTTATCTAGCTAGTCAATTAATGAGTCAATTAACAAACATTTTCTAACATAACCAATTTGGGGGAAAGAGAATTAAAAATAACTTTCACCACTATCTCACAAGCAGCTCATTTTCCTTCTTTGTTCATGTTTAGTTTTTGTTCTGTCTAAGCAACGCATGTAAAAATGTTGGCCGATGAATTATGTACATTACATAGACAATGTAATGACAGAGATTGGGCTGAAAGCACATTTGCACATTTGAACACTATTGTACTACTTTCTTAACATCGGGCTTCTTACATTGCCAATTTTTCCAGTCAATCTTTTCCCTATTTAGATACTATAACTCTTAATACTTAATATATCTTGTTAATTTAAAAAGTTTTTTATATATATTTAAAAAAAACTTAGAAAAAACTTTGCTCAAAAGCTGACATTTGCTATTTAAATGGGACTATCAGAAAGTTCCTGCAAAGGTTCATGTGAAAATTGGGGGGAATCCAAGAATATGGGACTAGATACAGAAGAGTCTTTTCTAATGATGGAAGTTAGAAAAATCCAGATTTATATAAGATCCTTGTACAGCATTAAGAAGAAAAGGAGACTTCACTGTAATTAAGCTCCAGCTAAAGTTCACATTATGACAGGTACAGCCTGTTTGGTATAGAGGTTAAAGTTCTGGCCTAGAAAGCAAGAGACTGAGTTCTAGTCCCACCATAGACATGAAAGCTGTCTGGATGACTTTGGGCCAGTCACTTTCAGCTTAATTCAACCCACAGGATTTTTTACTGTGAAGAAAAGAGGAGGAAGGCAGTAGATATGTTTGTTGCACTAAATTACTTATAAAGTTATAAAACTAGAATTGCAAAAACCCTAAGAAATGCATACATGAAGAAAATTAATATTTGTGAAATTTGAGTAATTACAGGTAGTGCTCAAATTACGACCATAATGGAGCCTGCCCATTGCAATTGTAACTTGTGATCTTGTAAAAATGGATCATAGGGTGTCTGATCTGATTTTATGAATTTTTTTGCAATGGACATTAAATGAATCACCATGGTCATTAAACAAATCTGTGGCATTAGCAAATGTCATGGTCACTAAGTCAACCCATTATTCATTACAGGGTATTTTAGCCAAAAACTGAAATTAAACACCATTTTTCAGAAAAAAAAAACCATTGTAAATCGTATCATGACAGTAGGAGGCAGCAAATATATGTGAAATAAATGTGGGCCGGTTGTCAAAGGCCCAAAATGAGATCACATAACTGCATGGAGCAGCAGCTGTCGGAACTTCGGAACTGGGTCATAAGTACCTGGGGGGGGGGGGCTGTCTATCATAATTTCACATAGTTGCTAAGCAACTGGTGGTTAAGTCCAAGATTACTTGTGCAGAATGTAATTGCAATAGCCAGGCCAGAATTTAACTTTATTGCTTCTGAAGAATACCTCAAAAATGACAGGAAGAAAATATGGGTAGCATCTGTGAAAAAATGTTGGATTTTAATTTCAATGACATGAGATTTCAAACCATCCCAAACACTTTCACTTTCAGTAGATTTATATCACAGGCAAAATCTTACAAAGAAAATTTGATTAAACTGAGACTGTTATAAATAGGAATTAAAACATTAATTTCTCTAAAGCATGATGTGATTTTCTTATGCCTGGCCTGCAATTCTAAATTTAATTCTTAGTATCTAATTCAATGGAATATATTTGTAAGAAAATTGCTAGTTCCATCATCAGTTAATGAAAAAATTGCTAAATATACACATGATTATTAACTGTAAAGTCTAATAACAAAACAGTGCTCAATACTTAGTTGGATAAATATATATTGGAAGCAATATTCTACAGAAACAATCCATCAAAATATTTTTTTTCACAAGGGCTTTTTTTAAAGGCTTTTAACTAACAAGCACAGATTATTTCATGAAAAGTTTGACAAAAGCCAATTAGTTTATTTGGCCCAATCACTCTCTAAGCCGAATCCACCACCCAAGGATATGTTATGGGGGGGGAAAGGCAGAAATATTATGTATTCTAGGCAGAATATGAATTAATAATAAACAAAAAATAAAATACGGGCTTCTACTCTTTTTTACCCACTAAAATGTTTTTGCCCATCATTTATTTATTTATTTATTTATTTTATTTTATTTAGTGTATGGTATATCATACACGGACTAGCAATACATATTAACATTTCACCTAGATTAGTAAAATACAATAATATATAAATGGTAAAAAGATCTATGGTCAAATACCAATGTCTAGGACTAGGCCATCTAACCACTTAAGGGTCACCATTTATTTTTACACAGCAACTGATTTTGACTCTCAGCAATGTGCCATATAGATTAAGTTTAGGGTTATTGATCAAGTATGTATCACCATGCCATAACAAGGATATACCCATGAATTATGTCCATGCACAAGAAAACCTTTTTCTTTCTTCCCTTTAATGTCTGATTATTGGAAACTACTTGCCTGTTTCATTGGCAAAATTTCAGAGAAGTGATTTGCTACTGCCTCTGTCCTAGGGCTGGCCCAAGCTGGCTTTCTCTAGCCTGATGTCTTTACCAAACTGGCTGAAAAAAACTAGTGGTGTGCAAAATATGGAATAAGGGACAAATCATAAAATACTGTATTTTATTGAGAACTATGTTACTGTATCATGTATAAACACTACTGAGAAGTCTTAGTTCATGAAATAAAAGTTGAAATATAGCGTACATATATAATAAAGAAAAACCTAGCATTTATCATTCCCTCTTATTTTACAGAAGATACACACAGTCATATGTGCATATTTATATTATTCATGTAGCATTTCTAACCATATCAATGTCTTGCTTTTTTCTAATTAAAAATGTGGTATTTTTATACACACATTATCAAAAGAAATATTTTGTAAAAATTATAGTTAAAGTTAGTTTAGACATGTCCAAGGACCTGGATGATCTCAATAGCATTTCTAAATCTTTTTTCATTATATACTATATATCATCTGGTTTTGGATGTTTTTTCGTAGGAGACTTGCTATGGATACGGAAACTTCCATCTTTCTTTACTTCATATTGAAAAATATCACTGAATTGCATAAAATGTTTCCAACTCTACAATGTGTAAATTTAGAGTATTGTATTTGAGAAGTGCTACATTTCCAGTCTTATTTTCCTCTTAAAATGGGAATTGTTTTAAATAAAATGGCAGGCAAGTTTTAATTTTTAATTAATTAATTAAATTAAATTTTCTTTTGGAGGAGTGGTTTAAAATTTTGCATCTTCCTTTCCCTTAAAATACAGCTCACTGCCCTGTGCTAACTTTATGCTTGCTAAAGTTCAATACAGACATTTTAATTCAATACACAGGATATTCATTTTTTCTATATTCATCAATGAATCAGTCACCTTCTCTGGCACATAATGAAAGAACCAAGCTGGCTCTAGTGAGGAAATTCAAGTGAATAAAATAACTGTTTCACAAATTTATGATAGGGTTTTATTCCTCTACTATGTGGACACGCTCAGAATATGACAAGTTTGGGACATATAGTCCTTCACAATGCACTGAATCTTAAACCTCCCTAAAAGTTGCCATGACTGATTCAACAGAAACCAAATTTCATATCTAAGACTTTAAAAAAAAAAAAAAGCTATTCGGGTTCTTCATATCTAAAGCACATGCCTTGCTTTGTTTCCTTTTTTTAAGGAACATGAGTAAGCTGATGTAATCAAAAGGTCTGGTAAATGTGACTGAAAGGTGCAATTTTATACCCGTTCACTTGAAAGCAAATGCCGATGAACTCCTTGGGGGTTCTCACATGGTGTGAAGAACAGAATCTGAAATTGAAAGCGCTTTTCGGATCACTTTGGAAGAAAGCGAAGGAGAACAAACTAGATTGAAGAGTGAAGGTTTGAGGGGGAGGGGAGAAAGAGCAACTTCTCCTTTCCCCTAAGAAAAGGGGCGGTAAAACGCGCCCGCCCCCGACCCCATTAAGGAATCTTTTCCTCTGCCTCTCGGAAGCCTCTAGACAGCAAAAAAGGTTCCCTCAACCTTCCTGGTTCACATGAACCGAAGCAGCAAACAGATCTGCTTCTAGAAGCTGGAGCGCAGGCGACGGGCGAGGGATTGGCGCCTTGTAGGAGCCTTGCAGGCCTCAAAAATCACTTCCTCCTCGCTTTCTACGGCTGTCCCTCGGTGACAGCCGGGAATGGAGGCGAGGCAGGAGGAGGGGGCCACACGAAGCCTGGGGTAACCAAAAGGAGGCTGCAGATGAAGGCAAGTCATTTGATACTGCGGGGATCGGGCGGGTCACGGGGAGGGGGAGCCGCCAGGGGCTGAGCCGACTTTACCTGCTGCTGTTGGTGCAAAGGCACTGAAGAGGGGGCATTCACCTCCCTCCTCCCCGCCTGCGTCCCTCCCTCGCTCAGAGATCCACCGACCCGCCAAAGCAAAGCGGGGCTTGGGAGAGCGAAAGGAAGGCTCCCTTCCGGCCGCCGCCGCCTCCCGGCCGCCACCCCCCCTCGCCTCGTAGCCGACGATGCTTGCTGAGTTCAACCACCGCCCCCTTTTCTCTTGCACGCAGGCGCCCAGCTGCAGAGAAAGGCGGAGGCCGCCCACACACGCACAGCGGCGGCGGCGGCGCGCTCTCCAAGGACTTTGTCGCTCTGCTGACGGCTTGCTAACCTTCGGTCCGGCGGATCTGTGTCTGCCGAGACGAAGTATTCATCTGTCTCGGCAGACAGCTTGAAGGAAGGAACCGGGGCACTACGCAGTTTTGCGTGCCGGATTCTGTATGTACGTATCTATGCGCTGTTGCGTAGCCCTATTTTGCGTTCGTGCTACATCCCCTGGCGACAAGCCACCCCTAAAGAGAGTGTCCTTAGCTACTGTCGACGACCAGGAACCGAAAATGAAGAAGGCAGTTTGCAGAGCTACTACAGTATAAATACATATATTGCGGCTGTCTTGCCAATTCCTGTTCTTTTCCAGCCCAACATCCGCCCGAAACGCTTTACACGGCTTGTAGAAACAGAAGTCAGACAGTTTTTCACATTTATCCTTTCACTATATCAGGTTCAAATAATAGCGCGCCTTCCCCACCTCCCACAACCAATTCCGCTACAGTGGTCAGATGATCATGCTCGCTGATTTCTCTCAAATCCGTTGCTCTTTTGAATCTTGAGCACCACAGATCAAGTGAAGGGTGCTGAACGTTACTATTACATGTGCAACTATTGTTCAAGAATGCTACCCAGCCTTGTAAATGGAGTATGAGCACGCCGCTATTGTTAGTGGAAGTTTCGAAAGAAATTTTCACGCTTCAGTTCAGGCTTTAAGTTTGTTTAATTCCGTTACACAATAAATTACGTGGTACAATCATTCGTATGACCATAACGATACGGAAAGATTCCATATACACTACTACAATATTACTCTCCAGAGGCTTTGTTGTTAGGTGAGAATAACAGAAAGGAGCACTAAAATGTATCTCTGCTAAAATTGATTAAATATAATCTTCCCAACATAATATGTAAACAAATACTAATATTTTTGCCACTTGCAAATGCTCTTTATTTGAAAAGGGTGGACTTTGGAAAACAATACAGTACAATATTATTTTTAGAAAAATTTGAAAACAGTTTTCAAATTCTGCATTATATAAAGTATTTTCTTCAAAAAATAATGGTTTTCTGTTGTCTTTAGATTTTGCAACTAATCTTCAATCTGTAAATAGTTGTATTAGAATAAATGCTTTTCTCCTTTCTGATCAACTTATCACCTTTTTATTTGTACTTTTCTGACAAAAATGAACTCACTTTAGAATCAAGTCTGCTGACGAAGGTGTTTTATAGTAGCACATTCAAACAGCTTATTCTAATATAAGCAAAGTTTTTAGCCTTATTTCTGGTAACAACAATTTAGAGTCATAACTAACAGCTGAATATGCACAAGATTTCCTCAGTATCAGGAAATTTTAATTTTAGTCTGCGCTATCTGCTTCCGGAAAGAAAGCATAAGCCATTTTTGTATTTGCATAGTGTGTAACAGCATTTAAAAGCATACTTATGTAATTTGTCGTAGTTTGTCTAATATTTGGATAATTATATATTAGACAGCTCAAATATTCTTGGACAACTGTAATAAATAACTTACATTATTTAATTCAGAGTAGCTTTTAATCTTTTAAAAAATAACAAAAGCAGTGAATGTATAGCCAATATTGGACTATAATTTGCATATCACCTCATCTTGTTGGTTAGAATGATGGAGTTTAAGGTTCAGTAACTGTTGAAATCCCATACATTGGCCATCCTTGAGTTACATATAACATTGGCATGTATGTGTGTGAACAGGTAGTCCTTGACTTACAAAGAAGCTGGGTCTTCAATTTCTATCACTAATTGATGTGCTTATAAAGTAAGATGTCAAATCACCATGGATTTACAATCTCAGCACTCCCTATTGCAGTCATTAATAGAAATCACAAATGTTTAAGCAACCTGTTTTCCCCGAAAATGTCCCAACCAGAAAATAAGCCTCGAGAAGCTCATCATGCATGTGCGGCAGAGGTGGAGGATAACATTAGATGGTGCGGGCCAAACATGTAGGGGCAATGGCATGGCGCCATCTGCCTCACCTGATCCATTCAGTGGTAGCACTGCACAATCTCATCAATAAGATTCCCAACAGAGATGCCAAGAAGGAGGGGAGGAGAAGGAAGAGAGTAAGAAGGAGAGGAAAGTTGGCAAGGAAAAGCAAAAGGAAAAAAAGTGAGGCCAAGAAAGAAAAGAAGTAGTAGTATTAGAAAGCAGGTTTTCTATTTGTAAATTAAAAGCATTAAATTGTACCAGACTGCTCTTGGTGTCTTGGGAGGGACTGAGAGCCAGATTTCAGGGCTGCTGAAATGTGCTTGTAGCAGCTGCTGGACACGGAATGGGCATCTCCATGCCTCTGCCTCTACCTGTTGCTAGTGCTGCCACCACAAGGCAAGGCAGGTGATGGGGTGGGGGTGGTGCTATGCTGCAGCCTCTCACTTGGCCCCAATGTTGTCTAATGTCATTACATACTTTAGCTCCACCGTACACGCAGGACAAGCCTCCCTGGCCGCTTGACTACTCCATCCCAACATCTATCTTTGCTTGCCTTGTAACATGTATGGGCAGGATCATGTGCTTCCCCCACACCCCTGCCTCCACCTGTTGCTTAGAGGGCTAGGGCAGTGATCGCAGCACTTGGACGCAATGAGCTGCAGCTGCTGCCGGACACTCTTGGTCCCTGTGCCCTTAACGGCTCTTGTGCATGCACGGGGGGGAGGGATTACCCTGATACCATGTTTTCCTGAAAATAAGCTCTAATGTTCTTATTTTTGGGGAAACACATTCTGGACTTACAGTAGCTGCCAAAATTGTGGAAACCTTTTGGGAAAAGTGTATTTCCATCACTACCAAACAGGGAGATCTTGGTCTCATCACTCCAAATAATACTGTCCCATTGCTCCTCTGTACAGGCAACATGGGTTTTAGCCCAGTTTAGTCTTTTTAACTTTTGTTTGAGAGATAAAAGTGGCTTTTTTCATGGAATTCTAGATTTTAGGCTAAATTCCTGCAGTCTACGCCGAATAGTCTTTGTACTCAACTTCACATTCCATTGCACTATTTTATCTTGTATACATCCAAATGATTTTCTTCTGTCGCATAGGCATAGTCTCTTAATTCTTCTATCATCATTTGCTGTTGTACAACTTTTCCTGCCTTTACCAGTGTGGTTTTGTAGTGACTGAGTCTCCTTATACCTCTTCAAAAATTTAAAAATGCCACCTTTGGTTAAGTTTCCAGCAATTTTTCTTCTAATTTCTTTATAACTGTAGCCTTGTTCACTTAATAATACTATTTACATTGTTTTCTGGGTGACCAGTCAACTCTTTGCATCATTACATAATTTTATTACATTTTACAAGCTTACTAAATGAAAGAACACAAAAAAGCCCAACCAACTTGATAGCGATCATATAATATACTGACAAATGTCCTCTTCTCAGCTTCAATACATGACATCAATAACTGAATCCTGCTGTGATCTAGTTGGCTCATTGTCAAAACAAGATGACACCTGATTGGCTCTCTAAACACTCATGCTCATTGGCTACAATCAGATGAAGAAAAGCTACCTGATATCAACCTAAGCAAGTTGTGCTTCCTTTTTCTGGTTATTTGGCTATAAATTTTCATAGAATGCAGATAATTGAACAAACAATGCATTACATTCTTGATTAAATTATCTTTCCATTGACATAATTTATGGTATTACTAAAAAAAGTGGTGTTAGCCATCAAACCTCAAAAATACACTTTTCTCAAAAGATTTCCACAATTTTGGCCACTATTGTAGTCCCACCCAGCATCAAACTGCATCAAAGTACGATACTGCCTCCAATCCCTCTTATATCTTCAAGCACATATCTGCCCTTTGACAGTTGCACACTCTGCCTTGTGGAGTGGCAAACAGCCACAGAACTATATAGCTCCTCGGCTGTTTGTCACTGCAGGGGAAACCTCAGCAGCCCGAATACCAAAAAGCATTTGTTTGCCCAGCTGCCTTCTCTTGTAGTTTCCTGCACCTATCTCTTGCCTTTTGTGCCCAGCCAAAGAAGAAGCAGATTACTGCTTTTGCAGTCTCCTTTTTGATCCCAGCTTTTCTAGCAAACCTTTCCTACATGTAGCTCCCTGAGCCTTTGGAAAACTGCACTCTTTCCAAATGCTTTCCAATGATAGCACAATCTTTGGAAAGCTAAGTTGCCTTAGGAAAGCTGTTGTGCTTTTGGAAAGCAATTGAAAAGACAGTGTAGGTTTCCAAAGACTACACAGCTTTCCAAAGGCTCAGGGAACCACTTCTAGGACACATGTATCAGAGAAGATAGTTCTAAAAGGATGACAGCAAAGGCAGTGACAGACTTTCGTTTGGTGTGATAGCCAGGTGCAAAGGGTGAAAGTTTGATGTGCTGCCTATTCCCAGGATTGGTAAGCAGCCCAAGAGCCATGCAGTTCTGGGGTGCTGGCTGCCCCATACGGCAGGGATGGCCAAAAGGGCATAGATGGGTAAAGATAGGTGGAAGGAATAAGTGAAAGCCAGCTGTGTAACTTTGGGTCAGTCACTTTCTCTCAACCCATCCCACCTCACAGGGTTGTTGCTTTGGGAAAATAGGAGGAGCAAACTGTTGGACATGTCACCACCTTGAGTTCTGTTGTTCTATTACAAAATCATATCTGATTCTTCACAACCCCATGGACTCCAGGCTAACCTCTCCACCATTGTCTCCTGGAATTGCCCAAATCCATGTTGATTGCATTGATGACACTATCTAACCATTTCATCCTCTATCATCCCCCTTCTTGTTTTGCCTTCAATCTTTCTCAACATAGAGTCTTTTCCCAATATACTAAAGGTTAGACTTAGTTGGTTAAAATTAAAGGGCACGCTCACCGAACCGGTTATTACACCATTTGAATCCCACCCCTGATGCAGAGACCATAGCAAAAAAGGCTCTTCTTCTGGACCCTACCGGCCAAAATTCTTCAGTTGATGGGATAAAGATTAGATTCTTTATGCTAGAACAAGTAGGGCAGGTTAGTACCATTGGGACAAGGTGTTTCCTTAAATATCCTGGCATCTTAAAGTTGTCATGGTTGAGAAACATGCCATATATGAATCTGGAATATTTTCTCATAATAAATTCAGATACCATGGCATAATTCTGTACAGGTGCTTATTATTAAACTCTATCAGTTAAAACAGATGGTTTGTAAAACCAAGTCTTGTTTCAGCTGTTAAACAGCCAGTTTTTTTTAAAATGTCTTTATTGTACTTAAAATTAACATACATTATAATATTTCCTTTTTTATTTATTAGATTTTTAGTATATCAATATATACATTAAACATATTTATCTTTTATTTATATTTTTCTTGTTTACAGTATTTGTAAGTTGATTATTCAGGTTAGGTAGTAATAAAAATGAAAGCAATTGTATTCCTTCCTAGTGTTTTTTTCCATTAGATAGGTCAAATTACAGGAGAACAGTTGGTCTGAAATCACCTATAATATTTTGACACTAGATAAATAATTAGATATAGTGTGTTCTGAACTTCTAAACCAAGTAACTATTCTCAATTAAGCCTGATCAATGTCTTGTCCTTCTTCAGATAGCTGCTTGTTCCAAAGGACCATGCAACATTCAAGTCTTCAACCCTACTACATACATTGACTTTAGATATGAGTCATATGAAGTTTTCCTTCTGTAGACATTCATAGGTATCACTTAAGTGCTTGCAGTGCCACCTGAGGGATATGGAGGTTATTGTGAATGGATTGGGTTCAGAATTCCTGAATATGTCAAAATGCTTCCTTAATGTTACGCTGCTATGCCCTATTGACTTTCATATGTATCATTCAATCTCTGAGGTCTTCAGTCATTATTCATATATTTTCCTGATAAATTAGAATTTCTGCAAACAGATCATTTGAAGATTCAACTTACTACATGTGTAAGTATATTCTGACAAACACACATAAAAATAATGAAATATTTGTAGAATATTTCATAAATGAAAGGAAGGGACTGAAGGGGACTTCAACGAAGTGCTCCAGTTTCTGAGTAAAAGATTAAAGATCCCAGTTTCCCGGGTTCTCATTTTCCTTTTGTACTTACTCTTTCTGCTCTTTCTCCCTGTGTATCCTAGTCCTTTTTCTTCATTTTTCCTATGCTTGTGCCTTCCATGTTTGTTTTTCCTGTTCCTATATAAAAATCTTCATTTTTTACATTTCTGTTATGCTCATAAAAGTAAGGACCCTCCTCAGATAAAGTTAGAATTGCATCTAAAACTTTCTGTTGTGCCAAACTCCTTTTGTCTTGTACCTTGTGCTTTGTATTACTAGATTGTTTCTGGTATGGTTTTTTTATTTTGTTGATCTGCTTAGTGATACAGGTGTAGAATTCTTCTGTAGCTAGATCTGTCCTTTTCATAATAATCTACAACTAACATAAAATACATTGCTGTCTTTTGCTTTTCCTTCCTTCTGCTCCTCTTCTTATTCCATAGTTTTAGAAGTCACAGTAGAGATGAAATTTTACATAATTGAAAGGAACCTTGCATCCTGATTTTAAAGAATGGATCTATTACTTGCAATTAATTTTTGAAAAGTCTTTGTGTTCCAAAAATGAGAAGATCACATAATTACAGGATCTAAATAAAATCTGCTTAATTAATTATGATCAAGATCAGGAAGTTAAAAGTAAAATAAAAATAAAATAAAAAATGGTAAAATAAAATTCAAATAGTGTTATCAGTCATATATGACATAAACAATTAAGACTTTTTAAAAAGAGAAAAAAGGACTAGATAAGATAAAACATAGTACAAAATTGAAATAGTAACAAAATAAACAAAAGGATAGGGTAGGGTTGAATGGGATGGAATGGAATAGAATAGAATAGCAGCGCTGCGCTGTGCTGCTCTGGTGCAAGAACTTTGAGGTCAGGAAAGCAACTGAAAAACAAGCATTCTATTTTTTGTGGAATCACTGTGCAAAGGGCTGTTTTAATTAAGGCTATATATTTTTATATCATCCAATCACTTTCTTCTTAAATTAGAACTTGTTAATGAAGAAGTGAGATGGAGGCACAATTTTTAAACTTGCTATTCTACTTGTAATATAATTAGGTAACGTTCTGCAGTAGCAAAACTGAAAAATATGTGTTTTGGTTTTTATATCATAAATAATACCATTTTAGAAATAATTCTGAATAAATCTAGCTTCAAACATAAAATAGGTATAAGCTGTAAAATAGTATTGGACTTTACATATGTATAAAAATAATTATTTCTGAAATTAGTGCTCTCTCTGGATAAGTACCTATTGATATCCAAGCCACTAGGAGTTAACATTCTGTGTGATTCTAAAGGTTACAAATGAAAGGACTTTTAGTAAAAAAAAAAAGTTCTACAGGACAATTTCCTATGAGTATGCAGACAAATCTGAAAACAAACTGCATGACTTTTTTTGCACTTTTAATAGGTCAATAGTTCCATCTGCTAGAATATTTAGAGCTTTTCTTTAGCATCAGCAGCCCAAGGTCATTGTACAAGAATGTTCCTTCTCTAATATAAGAAAAAGAAACATTTAATGAATTATCAAAATGGTGTAGGGACACTTAAAATATTTTATATGTTTGAAACAGAATGGGGTCACAAATGCATAGATACATATACATACAGTACAGGTAATCCTTGATTTGCAGCCACTCATTTAGTAACAGTTCAAAGTTACAAGGGGACTGAAGAAACTGACTTATGCATTTTCTACACTTAGACTGTTGCAGCATCTCATGGTCACGTGATCAAAATTTGGACACCTGGCAACTGGTTCATATTACATGTCTTGGAATCAGTTACATGTTCTGGGATTATCTGATCACCTTTTGTGACTTTGACAAGTAAAGTCAATGATAAATACAGATTCACTTAATGTTACTAACTTAACAACAGCAGTGAGTCACTTAACAACTGTGGCAAGAAAGTTTATAATATGTGGCAAAATTCATTTAACCAGTATCTTGCTTAGCAACAGAAATTTTGAGTTCAGTTGTGGTCTTAAGTTGAGATAGAATTTATTTCAATATTCAGCTTCAGGCACTAAGGTAATCTTTAAAAATTTTGATAGTGATTTTATTAAATATAATAGTAAAAAGTAATACAAATTGAAAAAAGAATAAATAAAGAGCAGAACATGAAGAAAATAAAAAAGCAAAAGGGGAAAGAAAAATAAGAATAAGGATATAGTAAAGAAAAAAAAAGAAATATATAAAGACATTTTTATATTTGCAATGAAGATGGAAAGCCAGTTCTTATGAACTTTAAAGTACAATAAATGACCTTTCTTCCCATATCCCATCTCTTATCTATCAACAAATCCATAAAGTATTATCATTTTGGAATTGGATTTCAGGTTGAGATTCATCAGAAATAACAATACACACACACACACATTGATCCATTTAGATAATTTGTGGAACTTGATTTCTTTTAATTTTTTTATTTGTGCCTTCTCATGACATTCTTCAAACTAACAATCTTTTTTTGTAAATCCAGTATAGAAAATAAGTTTGTTGGAGGTTAGAGGATTTTTTAAATAATGAAATATGACGAAATAATGATCTCCCAGGGAATCAATGGATATCTTCTCCTAGAATTCCAGTTGTGAAACCTGATGTAGAAAAATATTACTTTGATTGCCCTAGTAAAGAAAGCTGAAGCAAGGAAGTTTTACTTCTCTGTGGTAGAGAAGTAGTCCTTTGAAACAGTATCCCTATGGAGATCAGGATGGCATAATGCTTCAATGCAATCAGAAAGATATTGAAGCTGGAATTGTTCCAAAAAGCATTTTAACTTGTTGGCACAATTTTTGTTCTACTTTATCTTGTTTCTTTATTTCTTTTTTCTTTTTCTTTTATTGTCACAAAGCTTTTTTAAAAAAAAATCCTTACTGTGAATGTTTTTACATTTTGATTTCTATTATATATGTTACCAAAAGTCAAATTGATTGTGATGGGATGCAAATGTAAATTATAATAAGTAATACAATTTCATGTATACATTTATTCACTGTTCTAACAAATTGCTTTTATAGTAAAGCACTACAAGACTTTTTTTCCCCCAACAGGAAGTGATATAGAAACATTTTACATAAATAACTAAATTAAAAATCCAGAAAGATCCAAAGAGTTCTTGGGCCTTGGGGACTAAAATAATTTGTCCTGGTTAGTTGTGTTATCTAAAAAGTTTAATGACAAAAAGAGTAACCGTTCTATCTCCTTTTCTAAGACTGAGACCAAGCCCTAAAGTAGCCCGATTAAAATGTGGTTTCTTCAAAACTCACTATGTTGTCATTTTCATGTATCCCCCATTGACATTCTGTGGCAAAAAGTTGGGGGGCAAAGCTTGAAGAAAGGATGAGAATAGCACCAGGAAATGGCAATGCTCATTACAGGAACTGCCATGACTCAGGAAATATTCATTCCTTTGCTGAACACCTCTGAAGGTGAGCCTGTTAATTGGGAAACAGTACAATACCTGGATTTGCTCAGTTGAACAGTCAAAGCTTCTGTATAATAACAGGCACAGCTGTGAAATAAGCATGTTAGATTTGATTCCCTTATTACTCAAAAGGTTTGTCAAAACTTAGAACTGTAAGAACAGAATTATAAGTGCGAAATTATGCTCAAATGGTGCAAAAAATAATATCAAAGAACCTATCATTTTTATTGTAGTAAAGATAGTACTTATCAGATACTGGAAGGCTGGGAAACTTCTTGTCTTAATTGTCAGCTGCTTCAAAAGTAGGACTTATAATGGATCATCAGGATGCTGGCTGTTTTAGTTCAGCAAATGTTTAAAAAGCTTACAGATTTATGTTATCCTTCCCTGAATGGTTTCATATACAGATCTAAGCATTATTTAGATTATTTAAAAACATAGTTTCAGTGATTAAAATATTTACATTGGCTTATGTTTCAGGGATATTTCCTTACCTAATAAGAGAAACAAAGTTATCATGGATGAGAGCAAAAAAACAGTGAGAGTGGGAATGATTTCTGACTTCCTACCAGTTTTCCCATTAAGTTTCCTTATGAGACACTATCAGGGAGCATTAGAAACACTTACTTACTTACTTACTTACTTAGCTTATTTACTTACTTACAATATAGGAGATGATACTTCCTTCTCATTTACATTTAAGAAAAATTTAATATATCCGCAAACCAGTAATGATGCATTCTCCAAATATCAGATACCCTACCCACACATTCAAATTTCCATTGTTCAGAATAGTTTGGAACTACTATACTGAATAGGTTGGAACTAGTCTATCAACTATATAAAAACAACAGAATGAGATATGGAAACAGATAATTCCCTAATTTTCTGAAGTAATCACAACTTCCCCAAATTTCATTCCCTTGGGAGTAATGGGTCCTGGCATTATGTGGGTTATCTTACTTACAAACTTGTTGAAAAAGTTTGGCCCAGAAATGCACCGTTTTGCCCAGTTAAACATGACAGACAGAAAGTGTGCACGCGCGCACACACACACACACACACACACACACAGATTTTTACTCCTTGCTTTCATTACTAAGGAGTGAATGTTTCAATCTGCAACTGGTTGCTACATTTCCCCAAGGATGCAATCAGTGAGTAATACTAATTAGGAATTATCTATAAAAATAGAACAAGACTGACCTTATGTAGCCCGAATTCTGACTTTTCAGACAGGCTAATGATTCTCAGATCATACTGCACTGTACTGACTTTATCAGCAGTTTAACTAGCAAATATATCTCTGAACAGACTTTACATGATTCCAAAGACAGCCTGGATTTATCACACTGTTCATCACCTATTGTCTTTTATGTGCCTTAAATGGTTGATTTCAGCACAAGTTGAATCATATGTGTTCTTAGTGATGACTCTCCTGTTACAAAGATTTACAGGGTCATTGCAGTGTTAAGTACAAATTGCGCTACTGTTCAACTTTAGAATGTGACATGTTTAAAACTTATTTATATGTTAAATTAACTTCATTCAACTAGGTTGGACAGTGTTCACAGTTCTTCAATCCTCACAGAAGTTCATAATACTTAATCTTAAACTGACCAGAGAGTGATCTAACCATAGCTACAGGGGATTTTTCTACCTTTAAGTCTTTTCAGTTCTAAATTTAATGTGTGTCTTACTGTATACATGGGACAATAGATCAATTTGGACAGGTTCCCAACTTCCAGAGCCACTCTAGATGGGCATGGATATTATAGTGTCCAATGTCAAGGAGGTATTGTTATACAGAATTCAGTCCAGCTAGCTCAGGAAGAAAAACCATTGCCTAGCAGTAATGATCGTATTATAATAATATATTTTGGAATCCAATAAATTACACCATAGCAGCATAATATTATCAACTTCAGAGGGAGATTCTGATTAATTACTACAGACCATAGCCACTTTAGTAGCTTTCCAGACATAACCTTCTGCATCACAGAGGAACCAAGAACTTCTGTGGGAAAAACCCATGAGAGATTTATTTCCCATTCCTTGCCCCTGTTACAACCTCACATAATACAGATTAAATATTTTACCGACAACAGACTCATGATTGCAAAACAGAGACTAAACTGTAGGGCCTGCCTTCATGTTCTTGAGAAAGAAGGAAGGGAAAA
Organism: Notechis scutatus; assembly: GCF_049901735.1. Taxonomy (NCBI): domain Eukaryota; kingdom Metazoa; phylum Chordata; class Lepidosauria; order Squamata; family Elapidae; genus Notechis; species Notechis scutatus. The sequence continues at coordinate 29,429,115 of NC_142025.1, read as the reverse complement.
ATTTATATATGTGTATGCATATGCGTGTGTGTGTGTGTGTGTGTGTGTCTGGTTATTCGGGTTTTCTCGCGTGTAAAATTGGAAGTATGGCGACATTTTGACGAAATCTCATTCATCACCTTCAGGCATGTGTCTTCGGCTTTGTGCTTCTCGGAGTAATGTGAGCTTGTAGCTGCTTCTTCCTTTTAACTGCTAGTGGGGGTGTGACTTGATTGGTTGGGGGTTGGCTGTGTTCTGATTGGCTGGGGGGTGTTCTATTCAGGTGGGGGCTTGGTTGTGTTCAGGTTAGTCTATGTTGCTGGGGGATTTGAGCTGGTGAGCTGTGATCCTGTTGTTTGGCTTCGCATTCGTGGTCATGCCACGTCTTCATGGTGGGCGTCCGTTTGCTTCATGTATGGGTCGGAGGGGTTTGAAATGGGTAGTGATGTAGCTGCGGTACGGCTTCTGGTCCGTGGTCATGTCTCATCATCTGTGTGAGTGTGAGTCTGCTTTCTACGTGGAAGTGTGGTGGTAGCATCTTGTGTGGCCCTCGTAGGTGTGGGTCTGGTGTCATTCTTCATGTTCGGTACTCGTTAATGAGGGTGGGTTTCCAAATGGCTGGTAGGCGGGAGGTATCATCTCGTTTATTCATGCTGTGTGGGCGTTTCTATGGCTTCTCTGATTATTCTGTTGTTGAAGTGTTCAGTTTTGGCGATAGTTCTGGCATTTTTAAAGTCAATCTCATGTCCTGTGGCTTTGAGGTGTTGGACCAGGGAAGAGGTCAGTTCTTCTTTTTTGATTGAGTTCTTGTGTTCTTCAATGCGTGCACTTATTCTTCTATTTGTCCAATGTATGTGGTGGGGAGGGCGGTGCATGGGATTTCGTATACTCCTTGGCTTTCTAACTCGATTTTGTCTTTAGGGTTTCTTAGGATGGTGGATATTTTTCTGTTTGTGCAGAATGCTGTCTTAATGTTGTGTTTTTGGAGGATCTTGCTGATTTTGTCTGTAGTGCCTTTTATATATGGGAGGAGGGCTTTACCGTTCTCTTGTCCTCTGTCTTGAATTTTGGTTGGGGTTTCTTTTTGGATTAGGTGGGTAATCTTTCTTTGGAATCCATTGGCTGTTAGTACGTTAGTGAGATTGTGTAGTTCGGTTTTTAGGTGTTGTTCATCGGCTAAGCATTTTGTTCTGGAGATGAGTGTCTCGGCTATGGAATTGATCTGTGCTGGGTGGTGGTGTGAGAGTGCGTGAAGATAGCAGTTTGTATGTGTTTTCTTCTGGTAGATGGTGTGTCCTATCCTTGTTTGGAGAGGGTTTTTTTGCCAGTTTCCAGTAAAAAACACTTCTTTGGAATAATGGATTGTATACATGGTCATAAAATCAAGTCCTGTCATGTTGTGCCAGGATTTATAATTGCAACCACTTTTGACAGCAATTCCAAACTCCATTGTGATGTAAAGCTATTCAACACCACAGACAATACTGCTACTCTTCAAAAAGACCTCGACTGTGTATCAGAATGGTCAAACAAATGGCAACTTCAAATCTCAACAAATAAATGCTCCGCCTTACATATTGGCAAAAAAACCCAGAAAATAAAATACAAGCTGAATAGTCAAGACCTAGTTGATGATCCAAACTTTGTCAAGGACCTTGGAGTACTCATCTCTAATTATCTAAATGCTAGAGCCCATTGTAACTACATAGCCAAAAAGGCATTAACCTAATCCTATGTAGCTTTTTCTCTAGTAATATCACACTACTAACTAGAGCATATAAACACTTGCTAGACCAATACTCGAATACAGTTCATCAGTCTGGAACCCACATTATGTATCTGATATTAACACAGTTGAGAAAGTCCAGAAATATTTCACAAGAAGAGTTCTTCACTCCTCTACTTGTTGCAGAATACCTTATGCCACTAGACTTGAAATTCTAGACCTAGAAAACCTTGAACTATGCCACCTTCAGTCCGATCTAAGTATAGTATATAAAATTATATATTGCAATGTCCTACCTGTCAATGAATACTTCAGCTTCAACCATAACAATACAAGAGCACACAATAGATACAAACTCAAGGTTAACCGCACCAAACTTGATTGCAGGAAATACGACTTCAGCAACAGAGTGGTCAATGTCTGGAATACTCTACCTGACTCTGTGGTTTCTTCCCCAAACCCCAAAAACTTTAACCTTAGACTGTCTACTATTGACCTCGCCCCTTTCCTAAGAGGTCTATAAGGGGCGTGCATAAGCGCACCATTGTGCCTACTGTCCCTGTCCTATTGTTTCTTTTATTTTTCTTATATGTATCAATTTCATGTATTCATAACTATGTTTATACTTACACCTATTATCTTGCAAGAGATTGACAAATCAAATAAATAAAAAAATAAAAATAAAGAGTAACTGAAATGGTCAAGTGAAGGGAAATCCTATGAAGAAAAGAGAATGTTGAGCTTGGACAAGAGAAAATGTACAATGTACTGCTTAATACCTGAAGGGATGACACACAAAAGAAGACAGAAACTTAATTTTATGTTTATTATTTAATTAATTATTAAATTTATTTGCCACTCATATCTAACTACTGTAAGTGGTTTATGTTAACTCTGAAGCCAAGGTTTCTTTTACTAGGCAGGAATAAGATATCTTTACAAAGTGGGCAGAAAACATTTTACTTTACGATGTTTCCTTCTAGATGGATTAGTTTTAAATTTTAAATAAAATATTTGGAATCTACAATTGCTGCAAAATTAATCAACCCCTTTGTTGGCAGCAAAGAGATGGTATATTTATATAATACTGGTGCCATGATGTTCTGGTTGTCAACAAGAAAATTTAAAATCCCAATTTTTACCTACAAAGTACTATATGGTTTGACAACTATGTAGTTAAAACTGTATGTTTCAAGTGGCCCTTTCTATCCAGTTCACATGTTTCAACACTGATCTGTTCAAGAGATATGGGAAGAAGTGCTTTTATGTACACTGGTCCTCTTAACAGTCTTCCACCAGAGCTCCAAATGCCAATGTTATGAAGATAGAGTTCATTAAAAGGATTGAGAGGGGCAAGAAATAATAATTATCTTAACAAAAATAATTGTAACAATGTTCTGTTTTCATTCAACATGAAATTATATGGTTACGTATTTTTGATTATTTCTGTAAAATCTAGTAAGTAAATGCATCAAGAAAATATAGCCAACTTCTCGTATAAAACTATTTTACCCATCTAAGCTTAAAATAAAATAAGTCATTCACCGCATTTTAAGAATGCATGTTTATAGTTGTTGCTCCACTACACTGGGCACAACTAAATTAACAGGTTTTTAATCTCTAGTTATAATAAGATCTGTTTTGATGGGCTTTTAAACCCACACAAAATTTCAATGATGCCAACAGGTTTAACAAGTTGCTGAAGGTCCTCTCTCAGGAAGAGCCATTATAGGTAAATTTAGGGTATGGGGATGGGAAAAGATAAGAGTGACAGTATTAGGAACACAAGTTTGCATATATTAAACAAGCATACCATCTGGAGGCTTTATATAGTATTTTAGGGTTTAATATGATTGAGTTGGCCTTTACATTTTTTAATATGTGAATAAATTTAGGCTTGTTGCACTAAATGTCTAACAACACTTTCCTGCCCTTCTCATCAGTACTGATATATGTACAAATGTATGCCAATGTGATAAAAGAAATGACAGAAATTGGAAGTCAGGAACTGTGACTGGTAAATCAACTAGGAAATTCTATCCAATTCTTGAATATGCTTATATGGTTTTAGCAATAGCAAAAAGAATATAGTAAAGGTGGGGAAGCTAAGGCTGTTCCGATTTTGCTGAATCGCTGGTCTCAGTTTTTCTCACCATCTAGTCAAATTTCTGAAAACTGAATTTTAATGACATCTTTGGCTCTCTGCTTCAAACTATAAATTCAGGTTTGAAATAATTATCTAAATCAAGTTAGATAATTTGGCTCCTTTCGAAAGTGCTGGACATCAACTCTGACAACTCTTGCTGGCATATTCATTTAATATGGGGCAATATAAATAAATATATTATTTATTTATTTCATGAAGGTCCAGTTGAGATATTCACATGTTCTGAGAGCTGCCTCAATATGTGGATCATCAAATCCAAGAAAAGACCCAGGAGCTCTTTCATAACAAACCAAGAAGATAACAATAAACAAAGCAACATTTTCATTCCATGCATTGCATGAATATCTGAAAAGCTCAAGAGGTGTTTCAACTAACACAACATTTATTCACTCTTTAAACCCATGGACACATTGAGGCAGAAGTTTGTCCATCCCCAGGATGAAACACCTAGACACAAACTTGAGCAACATGATATATGCAGTACAATGCAACCACTTCACAAACTCATGGCACAACATAGGAGAAGAGACAAGATTCAGCAGTTCAACTGAATTTGAAAGACAAATACCACTCTTTTAAAGACAGCAAAGTCTTCAAAAGCACATTCTGGAGAGAGAGGACCGCTTGTTTAAAAGAGGGGTCAAAGAGGTCATTACATTAAAATTCAACAACCCTCTCAACAGAGGAGGGGAGATACGACACCACCTATCTTCTGTTTACAACATAGTCCTTTCAGCAGTTCCACAAAGGTTCCAAACCCACACCCATTTTTACTATTCAGGTGACCTTGAGGGTAGAATTAAACCTCCAAGTGGTCTCTTGAAAAAGCACATGTGGAGCTTCTAGGGTTAATGTTAAGAAAACATGGGAGCAAAGGGGGTTATTGCTTTTTTATTGTTTTTTATATTGGGTTGTTATCCTTGTAAGCCGTCCAAAATCATTGACAGTTGGCAGTTATATAAATATTCTTAAATAATTAAATTTAATTGACTAAGGTAAGATGAGAGAATGGATAAGGAATAAGAGGGAAAGTTCAGTCCCTTAATAGTTAAAGAGGACTAATGTCTAATGGTCATTAAAATGAAAACTAAGAAACATATCTATTTTCATTTATATGATTCTCTCCTGTTTGTGTGCCTTAGTTATAGTTATTACACCAGTGACAGTTTTTATATATTTATCATTACATATATTGTCATTTTTTTAAGTATTGCTTATGTATATGTATGTGTGTGTGTGTGTGTGTATGTATGTGTGTATTGTGTATGTGTGTTGTACACACACACACACACAACCTATATGTATAACGACCCATCTTCTATACTTCCTATGATATAGTTCAAGTTTTTATGGTCACTTTTTGAAGCAATGTTTCCAGGAATGTCAAGGACAAGAATAATTAGCATTATTAACAAAGCATTTAGAGGATAGAAAATCTACTTGTATGGAAACAATATAGTTTAAAGTATTGTTGAATAATATTTCCATTACATCTGCTTTCAAGTTGGCCCAAATTAATTATAAAAAATATTTCAAATAATCAACTGAACAACATGAGGATCTGTAGATAGATGTAAAGATGTAGCCTATTTGCTGCCTTTTTATAATACTTTTGAATGAAATATCAGGAAAGGAAGAAAGGTATACTGAGAAGCCAGTTTGGTATAGTAATCAAGGTAATGACTAGAAACCAGGAGAGTCTGAGTTCTAGGCCTACTTAAGGCATGAAAGCCAGTTGGGATAATTTTATATCAATCACTGTCTTGCAGCCCAATATCCCTCATGGGGTGATAGGGAAAATAGGAGACAGCAGTATTAGCCATGTTCATTGCTAAACATATCATTAAGTTAAATATAAAATTGCAAGATAAAAATATAATAATAATAGCATCAGTCATGATGGCCATGTGTAGATATGTTACAGTAGTTTGCTGCTATTTGCTGGTGCTGATCCTATTATTTGCTGCTCTGGGTGATAATTTGTCCCCCAACTTTGAGGCCTGTGGTTCAGTCCTAAATTGCCTTCCTCATTGCATAATTGCCTGGGATAACCATGCCTCTAAACGATTTTATCTGTTTGTTTCTCTGTAAATCATTATGCACTAGCATTACATATCATCTTTTTGGCTATGAATACCACATGCTTTAATATAGGGGGACTTCTCTGGTGGGAGAAAGTCCTAAAATGGGAAACATTATTATGTAGTGTTTGAAAGGATAATGGCTATCTCTCTCTATCCAGCCCTTAAAATTATAGTTTTCCTAGTCAGTAGCATCAATCCTACTATCTCTAGTTTTATTTTACGAACTTCAGTCAGCGAGTAAAATGTGTAAAAATTATTATGCTTTCAAATTCTATTTGCCAAGATGATGAATGCTTTGGTGATATTGTCCTTATATATCTAATAATAATATAATGCAGAAACTGAAACGCTAACAAGGCAGCCAGCTGGTGGGCAACAGCTGATGCCATTTGATTGCTCCCTTTTATAGTCAGCTGCCAAACAGTGTCAGCCAATACGAACGGTCCGTGTTCCCGCTGGAAACACGGACCGGAGTGAAAACTTCAGCTCAGTCTTTTCGGAACGCAACACTCCTTTCTCCCCAAACGGAGCATGTGTAGTTCTTTAGGTAACTCGGGCACTTGCACAGGCAGCCAGATCTTCTCGGCTCCAATGGACCTGCTGCTGGATGGGACTCCTCCGCTTGGCGGGCAGCTTCTGGCAACGAAGAAGCGGGCATCTCGGCTTCAGGCGGCTCAGGGTGCGGGACCAATAACTGTCCAGGTAGGCTCACGTCACTGTCGGGTTCATGGTGAGCTTCCTTGGGCGCTGGTGGTCTTGCTGCAGCAAGAATGTCCGGAGGACCACCTGTAGACGTACTCCAACGCCCCCTTAGTTGGTCGACATGGCGCCAAATGGGACCATCTTGCAATTGGGCCCTGTAAGACTTAGGGCCGGTTACTGCCACAATCTGCCCAGGCATCCACAAACTGACCCGCGTAGTTCCTGGCATAGACCTGGTCATTCTCAGCAAACTTCCTAGTCTGGCTATTTGATCCTAGGGGTGTGACTGGGGCATAATTTGGATGGAGTCTGTCTAAAGTGGTCCTCAGATGGCGACCCATGAGTTCAGCCGGAGACCTATTTGTGGTGATACAGGGAGTTGTGTGCTGGGTTAGAAGGTACTTAGCAAGTCTGGAGTGCCAATCTATGGGCCCAAGCCTCTTCAGGACATCCTTAGCAGATCTGACTGCCCTTTCAGCCAGACCATTACTGGCAGGGTGAAAAGGAGCTGTTAGGGCGTGTCTGATTCCTTGGTTAGCTAGGAAAACCTCAAATTCACAGGAAGTAAACTGGGGGCTGTTATCAGACACAATGATGTCAGGGAGGCCAGGGGTGGCAAATATTCTCATTAGTGCCTTAGTGACAACTTCTGAAGTTGTGGAGGTCATTAAAGTCAGCTCTACCCATTTAGAAAAAGAATCAACCATCACTAAGAATGTTCGCCCATGAAAAGGGCCAGCCAGATCAATATGCACCCTGGACCAGGGGGGCCCTGAATCTTCCCACGTTCCTGGAGTGGATGCTGGTGGAGAAGGTCTGGTGGCTTGGCATGGCTGACAAGCATTCACCCAGCTAGTAATCTGAGCATCCATGCCTGGCCACCATACATAACTGCAAGCTAGAGCCTTCATCCTGACAATGCCAGGACGTCCCTCATGCAGGACTTCTAAAACTGAGGTCTGCAACTGGGAAGGGATAACTACCCTGGTTCCCCAAAGCAAGCAGCCTTGCAAAGAAGACAATTCTTGCTGGCGAATTTTGAAAGCCCCAAATTCAGAGGAATAAGGAGCTGTAGGCCACCCCCTTTCCACCCAGTCAAGGACTTGGGAAATTACCTTGTCCTTGGCAGAGTGGACAGCAATATCAGAAGCGGTGATGGGAAGCTTGAGGTCATTGATCAGGAACACAGCATTGGTTGGTGCAGGATCCTCAACTGGAACACGCAGAGGGCAGCGACTAAGGGCATCAGTGTGGCTGAGGCTTTTGCCTGCTTGATGAACCAGCGTATAGGAATATGCAGCCAGAAATAATGTCCACCTGGTCATTCTTGGAGGCAAAATCTGAGGCATTTGTCTGTTGCCTGACAGAAGACCCAAAAGAGGCTTATGATCCACAACTAACTCGAAATGGTGTCCATAGCGAAACTCATGGAACTTCTTGACTGAAGCAACTGCAGCCAAAGCCTCTTTGTCAATTTGACTGTAGTTGCGCTCAGCTGGGGATAACGTTCTGGAGAAAAAGGCAATGGGTGCCTCAGAACCATTAGGCAGTCTGTGATTTAAAACGGCTCCTATGCCAAAAGGTGATGCGTCCGCAACTAAGACTAACGGCAAATTTTTGTTGAATTGCATTAGAACAACATCAGATGTAAGCAATGATTTGACTGCTTTGAAAGCATAGGCTTCCTTAGGTCCCCAATGCCACGAGGATTGTTTGTCCAGGAGTCTATGCAGAAGTTCTGCAATGGAAGCCTTATGTGGCAAAAATGAAGCGTAGAAGTTAAGGAGTCCCAAAAAAGTCTGGAGTTCAGTTTTGTTAGTTGGTGTGGGTGCCTCGTAAATAGTCCTTACTTTGGATTCGATTGGGTGAATGCCAGAGGCGTCAGTTCTGTACCCCCAAAATTTGACCTGTGGGGTGGCAATAGTGCATTTCTCTTTTTTTAATTTGAGTCCCGACTTTCTGAAACACTCGAGGACACCTTTGACTCTTTGCTGTAACTGAGGCTTGTCAGGGGCAGATATTAAAATGTCATTGAAATAAGGTAGTACGCCAGGTAATCCTTGAAGCAGTCTCTCCATTAATGATTGGAAAATTCCTGGGGCCACACTAACACCGAATTGGAGGCGCCTACAGTTAAAATCACCCCTGTGCGTTACAATAGTTTGTAGCTCTGCGGCTGCGTCATCAACAGGGAACTGTTGATAGGCTTCTGACATGCCTAGTTTTGCGAAAATGGTTCCTGTCTCAAAAGAATGCAGCAGGTGCTGGATAATTGGGACTGGATAAGCACTGATTTGTAAATATTTGTTTAACGAGCACTTGTAATCAGCGCAAATTCTTAAACTGCCATCTTTCTTCAGGGATGTCACTATCGGGGTTTCCCATTTTGCGAAGTCCACAGGCTCTAATATGCCCTGTTTAATTAATTTGTCTAGTTCCTTGTCCAGCTTAGGGCGGATTGCAAAAGGTACTCTTCAAGGCTTTAAACGGATTGGGACTGCTAGAGGGTCCAAGTTGAAAGATATTGGGGTTCCCAAATAACAGCCTAGGCCTTCGCTGAACACATCAGCATAGTCATTGAACAAGGCGTCCACCTCTGAATTTGCAATAGAGTGGATTCCACCTATATGGAGGCCAAGGGCAGAGAACCAGTCTAACCCCAACAGGCTTGGGAGGGCACCATCCACTACCACTAAAGGCAAGTGACCTTTAAAATTTTGAAATTGAATAAAAAACTTGCCTTTTCCGATGACTGGGATGGTTCTGCCTTGGTAGTCACATAGGGTTAAGTTGCAGCCTTGAAGCCTCTTCTTTGCCATCCTGGGAAGCAGTCATTTCAACGTGCTCCACGAGATGATGGAGAGTGCTGAGCCAGTGTCTACCTCCATCCTGCAAGGTTTCCCTTCTAAAGAAACAATAACATTGATTTTGTTAGAGACTTTGTTTGCCAGCTTGGCTTGGTAGCAGGTGAAACAGTTTCCAATTTGTTTTTGAAAATGCTGAGTTGTCTGAGGTTTCTGTGGTTGGGCAAAAGTCTTTCCTGCCTGACAGATCCTGGCTAAATGACCCTTTCTCTGGCATTTTAGACAAATGGCATTCCTGAACTTGCAGGATGCCCTGAGGTGATTTCCTCCACAGCTTAGACAGATGGGCTGAGATCATGGAGGTTGATTGGGAACTGACCTGTTTTCCCTCTGACTGGTTTTGGGCTGCCTGAGGCAATTTACATCACTAGTTTCTTCAGAGCCTTCCTCTGTGGAGGCTTCATTGTAATGAATGGCTGAGTTGTTCTGATTGACTGGATTTCCCTGATTTTCTGCTGCTGAAAGTGCTGACAGCTCTGCAGCTTGAGATTCCTCTATTGCTAATTTAAGGTCAAATCCCCTTTAGCCAATAGACGCTTTTGTAGCCTTAAGTCCCGTACTCCACAAACTAGTTGGTCTAATAACATGTCCTCCAGATAGTCTCTAAACCCACAGTGAAGTGCAGCTGTTCGTAAAGCTGCCACATACCCACTAATAGTTTCTCCCTCAGCCTGGGTCCATCTCTTAATAGCATGATACCTGGCAATTCGGGAGGGCTTAGGGGAATAATGGTTAGAAAGAATTTCCTGCAATTCTTCCCATGGAACAGTCTTAGTTGAACGCAAAGCCAGCAATGCCGTAGCAGTGTCAAACACTGTGGCTCTGCAAAAACTTAAAAAGTAAGATTTTTTCCTATGGTCGGAAATGTCAGCGAGGACTATGGTATCTAGGAAACAGTCAAATCGGTTTCTGTAGGACTCCCATGTCTCTGCTGTCGGTCTGAAAGGCGGAAATGCAGGGTTTGAAGTCATCTCATCTCAGCAGTGCTGGTTCTTCTGCGAAAGTTGAAATTCGCTCTCGCGAATAGTGACAGTAAGCTCTTAAAGTGACATACAGCTCAGTAGTGGCTTCAGCTCTTTTTGTAGTGACTTCGCTCAGCGATTCTTTGCTCGTTTGCCTTTTATATGAATCCCGCCCTTGTTGCCAGTGTAGTAGAGCAGTGGAATGACTGAGGCGAACGTGGAGCAAACTTCAGCTTTAAACTTTATTGTAACAATAAAGGGTTGCTGCGACTGCAGCCAGCTGGTGGGCAACAGATGATGCCATTTGACAGCTCTCTTTTATAGTCAGCTGTCATACAGCGTCAACCAATAGGAACGGTCCATGTTCCCGCTGGAAGCACGGACCGGAGTGAAGATTTCAGCTCAGTCTTTTCGCAACAGGAAGGAACAAAAATCATTGGCCATGCTAGCACCCACCAGGCACATTAATTTATTGAGCCCTGGTATTCTACCAAAGGAGCAATTAACAAACATATTGACCTAGTTCCAGCATATGAATATATAAGAAACCAGACCATTTGAACAACCAAGCAACAAAAGAACCAATTAGCTGCTCAGAATTTAAATAGAGCTCCAAATGAACAACCAACAACATGACCAACTGACCACACTGGTACACAAGACATTTATAAGCTAAGGAGAATAAGACAAGACAATCCTGCTGATGTTACCTAGTCTGGCAATGAAACATTCAGAAACTAAATTGAAACAAGCTTGGAGAGCAAACCACTGCCAAAATCTAAAACCTGAGCTACAAATATTGTCTATTATTTCAATATATATATTTGTGTCTAGGTAGGAGGATTCTTGCATCAGCAGTTAAGTTTTCAATATATTCTCAATGGACATTAAGACAAGACCAAGTACGATGCATGGATTGGCAGACACAACAACTTCTAAACTGTTGTCATATTATTTCACAAGTTTTCTATCCCAAGTACAAAATCCCATGCACCTCCTCTAAAATAACTGGAGTATCTGTTTTCTGAAGTAAGTAGAAAAGGCAGCTAGGATATCTGCTGAATTATCACTGAGTTAGGAGGTGTTGTCCTCCAAGAACTTGTCAAAAAACAATCCCAAATTATAAAAGAAGTTTTATTTCAGTGTGAAGATATTGCTGCATCTTTCAACTAAGTGATACTACCTATAGTCAAGATAGACATATACATGTGTTATGTAAACTGGGACAGGAGAATGGAATACTAGAAAAAGAGAAAGAAGGAGACAATTACTATCTTTGGTTTCACTTATTGATTGTATTTCATTTCTATACCATTTCCCATGTTACAAAATTTCTGTTTTTAAGAGTGTTAAATATTTATTGTTCAGGTAGAATTGTTAAATATTTATCTTGTTTATTTAAGAGTTAAATGTATGGTTTCTTTAATTCACAAGTTCAGAATAGTACTACTAAAATAGATGAATGCCAAACAGCTCTCAAAAATGAACTTAAATGTCAGTTAAATCACATTAAATGGGAATTTAGAGAAACAATATATAAGGAATTAGAAAAGCATTTAAAATGTTTTAAAATGCTGAAGCAATTAAAAAAGTTTTACTTGACAGGTGCCTAAAAGCAAGCTAAGCTAGAGTGTACTAAAGACATCTATTAGCCAGAGCATTACAAAAAGACCTCTTCTCACCAAAATTCTCTTTTGATGAAAGAGAGTTCAGCTTGGAGTAAGATGACCTTTGCCTTCAATAAGTAGAACCCAGTGTTTTTATCAAAATGACAAAATCAGCTCCTTTTACATATCCATAATATAGTATTGCAATACATGCACAAAAGGATGGAGTTTCTATCATGCATGACACTGCTTTCATCATTTGTTCATTTCCCCAACGTATGCTTATAGACTGCCATACTTATTTTATTTTATGCTGCCGTTGCTAATGTAAGTTGATGTTATTGAGCATCTTTTGAACACAGGTCTCCTGCTCAAGTCAGACCCACTTTGCTACAGTGTCTGCCTTGGAGTTCCAGCATGTATGACAAATGGCCCAAAGTGATTCTTGTAATCAGTTGTGTTTTGTGATTCATGTATTGCAGGTCCTCTTGAAAAGACTGTGTGATTATACTGATAAACACTGTTTAACTTCTTCATTCATAGAGATTAAATCACTACGGGGTGGGAAAATGTACTTATTTAACAAGTAAAATAAGTATTGCAAACTGAATTCCTTAGTATTAGAAGAACATATAATTTAAAATTTGGCAAACAGGATAAAACTCGGAAAGAGACTGTTATAATCCCAGTCTTTTCAAAGAATGTATTAATAAATATTCAATTTTTTTCCTAAAAAGACTGCATGTAGATTTATTTCTTATTGTTTGTGTTACACAGAAATTGTATATTTGTACATATTTGTATTAAACAGTGCTGCCAGCAAAATGAAACTGATCTGTTTTGTGATGTGATGATATGCACTATAGTTACCTGTTACTAAGATCTGCTGAAGACAGTGGAGCCCAGCCCTAACTAAAACTAATAAGCTAATTACTACTGAAGGCTGAACTACATACATTTAAACATACCGGCTATATAAAATTACAGTACAAACTACAGAATGAAATGTCAAACACAATATAGAATGGAAATGTCAAGAGATTCAACAGAGATTGGAATTGTTTTGGATATGTGCTGCCAGTGTATGTTAAAATAAATAATAAAAACAGGTAAATTTATATCACCCAGATAATATTTTTTCTTTTCATATTCATCCCTATCCATGTTTTTTCATTATTTTGCATTCTTGATATACCAAAACAGTTCTGTGGATAAAATGATTTTCAGAACATTTACAGGTCTGTAATTCTAAGCTCACTAAAATCATGGCTGAAGGAATAACACAAAACTTGTTTTTTCTGCCCTAATAATGATCATCTGGGAATCAGGGAATTTGGTGTAGAAAAGGACAAACTAATTTTAAATTAGATAAAAAATAGTAAAAGGAATAAATGTGTGAATGTCCTAAGTCTTGCTGACTTCAAAATTAGTCGGTCAATTAGCTGACTACAAGTGCATTTTAAATTAATTAAAAATCGTAAAAGAAGTGTCCATAATGATGTGCATGTCCTAATTCTGGCTGATAACAGAATTGTTTTTTTAAAGTAAAAAGAAAAGTGTACTGAGGGGTTCTTAAGTTCAGTAACTTCCAGCAGCCCATATTAATGCAAGAATTAACTTTGACTGTTTACCAGTACTCCAACAGCTGCAAATATTCTCTGTTAGGGACACATCCTAGCTGCTAATGCTTTTTACTCACTATATAGACTGTATTAAGACAAAAGAAACACACTTTGTCCTTTGCCACTAATCAGGTCAAAGAGCATTTGAAGGATGCACCCTGATTTTCCAGGAAGATCATCATAGAAGATTCAACAGATCTTGTTCATTAACTAGAAAAGGAATAGCTTAAAGAACTCTGTTTCTCTCTGCCCGAAGAAACAATCAATTCCCTAATCTGTTCTTCTGGGACCATAGAACAGAAGGTAACGGAGATATTGCAAGGTTCAAATTAATGAAAGCCATAGCTTGCTTAAGCAGAAGATTGTGAATTTGTACTATAATATCTTGTATTTTCATTCATCAGCTCAGCACAGTATATGTGGAGCATGATTTATCAGAAGCACACTTGGAAGATGGATTGGCATAAAGGAGAGGGAAAGGCCAGCCACCCATCTAGTCATATCCATGTAAAATGGGGGCTTTAATCAAACTTTCCCCAGTCTAATATTGTAATTACTGCACCATTCTTACAATAGGTTGGATTCATACATTATGCTAAATCAAATAATCTCATAATACATATATAAGTGGAAAGTGGAAAGGTATGAAAAATTATTGGTATGGGCCATATCCAGAAATGGGTAAGTAGAGGCTGGTTGAATGCAGAATCCCTAATACTATAATAATAGTAGAATAATATAAGTATTATTCACTTAGCATCTGGGAATATCAAGCTAGGCAAGAATGTATTTGACCCTTAAATAGACCGGCTTAATATGTCATGCAAAGCAATGGGTTGGTTCACCAATAAACCAGTTTCACAAATAACACTAAACTAAGCCCAAGTACATCACATTACAATTTAGTTCAGTGTAGGTACCCAACCATTGCAATTGAATTTGCATTTAGAATAATTACAGCAGTCTCCACGTCCCTCACACAGTTCATGATAATATGGTCACTACTGTAACTTTAAGTAAAAAATACTATAGGTAGGCTCTCCTCACACATAATTGTTGTACAAGCTTATATAATTTAGAGAACATCACAAAGAGGAAGCCAGAGATAAGGTGTCTAATCCAGCATGATATGAAGTAAATACAATTCTAGAACAAATTAGAAGCAAAAGGTTGGTTTCATTTTAGAATTGAGAAATGTTTGGACAGCTTTAGCAGCAGAGCTTAATAAATACGTTTATGCATGCTTTGAAAATGATTGTGAAGAAATGCTTTGCCCCTATGTAACCTCTCTGTAATCCGTTAAAGCAGCTTGATTCTTTTTCAAGGTTGTGCATAAGTCTGAAAAAAATTGGGGGTCCTTGAATGAACAGAGCAGTATCATGTTCACCTAAGTACCAAAGCATTTTCAAATGTGAAGCATGTAAAATAAGCCCCAGGATAATATATTGCAAAAGAATCCAGATTTGACCCAATAATGATTTATTGAAAGTTAGACAACCTTAGAAGCAGCAACTTTATAGCAGTTCACAAACTCATCCTGTTTGCGTGGTCTACAGAATCCCTTGGGAGCCTTGCAGATTTTTTCATGCCACTTTGTAGGCAGCCAGGTAGTGTTGAACAGATTTCTATTTTTATTTTGCTGTTAACAGTTAATATAGTTCTGTACGCAAGGATAGGCCAAGGTATCAAGTTGAAGAAAATGAGTCTCTCTTTCTGAATATTATGCCGGCTCACCTCTGTCCTGCTTGATTGGTTCCAAGCATGATATGGAACTATAAACTTTATTTCATTCAAATTAATTTCTGAGGCTTTTCCAAGCTTTTTATATAAGTAAGAATAACACACAAACAAAAAGGTAATGGTGTAGGGTCTCCTGTTTGGGTGGGGGTTGGACTAGATGACCTACAAGGTCCCTTCCAATTCTGTTACTCTGTAATTTGTAAACTCACAGCTAATTATTAAACTAGGTAAAAGCTACACCCAAAGATCGAACATAAAAACTAAAATGGGTTCCGAAAAATAAAAGCTCACAAACTATGCCCCCTAAAGTACATTGGAATAATTACAGCTGATATTTGCATAAGTTCATGCAAAATTAATAGATTTATAAAATCTTCATTTTAGCATTTTGCAGTCTCCCCAAATGATCCACCCTCGAGTAGTCCAAAGGAAATAAAATACCAGGGAGTTCATCACTTCATATTCCCCAAGACTCTTACATTACTCTTCTTTGTGAGTGAGTCTTTTAACTTTTTCATTATTTTGATCTTAAAAATAGATTTTTAATTAAATTCAGGATTATTATTCCCCTTTTGGGGAATTGGGAAAAACAAATGCAACTTAGATGCAGGACCTCTGAGCATCACGCTATACCTCTCTTTACAGTTTGCTTTGGCATTTTTATATATTGTCTGCTAATAAAATGTAATGATTTCATCTTTTAGTTTGACATCTGAGACTCTTATCTTTTATCTATTACATACAGTCTTTCAGCCCATAAATACATAAAATGTCAAAATAAATTACTTAATCTCATGTTATATTTGGAAATACATTATAGCATAGCTCTATAAGAAAATTTTACTTTTAACACCTTGGACAGGCCTTCTATTTTTTATGATTTTTGTATTAAGTTTAAAGTATATCAAGGCATCATCTCAGTTACAAGTGTTCACAAGAGCCACATTTTAAAGCTTTACAATTTTCTGGTGGTTTTTGATAGAAATGTTTCAAAATGAAATTGCATCCAGTTTGGCAAAGAGTATTTTCCATTAGTTTTTTACATAGACACAAACACATGAACACAATCTTTTTTTATTATATACTCTATCAAAATCCCCAAGATCTTACTTAAAAAGTAAGTTTTCAAAAACGTCATCAAAAAAGCGCAACAAATAATGTTCTTTCTGCGACAACTCAGAAAGCTCAAACTGCCCAAGGAGCTGCTAATACAGTTCTACAGAGGAATCAATGAGTCTACCTCTATAACTCTATAACTATCTGGTTTGGTTCTGCAACCCAACAGGACAGACAAAGACTTCAGAGAGAATTAGGACTGCAGAAAAAACAATTACTACCAACCTTCCTTCAATCGAGGGACCTGTACACTGCACGAGTCAAAAAGAGGGCTGTGGAAATATTTACAGACCCCTCACATCCCGGACATAAACTGTTTCAACTCCTTCCCTCAAAACGACACTATAGAGCACTGCACACCAGAACAACTAGACACAAGAAGTTTTTTCCCCAAAAGCCATCACTCTGCTAATCAAATAATTCCCTCAATCCTGTTCAACTATTACAAAGTCTGCACTACTATTACTGTTAATTTTGTCATCACTCCTTATCACCCATCCCCTCCCACTTGTGACTGTATTACTGTAACTTTGTTGCTTGTATACTTACGATTTATATTGACTCTTTCCTAGTATGCTTTGATTGCTTATTGTACTCTATGACTATTATTAAGTGTCATACCTTATGATTCTCAACTCTTGATGAATGTATCTTTTATTTTATGTATACTGAGAGTATTTACACCAGGACAAATTCCTTGTGGCCAATAAAGTATTCTATTCTATTCTTTAAAAATTATATAGACCAAACTTGATTGCAGGAAATATGACTTCAGCAACAGAATGGTCAATGTCTTGAATACTCTACCTGACTCTGTGGTTTCTTCCCCAAACCCCAAAAACTTTAACCTTAGACTATTGACCTCACCCCTTTCCTAAGAGGTGTGTACATAAGCGCACCAACTTGCCTACCATCCCTGTCCTATTGTTTCTTTTTATTTTTCTTATATGTATCCATTTCATGTATTCATAACTATGTTTTTACTTATACCTGTTATCTTATAATCGTTTGACAAAATAAATAAATAAATAAAAAATACAGGATATTGTCCCATCATATATTCTTTTCATATTCCAATATTGGAATATCCAACTTGATTTAAGATCAAACTATTTAATAACCATTAGCAAGCCTAAAGCCAAGTTTCAATTGGAAATACCTTTTTTGTAATGACTTCTGGATCTGTTCTAGTTAAAAAATAGAGAAAAATAATAGTGTTCTGAAATAAGGAAGAAATCATTTTTCTCATCTGAAAATAAGTCAAATTTCCCATCCTTTGTGAACTTAATAAGCATTTGTTTTATTGAAACTAGAAAGGAAGTGAGAAATAGGTGTTTTCTTTGCTGTATCATATGCTTCTGTCACAATGATTGTTCCTCTTCCTGGGGATAAGTACTGAAATATGATGTGGTATGGCTGCATTTCCAAATTTTATTCCAGGACATTTGGGATAGAGCCCAAGAGCTTAGCATGTTTTCCCTTTTTCATGGTAAAATTGTGCAAATATGCATTAGAGTGTGAAAACAAACAGTCTAATACATTTTTGCAAAGCTCTTTATGTTTACTGTTTATTGCAGATACCAGATCCTAATTAAAAATGCACCAACAAAAGCCAAGATATAAAGAACAAAGATATCATGAAAGCTGGTATTTTTTTTAAAAAAAAAAACATGATTAATCCTCAGGGATTTTTTTTTATTCTGCATCATTCCCTGTACAATTATAGTTCATATGACTATGAAGAGAATGTAGTATTAAATATTATGATGAACTTTACCAAACTCTATTAAAAATAAATAATGTAGTGGTTATATTTCTGTGAATTTAACTTTATTCCAAATACCATAGCTGCATCCAAACCTCTTTTTCTGTGTTAGGTTTTAGTGTTATCCTGGGTTGAAGTGTAAAAAGGAATGAGGTCAACTTAATTTTAAATTTAAAAAACTAATAATTTTTCAAATTATATGGCATGCTCTTTGGTAACTAATGCTAATGCTAGTTATCTAATATTTCTTAACATGGTAGTCTCCATAGTCTCCATGTGTTAGCTGTCAATTTCTCCAGTTCTTAGTGAGTGTATCTAATGCCTAACAATTGTGGGATTGAAATTCAACACATTTGTGGAACACCAGTTGGTGAAAGGCTGCATTCATCTACATTACGTCAAAGCTAAATCAGAATTATCTATGGAAGATATGTTTTTGTCATGACAGATGCCAGAAAAGGAGTTTCCACAGAACAGGAATTGGCTTTGGAAATTTATGGAAAACCTGGAAAAGATAGGTTTCATTTCTAGTACTTCTTTTTAAAATAGGCATATATGAACTTTACCTAGTTTTGATATATATATCTTAAATATTAATCTGAATTAAGCCTTAAATATTCATCTGAATCTTGGTGAACTAAAATTACACTATTATACTGGGCAACATTTTTTTTGAAAGTTTTGCTTTGTAAAAAAAAAATTTGGTGATTATGATAGACTCTTTCAAACTGAACATAAAAATAATTTCAGAATGATTATATTACATAGTAATCTTGAGAAATATGAAATTCACTTTTAATGGCTATCTTGATTTAATTGCATAGTATTTCCAATGTGCTATGTGAGTTCAACAGGACTAAAAATGTTTTGACGATGATTTTCATTTGCATTCAATGTTTGAGGCATATTGCTGCAATATCCAACAATAGTCAGCCACCATTGATGGATTCCAGTTGCCCTGATTAAGGCAACAGGCTAGAAAGCAAGAGACTGTGGGAATTCAAGTCCTGCCTTAGTCATGAAAGCCAGCTGGGGCCAGTTACTCTTTCTCAGCCCAACTTGCCTCACAGGGATATTATTGTGGAGAAAATAGGAGGAGGAAGATATTTTGGATATGTTCACTGTCTTGAACTATTTGTAAAAATAATTAAAAAAAATTAAAAATGGAATATATATAAAACCACTTTTCCATTGTGATAATGTTCTAGTGAACCCTTACACCATGTTTATAACTGATTGCAGTGTAAATGCAGAAAATGAATTCAGTAGCATGTTGCACTTCACAGTCTTGTGTCCTGTAAGGCAGGGCTGTCAAACTTGTGGGCCAGATATGTCAGGTGCTGGCCATGCCCCCGCCCGGTTTAGCAAAGGTGGAAAAAGACCTGATACATAACATGACACTGCCGTGATGATATGAGTTTGACACCCCTGCTGTAAGGAGTTTGTCAACCAGCTGAATGTAGTTTGGTATTCTATAGTTGCCAAGAAACTTCTTGAATGCTTTCTTAGTGATTTCCTCTGGCTTCTGGATTTTCAAACAGTTTCCCATTGATGACATATCTGATCTGTGGATCTTTGTTGATGCCTTTTGTTCTTGGCATCAGTTTTCTTGAAAATATCTGTTTCAAAAATGGAAATTTGAAAATGGAAACCTTCACCTTTTTTGCTCATTACTTTCACAAAAATTTTCATCAGTCTGATTTTATGTGAAATGGAGGCAAAAATATCTCTGCTAGATCAACAAATGGTTCATGAGCCATATTTTTCTGTATTTTCCCATATTTTCTGTATTTTTCCATATTTTCTTTTGGAGTGGCCATTTCTTTTTAATATAGCATGATTCCCTTGTATAGCTATCCTATTCACAATAGTACTTGGTATATATGAGCTGCATTCCAAGCAACAGAGCCATTTTAGATCTCCATTTTAGATCTTCCAATTGTATTAGATGTACAACTGTGTGCTGATGTGCTTCAACAGCAGTTACATGTTTTTGTATGTTTCTTTCATGTGTGAGCATTGCCAACAGGTATTGAAGGGTGTATATCAGTAAAAACAGAAAATTCTATAAAATGATGTGTGATGGGTTAAATTACAGTATATATTCATGATTAGTATCCAAAAATCCGTAAGATACATAATCTTAACCATATCCAAAATTGGACATGCAAAGCTTAATTATAATACGTTTTAGCATGATGTGTGGGGTAAATTTCTATTCTGTTGCAGACTGGGTTGTCCTTATGTGGTTCAATTCCAATTAGGAATTGGATGCAACTTCCCTGCCCATGAAGTAGACAGAAATATTACGCTAAGAGTTTGTGTACTCTTGCATAGCTTGATAAAATCAATGCATTTACTTCTGAGAAAATCTGAATTGCAGCAAGTTCCCTATTATTTCACACAGAATAGAATAATAGACCCTAAAATCTTCCTAAATTACAGTACTTTTACTATATTTATATGAATGGCTTTTTAAAAGCACATAAAATTAACTCATTACATGGCTATGAATCTCTGTTCCTTCCACTTTTAAAAAATGCACTACAACAAATGAACTATTTTCCAGTAGACTGGAATTACCTTATCAGAGCACACTCTTTAACTTGCTGCCAGTTTTTGCCCTATATATCAACTCCTTCCTGATTTTGGCAGGCAGTTGCTGATGCCACACAGCATTCCCAGTTATTTATTCAGCTTTAATACTATAGCAAACAGCTTTGCTATGAATGCTCAGTAATTCCTTTGGGGTAAGCCATTTTGCTGGAATAACCTCCATATAGAAGGGTGTTGGCAGTAGTTGACAGAGAAAATATTCCATGTTGCATTCAGTTTCCTCACTTTATTGTGGAAGCTTCATCTTTCGTATTAGCTCATCTTTTGTGCGCACATCTTTAATATCTCCTTTAGGATTTTAACATCATATTCACTGGTTTATAATTTCCTATCATTGGATTTTAGACTGTTCTGAGGTATAATGCGTGGATCATGATTTATCTGGGATTTTTTTCTACAATAAATTAGATGCAATGATATTTAATATCATTTGAATATTTCCATTAGATGACATCATTAAAAGGAGACAAGTGAGAAGCTTTAAGAATAAAAGGAAGTGTATGAATCAGTGTATAGATAGATTGGATGATAGACAAAAGGTAGAAAAGTAAGAAGTATAGTGAATGCTATCAACGTAAACTTGGTTTAGTTGTATTTCATTTACATTTCTGTTATCTATCTCTTTAATCCCCTTAACCTGTTATTTCTGATGCCTTTTCTGCATTCTACATAATACTATTTTTTGCAACAGAGAATGATAACATGGTTATCTATCTATCTATCTATCTATCTATCTATCTATCTATCTATCTATCTATCTATCTCTTTATAAAATCTTTGCTGAAGAAAAAACTGTTCATAGGTGGTCCCTGTCAGTGTATTTAAAAATTGATTAGATATAAAAATATATTGATGTTTAAACAAAGGGACTATTTTGGACTCCTTGGTGTTCTTTAAGCTTGGTTATATTATTACCTTTATTGTCAGAGTATAACATGTGTACAATGAGATTGGCTGAGCCAACCCAACTCACAGTGAGGAAAGAAGTCCCTAACCCAGTCCCAATCTTATTACACTATGTGACTTTGTTGCACAACCTGCAGGCCCTGCAAGTCTGTCATACAATGTTGACATGAAGTTATTTTCTGTTCAGAAGTCTGACAGCCCACGGGTAGAAACTGTTCTTCAGCCTGTTGGTGCCGCTGGCTATCCCAATGGTAGGAGAGTGGAAAAGTACTGACCGAGATGTGAGTCATCCCTGACTATTTTCCCCACTCTTCTAAGGCATCAAGCCCTAGCAATGTCATCTAGTGGTATCAGGGAACAGCCCACGATGTTTTGTGCTGTGCTCACCACCTTCTGTAACCACCCTTCACCACCCTTCTTTGCTTGCAGAAGGTAATATAATCAATGTGAATGTGTGTGGAGTTTGCTCTGTATTTATTTACAAATAATAACTGTTGGTAGGGGTGTAATTTTATACTTGACTCTCTGTGTGTGTGTGTGTGTGTGTGTGTGTGTGTGTGTGTGTTTATGTACGTATGTACATATGTGTGTGTATGTGTGTTTTGTATATACATATACATATGCATATGCATATACATATACATATACGTCATATACATATACATATACATATACATATATAACCAAAGATATATATATATATATCTTTGGTTATTCGGGTTTTCTCCCCCGTAAAGAAAACAAATAAGAATTAGAAATCAGTACAGCAAATTTAATAGTTAGAAGCTTTTCTGATTTTAAGTACTGAATAAACTTGCATCCTCATTCTATCCTTTGCTTATGTGTTTCATGAGTTTGTTGTTAGGATAAAGAGAAGAGTTGTGTAGAATTATGCTGAATTAATGAAATATATTTAAATTGCTATATAATTCATGTATTAAAGCTTTCTCTAGCTGACTCACTGTCAAATCCCTGAACTGCCCTAATTGTCTAAGAAAGTGTATATTTGAAGAGAACAACAGCAACTGATTTAAGAAAATACAGTTATGTTTGGACTAACTACACAGAAAAAGTAAGCCATGTCAGGCTAGGTGTTCCCTCAGAAAACAATATGAGTATCTAAGAAAAATTCTGACTACCCAACAGTATCCAAGTTATCAATAAGACTTTAATTCTTAGCAGGTTTCATTACTGATTACCCATTTCCTAAATTTAGCAATGTGGAAAAACACATTTTTCTGCTGGAATAATCTTTTTATGTTTTTGTTTTAAAACTCTTTGGAAAAGTCTAGCTAAAACTCAGCCCTTTCTTCATTTTAGACTGCTTAAACCATTATTAAGGCATATTTTATTATTGGGCTAAATGTTTTGAGAATATTTTATGCTTATATTAAGAGCTTGAAGAGCATAAATGATTTATGAAGTAAATAGTTTTATGGATGTCTGTGAAACAGCCCAGATGGATTTGGCACACACAGTAGTAAGCACATATTACATCACCTAGGGTGCTTTATTTAACTTCTGTTTTGTTCCATTAAAAAGTTGTGAAAAAGTCATGATGGAGCTTTTAGCTGTAAAACATTTTGCAGTATAATCTGTGGTTAGATAATTAATTCTATCCAAAATACTCTGGCTATGATAAAGAACTTTAAAGGAGTCACAGAGAATATATTGCTTTTCTATAAACAGAAAATAAAAATAAATATATTTTGCTTCTGATTATTCTCAAGGTTTTGATTACAAGGACAATAGATCCTGCCAGTTTAAACTACTCCATTATTTTTTAATGTTGCAATAAGAAGGGAAAGCAATTATTAACCTTGGATGCTCCAAAGAAGCTTTAGAATAGAGTAGCAATATGGCTGGTTTTAGCAGTGAAGAGATAACAAGTTGATCCAGCCCTGAAATGATCTTGAATGATTTTGGGAGAAGGAGTTGCAGTCTAGAAAATACCTGTGGAAGTACCTCAACACAGAGAAGAAAAAAGGACATGTTTTTTGAAGACTAACAGTCTTCAAAAAGCATGTCCTTTTTTCAAATGCTCTTTTTTAAAATAAAAGATAGAGGAAACTCCAGCTTAAGAGCCAAATTTAGCTATACAAAGTTCTATGTTTGGTTTACATTTAGGCCACTCCCATCTTTTCAGATGGAACTGCCTGTGAAGGCACTTGCAAATATCTTGAGGTGGCCTTTTAAAATTACTCTTGTGTAGGAGAGAATGAATTTGTGAATGTGTATAAACTTTGAATGGCCTGTTTATGAGTTTATGAGTTAGGTCATATATAATATGAAATCCAACCCACTCTATATTAGTTTCTCCAACATTATTAAGCAATCAAAGTGAATTTAAAAAGATATTTGAACCAGGACATTTATAAGTTTGATTCACACTTCCTGCTTTCCTCACCATGAGGGTGGGCTCTTAGTATATTAGGAATATATTAGAAACTCAGGCTGGTAGGAAGGCCCACTACTAATTGTATTTGCTTCATGAAGTATTTGTTTAAAAAGTACTATTTATTTCTGTAATAAACGTTTTCATATCTGTTGATTTTCCCCTCTTTCCCCTTCTTGAATTACAAGATCAGATTGAATTGTGGGTTTTATAATTTAGGAGAGAGTCAAGGATCTTATTAATGAGATAAACAGCTTGATCACTAATTTCTGTAATGCTGTTAGGTACAAGAGAACAGGCCCTAGCTTGGCTAGATTATTTTAAAAATTGCCAAGTGACAATTCTGACAAGAAACTTTATCACTTTTAAAAATCTAGTTTCTGATTTTAATCTTTATGAAAATTCAAGGATGCTCTTGAATACTGATGATTTTACTAGATTTCATATTCAGGTTGATAGCTAAATATGGGTAGTCCTCAATAACCACAACTGAGTCCAAAATTTAGGTTGCTAAGTGAGAAATTTGTTCAGTGAGTTTGCCGTATTTTACATTTTTCTTGCCACATTTGTTAAATAAATCACTGCAGTTGGTAAATTAATAACATGGCTGTTAAATGAATCTGGTTTCCCCATTGACTTTGCTTGTCAGAAAGTCGCAAAAGTGCATCACATGATTCTGGGACACTGCAACCATCACAAATAAGAGTCAGTTGTCAAGCATCCAAAAGTAAATCACATGACCACTGGGATGTTTCATATTTTGCAAATGTGAAAAATAGTCATAAAGTCACTGTTTCAATGCTGTTGTAACTTCACTAAACAAACTGTTGTAAGTTGAGGACTACCTGTAGTTTAAACAAAGAATATATAAAGTTTGGTTTTCTGTTTAATTATTAATAGGTGCAGGTCTTTGTTACCTCAATTTATCCAAAATCTCACTCCTCCACCATTCTCTGAAATAAATGACACAAAGCATAAGAGAATAGGGTGGAGGAAAAAATAGAGGCCATACATTTTTTAAAAAAATGCATAAGAAACTAAAATGACAACAAAGATTGAAGCATCTTTGTTCTCGGTGTATAGTTACAGTGATCCATGCAGGACTTAGTACCTTTCGTGTATATTTAATATTTCATAATGAACTTAGTACTTGATGAATATAGATGCTTACATGGTTTCAAACTAGAGCATTCAAGAACATCCTTGAATTTTCATAGAGATTGAAGTCATTATATGAAACTTTTTTTCCCCCAAAGGGACCCTTCCGTAAATCTGGCAGTTGTGATTTTCTGCCTTTGATACATCAGTAATGAAAGCTTTCACTTGATATGGATACATGCTTCTAGAACATATTTACTTGAAATCTAATAAAAACCATAATATAAATAGCCATTTCATGAAATATAGTTTTATCTATGAAAACACTTGCTTTATTTTAGAAACACTTGCTTTATTTTAGAAATAAGAAAGAATAAGTGCTGTAATTTGTGGCTCCTTATGTGTACTAGGTGACAGGTTAAAGCATCTAGGGATGTCTATGGATATTCTCAATCATCCAGGTCATGGTTATCCCAAAAGTGCTTTTTACAAAAGACAACTAGACTTTCTTGGGGTGGGTTTTTATTTTGGAAAGCATTTCATCCAAAAAGCTTCCTCAGTTCATTTATGGTCAGAATGTACATTTGAAATTTTGAGCTAACAAGTTTGGCTCCTTGTATGATATTATTGTGATTGGTTGTACAGTCAGCCAGATGTTTAGATTGGATTTGGCATTTTTGTTTATCTATTGTGTCCTTCTCAAGGATCTGGGATTAACAGATATTGTTTTTTCATGGTATTAAAGGTGTCATTGCTGCCTTTTGCAATTGACCAAAGGTGATTTTGTCAATGTTGATGGTATTCAAATAGTGTTCCAGTTGTTTTGGGATTGCACCCAAGGTGCCTATTGCTATTGGTAATACATTTGCTTTTTTTTTTTTTTTTTTGCTACAATTGTTCTATTTATATTTGTAGCTCTTCGTATATTCTTTCTCTTTTATTTTGCTGTCTCCTGTCCAGTATATCACATACTGCCATGTCCAGTATATATACATTTTTGTCGAATTATTATATTTCAAAACAGTAAAAAAGAACGAAATGGAGTAGCAGAGAAAATATGATGTTACTAAGTAAAGTATTAAGGGTATCAGGTTGCATCTGATATCTTAAATAGTAATTCCATTTTCCTTTTACCTATTCATTTTGCTTAGTTAATTTATGCATTATTCAGATATAAGGGGTTTCATAGCCTCTTTCATACCTCCATTGTTTTCTTTCCTGAAGCACATCCATGCACAGAGGGTAAAAAGAACAATACAAAGTCAACACTGTACATTATCTTCTCCCAAATTACAGTTTTTAATTTTTGTTTTTTGTTTTTTACCTTTTTGAACTAATGGCTTAGAGCTAATGCTTTTTGGAAAATTACAGGGAGATTTGCAAAATGAGACTTACTCAAAACACAGTGTTATGCTCCAAATGAGCTATAGATCACAAAAGAAAGTAACAATTTTAGAAAAATAAGTATCAAATAGATGCATTTTGAGTTCATTTTCTTAAAAGGTAGACTCCCTTCCCTCTCAAAATTAGCTTCTATTTTATGTACAAGTAAATGATTAATGCCTCCCTTGGTGAAGGAAGGACGTTAAATCAAGGCCTAAAAGCCTGTGATTTACAGTTTTCTGACCCTATGTGCAAATCACAGAATTCCAAAAAATATAGACCTAAATATTCTTGATGGAAAAAGATTGCAAAACCTTTCACCTAATTGATATTTTCATTTCCACCTTTTTCTGATACGGTCTTCTTGAAATCTAGTAAGGCCATTCGGTGACTGAATTCATTTAATATGTTAAAACATGTTTCAAACAAGGACAATTTTAATTGTTTTAGGCACCTGTGTGCCTTGGTTCATATTGTGCTAAAACTAATCAACATACCAAAAGGGGGCAAATTTAAATTTAGCCAAGTAATATCTAGATCTTTCCTCCTTAAAAAAAAGGTAGAACTTTCTTCAGCTACTTGTAATATCATGGATGTATTCATAAAGGTAGGTTTGTTTTGTTTTTTTGCGACAAGATAAAAGTGCCTTGCCACTCCTTTTTCCTAGAAGTTATCCCCTATCTAGACTATAGGTTTGGTATTCCTTGGGGAAGACTCATCCAATTTCAATACTAACCAAATTTAGCCTTAGTTTTGCAAAATCAGCCAATGTTGCCTACAGCCTAGAATGCTAACAGAATTTCATTTTCATAAGCACAATAAGAACATCCAATTTGTGCTCAATACACATAAATTAAAATTAATGGATGCTTTATTCGTATCAGTATATTTGGGTGAGAAATCAAATTGGGAAGAAAAGAAGGAAAATAGAAGAAAAAATAGGTGGACCATCCATTTTAAAGGACACAATTTCTCAGAAAATTTTATAACTTATGTCATCAAATATATTTGACCATCTTACTTAGTCTTTGCATAATAAAAAAGTAGATGTTGATTATAAAACAAATCAAAACTTTCTGACAGCTAATGACTAATAACTGTGACCTCTTCAACTGCATTTATTATTCACCAATAATTATATTGTTAAAATAAATTAATCAATGACAGGAATTCCCAAATATTGTCTACTGCATGAAAAACTAAATGTGTAGGAACTAACCTAGAACAAAGGGAAGATTTCCTAACAGTTTAGAATAATTAATCAATGGAAAGACTTATTATGGGAGGTTAACACTGGAGGTTTTTAAGAAGAGATTGGACAACCATTTGTCTGAAATGGTATACGGTTTCCTCCTTGAGCACGGGATTGGATTAGAAGACCACCAAGGTGCTTCTCAACTCTGTTATTCTGTTACTAGTATTTAAAAGAAAGAGAAAGAGAGGTTACTTGTAGCTATATTTTCCAAAATTTAAATTTTATTGTCAGGGAATATTTGGAATATTTTTTTCATTCAAACAACCATGTACATTCTGATCAAGATCTTTAGGTACAATAAATTCATATTCCATATTTATTGAACTATTTTAAACCTTTCTAGCCTCCTTATCAACTCTTACCCCCAATTTACTTCTTGTAATTGAAACAAGACAGATCCAACCTTACATAAGACAGGACCCAAAATAAAAGATTAATATGGAGGATAAAAGGAAGGAAAATAATTTAAAAGACACAGTTAAAAAATTGGACACTGGGATAGTCTCCCCCACATGCCATCACTCTTTTAAACAACTAATTCCCACAACACTGTCTTATGTCCTGGGATGTCAAACCACCTAGTAGGGCTGTTTTACTATTATCCTTTTCATTTTCCCTACTACCTATTTCCTTAGCCTCTTATGGCTATACAAACTTAGTTGTTTTTTATCTTATGATTTATATTGATTGCTTATTAGTACCCATTATGATTTATGTTGATTGCTTTTTATTATCCTATGACAATCACTGAATGTTGTATATTATTATAATATTGATTGTATTTTATGATTATGATCATGATTTATCATATGTTGCATGTATGTACATTGAGACATATGTACCGGAGACAAATTCCTTGTGTGTCTAATCATACTTGGCTTCTGTTCTATTCCATTCCATTCCATTCTATTCTATTCTATTCTATTCTATTCTATTCTATTCTATTCTATTCTTATAATAACAAGAAGCAGAATACTATCCTCCTGCAGAGCTGTCTAATAATATAGGAATCCTATAACAAGCCACAGTCTGGGATGCATGGATGGATGGGTGGGTGGATAGACAGACATACAGACAGACAGAACCTACACACACATACAACCTTAAGTCATTGTCACCCTTTAATAACCACAGAGATAGAATTTTCTCCATTATGATATGTTGCTAAAATGGTCTTTCAAAATCTTCCAATGGTACACTCATCACTACTGTAATGAGTTCATCCATCTTACTGCTGTTTATCCTCTTCTTCTTTTTCCTTTAACCTTAGAGAATTCACCAGAGTGTTAGGTCTTCATATAATGTGCTGAAGTAGGATAATTTGAATTTAGTCATTTCTTCTTTGAGAATAATTTCATGTTTCATGATATATTGCTTTGTTTTTTGGCTATCCCTGGAATTCTTGAGCCTTTTCCAGTACCAAAATTCAAAAGTATCACTACTCTTCTTAGCCTGCCTCTTTAAAATCCAACATTTCATATGTTACAGGAATACCATGACTTGCATGATTCTAATCTTTGTGGGTTCTTTGTACACATCATCACATCTGAATATCTTTCCAAGACCATGGCTTTTCTGTCAAGTGCTAGTTTATTCCTTTAATGTTGATGGTGCTTTTAAAAGGCAGAAGTTATTCACCATTTCAGTACGTTCATTGTCAGTTCTAAAGCTGGTTGTTCCATCTGTTAATATTAATTTTGTCTTCTATGTTTTTCAATCTTTATATTTAATTTTAGTCCATTTTTCACTATGCTCCTTGACTTTTTTTCCAATAAATTTCTTATTTTTATATTTTAAAAAATATCCTTTTTAGTGAACAATGTGGTTCCAGGTTTTTACATTTCAATACAAACATGACCATAGTTACATATTCATCTTTCATATTCAATTTCATATCGTATTATTACTTATTCCATTTTCCTTTAACTATTCTCAAATATTCTTATATTCATTGCACATTATTTTATCCAATTTCAATTCATATCATAACTTATTTTATTTTTCTTTAAATATTCTCATATCTTGTTTTACAAAATTATCTAAGATTCTTTTTCATTTCTATATTCATTACACATATTTACTTTTATCTGTCACATTTGCAATTTTATCACATACTATTATTCCATGTATTGTTCAATAGGTTCCATCCTAATTCTAATAATCCAAAAGTTGTCCCCTTTAATTGTCAATTCGAGTTTGCCACCACTTTGCCTTATACACTCCCCCAATTTATTCATTTTAAATAATTATATTTACCATAATATAATCATTTTTTAATTCTCACATTCTACATTAATAACAATAATCTCCTAACTACTAAATATCACAAATGCATATATATATATATATTTATATATGTGTGTGTGTGTGTGTGTGTGTGTGTGTGTGTGTGTTAAATTTTCGCGGATACTTACATGTATGGCATTCAGCTTTGTTCGGGTATTTTCCCACGTCATTGTAGTTGTGCTTTTAAAGTTGTAGCATCGTTTCGGCACAATCTCATCTGCCATCATCAGGCTTCTGTATAGTGTTCGTCTGATTCTAAATGGCTGTGAAAGTCTGACTCACAGACAAACACTATACAGAACCCTGATGATGGCAGATGGGATTCTGCTGAAACGTTGCTAACTTTAAAGCACACTATGGAACATGATGAAATACCCCAACAAAGCTGAAAAATACCCACCAAAACTTAAGAATATATATATATATATATATATATATATATATTTGTTTTCTTAAGTTTTCATGGGTACTTACATGTATGGTGTTGGCTTGGTTCGGTATTTTCCACGTCATTGTAGTTGTTCTTTTAAAGTTGTAGCAACGTTTCAGCAGAATCTCATCTGCCATCATCAGGCTTCTGTATTGTGTCCGTCTGTGAGTCAGACTTTTACAGTGGTTTCAGATTTGAATTTGGGGCAGCCTATTGCTGTGCCAGAATGGTTTTTTCTTCATCCTGATTGGTTGGGAGTCTTGGTCTGTGTTTATTGGTCTCGGAGTTTGCTGTGTTCTGCTTGATTGGTGTCTCTAATATCTTCTGTCTGTTTTTGGCTCTTTTTGTATCTTGATTGGCTGGCAGCATTGTGTTGCTTTAATGGAGGCCTTTAGTGCAGCTTGGCTTCGGGTAAATGGACGGCTATCATTAGTTAGGAAGCTGGGTTTCATCTGGGTGCCTGGTTGGGATGTGTTTGAGCTGGAGGTATCAGGGGGATCTGTTTGTGCCCAGGTGTTTGCCTGGCTTGTGGTGTGGAGATTTTTTTGTTTGTGAGTGCAGGCTTCCAAATGATTGACAGCCTGGTGGAATCATCTCTTCTATTCATGCTTTCTGGTCTTTTTTCAATCTCTATGGCTTCTCTGATGATTCTGTGATTAGGGTTTTCTATAGTGGCCAGGGTTTTGGTGCCATTGAAGTTGATGCTATGACCTGTGGCTTCCATGTGTTGGACTAGTGAGGAAGTGTGTTCCAGCTTTTTGACTGCATTTTTTGTGTTCATCCAGGCGGGTGCTTATTCTTCTATTGGTCTGTCCAATGTATGTGGCCGGGCATGATGCACAGGGGACTTCGTATATGCCTTGGTTTTCCAGGTCAATTTTATCTTTGGGGTTGCTAAGGATGGCTGCTATTTTTCTGTCTGTTTTGAAGGCAGTCCTGATGTGATGTCTGTGTAGTACCTTACTAATTTTGTCTGTAGTACCTCTTATGTAGGGCAGGACAGCTGTTCCATAGGTCTGTTCATCTTCTGGGTCTCTATTATGTTTCAGTGTGTTTTTGTGGATCAAGCTGGTGATTTTGCTTTTGTGGAAGCCGTTGGCTGTCAGTACTTTAGTCAGGGTGCATAGTTCAGTCTTAATGTGTGTCTTGTCTGCCAGGCGTTTGGTTCTGGTAATTAGTGTTTTAGCCACGGAGTTTATCTGTGCTGGGTGGTGGTGGGATTGGGCGTTGAGGTAGCGGTTGGTGTGGGTTTTCTTCTGGTATATGGTGTGTCCTAGTGTGCCATCTGTTTTTTTGTAGATTAGTACATCTAGGAATGGTAGTTGTTTGTTTGTTTCTGTTTCCATGGTGAACTTGATTTTGGGGTGTGCGCTGTTTAGGTGTGTTAGGAAATTGTTTAGGTTTTCTTGTCCATGGGGCCAAATCACGAATGTGTCATCGATGTATCTTAACCATAGTTTGGGTTTGAGGATGGCATTGGCCAGGGCTCTGGATTCGAATTCTTCCATGAACAGGTTTGCAATGACAGGTGACAGTGGTGATCCCATGGGAGCTCCTTCTATTTGTTTGTATCTTTGTCCTTTGTATATGAAATATGTGTTGGTTAAGCAGTGTTCTGTTAGTTCCATGAGGTGTTTAGCTGGTTGGTATTTATTTTTGATGATTTCAAGGGTCTCTTTTATCGGGACTTGAGTGAATAGTGAAACCACGTCAAAACTTACAAGCAGATCTTCTTGCTCCACGTGTAGATCTTTGATCATTTCCAAGAAGTGGTATGAGTTTTTACATGAGAAGCTGCTGTTTCAGCATGGGGCTGTAGCTCTTTTGCTAGGTGTTTAGCTAGGTTTTGTAGTGGTGCTCCTCTGGAGCTGACTATGGGTCTGAGAGGTATGCCTTCTTTGTGTATTTTTGGGAGGCCGTATAGTTTGGGGCATCTGGAAGATTTCTCTCTGGGTATGATCGCGTGTTGGATCTCTTTGCTTATGTGGCTGGTTATAATTTTCTTCTTGGTTAATTTTTCCAGATATGTGGTTGGGTCTGTGTTTATGGGTTTGTATGTGGAGTCTTGGAGTAGGTCTGTCAATTTTGTTTCGTAGTCTTTTCTGTCCATTACTACAGTGGCATTCCCTTTGTCTGCTGGGAGGATGATTATGCTGCTATCTCTTTTCAGGGTTTGTAGTGCTTTGATTTCATTTTTCTGTAAGTTGCTTTTTGGTGGTTTGCTTGTGCATAAGATGTTGGTAACTTGGTGTCTTATTTTATCAGCTTCATCTGTATTTAATTTAGTTAGGCTGGATTCTACTGCACATATGATGGATTCTGTGGGGATTTTTTTGGGGTGCTATAGCATAATTGAATCCTTTGGTTAGGACATCTGTTTCTGTTTTGGTGAGTTCTCTGTTGGAAACGTTGTGCACTAATTGTTTCAGGTGTTGTTGTGAGTTGTTGGGGGTTTTCTTGTCATGTTCTAATTTCTTTAGTTTTTTCAATAATTTTTCTTGTTTGTAAATGCCTTCAGAATCAGCTCTCCAAGTTGTAAGTTGTTTTATCTTGTCCCAAAGTAGAGGGTGGATTTTGCTGCTCAGTTCCAGGTGTAGTGCTAGCAAATCTTTGTTTAACTGATCTAATCGGAATCTCTTATTGTGGAGCTCGTTCCTTAGTAAAGCCATTTCAGTTCTTTTCAGGATACGTTTAGTGGCTGCTGTGCTTTGATGAAATGTTAATTTGAAGCAGGTTGGTGTAGTATTGTTGTCTCTGCAGCTGCGTGAGAATTGGAGGTCACATAGTATTCCTGCTCTTTTAATTTCCAGTTTCTCGTAGGTTTTGATCTGGCTGTTTATTTCCTCCCGTAGAGGTTTGATATTTGTTTTCTTAAGTTTTCGCGGTACTTACATGTATGGTGTTCGGCTTGGTTCGGGTATTTTCCCACGTCATTGTAGTTGTTCTTTTAAAGTTGTAGCAACGTTTCAGCAGAATCTCATCTGCCATCATCAGGCTTCTGTATTGTGTCCGTCTGTGAGTCAGACTTTTACAATGGTTTCAGATTTGAATTTGGGGCAGCCTATTGCTGTGCCAGAATGGTTTTTCTTCATCCTGATTGGTTGGGAGTCTTGGTCTGTGTTTATTGGTCTCGGAGTTTGCTGTGTTCTGCTTGATTGGTGTCTCTAATATCTTCTGTCTGTTTTTTGGCTCTTTTTGTATCTTGATTGGCTGGCAGCATTGTGTTGCTTTAATGGAGGCCTTTAGTGCAGCTTGGCTTCGGGTAAATGGACGGCTATCATTAGTTAGGAAGCTGGGTTTCATCTGGGTGCCTGGTTGGGATGTGTTTGAGCTGGAGGTATCAGGGGGATCTGTTTGTGCCCAGGTGTTTGCCTGGCTTGTGGTGTGGAGATTTTTTTGTTTGTGAGTGCAGGCTTCCAAATGATTGACAGCCTGGTGGAATCATCTCTTCTATTCATGCTTTCTGGTCTTTTTTCAATCTCTATGGCTTCTCTGATGATTCTGTGATTAGGGTTTCTATAGTGGCCAGGGTTTTGGTGCCATTGAAGTTGATGCTATGACCTGTGGCTTCCATGTGTTGGACTAGTGAGGAAGTGTGTTCCAGCTTTTTGACTGCATTTTTGTGTTCATCCAGGCGGGTGCTTATTCTTCTATTGGTCTGTCCAATGTATGTGGCCGGGCATGATGCACAGGGGACTTCGTATATGCCTTGGTTTTCCAGGTCAATTTTATCTTTGGGGTTGCTAAGGATGGCTGCTATTTTTCTGTCTGTTTTGAAGGCAGTCCTGATGTGATGTCTGTGTAGTACCTTACTAATTTTGTCTGTAGTACCTCTTATGTAGGGCAGGACAGCTGTTCCATAGGTCTGTTCATCTTCTGGGTCTCTATTATGTTTCAGTGTGTTTTTGTGGATCAAGCTGGTGATTTTGCTTTTGTGGAAGCCGTTGGCTGTCAGTACTTTAGTCAGGGTGCATAGTTCAGTCTTAATGTGTGTCTTGTCTGCCAGGCGTTTGGTTCTGGTAATTAGTGTTTTAGCCACGGAGTTTATCTGTGCTGGGTGGTGGTGGGATTGGGCGTTGAGGTAGCGGTTGGTGTGGGTTTTCTTCTGGTATATGGTGTGTCCTAGTGTGCCATCTGTTTTTTTGTAGATTAGTACATATATATATGTGTGTGTGTGTGTGTGTGTGTGTGTGTGTGTGTGTGTGTGTGTGTATCTTTGGTTATTCAGGTTTTCTCCCACGTAAGATTGGAAGTATCTAGGCAATGTTTCGATGAAGTCTCATTCATCATCTTCAGGCTTCTGTCTTCGGCTCTGTGCTTCTCAGAGTGATGTGAGCTTGCAGCTGCTTCTTCCTTTTAACTGCTAGTGGGGGTGTGACTTGATTGGTTGGGGGCTTGGCTGTGTTCTGATTGGGTGGGGTGTGTTCTCATTGGTTGGGGGTTTGGCTGTGTTCTGATTGGTTGGGGGTTGGCCATGTTCTGATTGGCTGGAGGTGTGTTCTGTTTCAGGTGGGGGCTTGGTTGTGCTCAGGTTGGTCTTAGTTACTGGGGGATTTGAGCTGGTGAGCTGTGATCTTGCTGTTTGGCTTCGAGTTCGTGGTCGTGCTGCATCTTCATGGTGGGGGTCAGTTCGCTTCATGTATGGCTCAGGGGGGTTGAAGTGGGTAGTGATGCAGCTGCAGTGCGGCTTCTGGTCTGTGGTCGTGTCTCATCTTCTGTGTGGGTGTGAGTCTGCTTTTTACGTGGAAGTGTGGTGGTGGCATCTTGTGTGGCCCTCGTGGGTGTGGGTCTGGTGTCATTCATCATGTTAGGTACTCGTCTGTTCATGAGGGCGGGTTTCCAAATGGCTGGTAAGCAGGAGGTGTCATCTCTTTTATTCATGCTGTGTGGGCGTTTTTCTATCTCTATGGCTTCTCTGATTATTCTGTTGTTGAAGTGTTCGGTTTTGGCGATAGTTCTGGTATTTTTAAAGTCAATCTCATGTCCTGTGGCTTTGAGGTGTTGGACCAGGGAAGAGGTCGGTTCTTCTTTTTTGACTGAGTTCTTGTGTTCTTCAATGCGTGCACTTATTCTTCTGTTGGTTTGTCCGATGTATGTGTTGGGGCAGGCGGTGCATGGGATTTCGTATACTCCTTGGTTTTCTAACTCGATTTTGTCTTTAGGGTTTCTTAGGATGGTGGATATTTTTCTGTTTGTGCAGAATGCTGCCTTAATGTTGTGTTTTTGGAGCATCTTGCTGATTATGTCTGTAATGCCTTTTATATATGGGAGGAGGGCTTTGCCGTTCTCTTGTCCTCTGTCTTGGATTTTGGTTGGGGTTTCTTTTTGGATTTGGTGGGTAATCTTCTTTCTTTGGAATCCATTGGCTGTTAGTATGTTAGTGAGATTGTGTAGTTCGGTTTTTAGGTGTTGTTCGTCGGCTAAGCATTTTGTTCTGGAGATGAGTGTCTTGGCTACGGAATTGATCTGTGCTGGGTGGTGGTGTGAGAGTGCCTGTAGATAGCGGTTTGTGTGTGTTTTCTTCTGGTAGATGGTGTGTCCTAGGGAGCCATTGGATTTTTTGTATACTAAGACAGGAAGGGGAGTTGATTGTTAGCTTCTGTTTCCCATCTTTTTCTGGTCCTTTCTTTTAATTCCCTTTTTTCCTTTATTATTTCCCTCCATTTCTTATTCCAATTATTTATTTTATCCCCCTCCCTCTCTTGATTTTTCCTCTGAAATTCCCTCTTCTGCTGTTTCCCTTTCCTTTGTTTAATTTTCCAAACAATTCCCCCTTTAATTATCACATCAAACCTCAAGTTTTTAGCTTGAATTCTCCCCCCCCCCCATTTTAATGTTCATTGTTCCATTTGTTCTTTAAGGCTGGTTTCCTCTTTATTTAACTTTTCCCCCTCTGGTTCTCTTTGTTCTTCTTCAATCTGTGTCATTTCTAATTTTTGTAGTATAATACTGCACATTTTCAAGCTTTCTTTCATCATTTCTTTCATATTTTGTAGTTCCAATTTTATTTCCACACATAATTCTCCCATTTTGTGCACTTTTTCTTCTTTCCCCCACTTTAAAAAATATTTATGTCCAATCCAATTGTCTAGTAGTTTATTACAACCAGCGTCTTTCATTTCAACAGTCAGTGTCCATAAATCTTTGTTTCCAGGTTCCTTCTGTTGATTTCTTTTCCAACTTTTCCCCAAACTCACCAAATAATCCCAGGGCAATTTCTTCACATATCTTTTTCTTCCTTGTAGCATTCTAATATTTTACTTTTCAGGGTTTTTATTTTATTATAATGGAATTCCTTTTATTTCCTTTCAAATTCCAATTTTAAAAAGACCAAGCACTTTTCAAAGCGTCACTGAAATTTTCCCTTTACCATTATGTAGCACTCTCAGTTTTGTTTCTACGTTCCACCCTTCTTTCTTTTCGCTTTCTCCCTTTTTAAAAACTTTTGTTAATTTCATTAATTCCAGTTATCAGCTATTATTTCTTTTTAACACATTCAATTCCAGTATTATGCCTATTTAGTGCCAAAATCCAAATAATTATCCAGTTTAATTTCCAAGCCTTTTATAATCCAATATTTTCCTCTGAATTTTCCAACTCCAAATTAATTCTTTTCAAAGTCCAAAGCCAATTTCACAAGTTTCCAATTTTCTTCACTCTCTCTCTGGTCGCCGCTTCTACAATCTTTCTTTAAAAATTCTGTTCTTAATTCTGGGGTACCTTAATTTCCATGTAGTTTGTCTGGTTTACACACTGTTCACAGCTTCACCGCTACAGCACAGTCTCAGTTTCCTGGACTGCCTCCCGTCTTCATGGTGGCCAACAAGCAAACACAGAGCGAAACCGCACACAATCACGGATTCCACTCCGACGTGACAGAAGCACAACCGGAAGTCTACTCCTTGACTTTTAGTTTGAGAAGTTTCAGATCTTTTCCACTTTCAGTTATCAGGGTAGTATCATCAATATAATGCAGTCAATTTTCTTCCTCTAATTTTAAAACTATACTCATCTTCATTTAAGTTGAATAAATAAGGGAAGAGTATAAAGCCCTGTCACAGTCTTTTGCCAACCAAAACTCTGTTTTACCATTCATACTATGGCCTTCTAACTTAGATATAGCTCGAGCTAAACTTACTTTCTTTTTCTAATAATTATTAAACAAAGATGGCCATTATCATATATGTAGAATTGCTATCACTTCTTGCATATTGAAACCTTCTGCATAACAGATAGTTCTCAGGAGAATGAAATTTCAGATTTTGAATATGAAGCTAAGTATATAGATAGATGCATATGAAACTAACTGAAAAAATTAGAAATACCTAAGATATATTTTTTAAAGTTTTATTATTTTTTAGACAAACATATACAAACACAACATAAAAATATCAAACCATCTTCCACTTATGAACATACAGTGAGTTGGTTGGTTTACATATTGTTTTGTGCATCCACTTCATAGTCATCACTATAATTTTCTATCCATACAATTTTTTAATCACCTTTTCATCAGTACCTGTCAAGATCTTATCTAAATCAGTCGATTTATCATAGAAACCTTCTGTTTTGGAATCTTTGTCATATCTAGAGTATAAGAAATACCTAAGATATTTTGAAACCTAAAGTAGATCAGCAAAACAACATTTTGATCCTCTACTTAAGTCAATAACACTCAAGAAGATATAATCTAAAATTATAATTAAAAAGCCAGGTTGTTTTCTTATTGACACAAAATCCCTCAAGCACCTTCTTCTCTATCTGACAGTAAAATTATAACAGTGATAAATGAAATTACTACCAATGTACTACTATTGCACGACAGCCCAAAACATGTGTTAGATGTGGCTGTTTCATGTTGTTGAATACTAGTCTGTAATCCTGGCCTACATATTAAGAAGTAAACCTTATCATGCTATATTTTTTCTAAGTAGAAATGTATAAGTTTTCACTCAGAATCTCCTATTGTTTCATATTGACATGGATTTTTTTGCTCTCTAAAGCAAACATCATAAATGGACAAGAACGATAATAACAGAATGTATACAACTATCAGAATGACTGTATAATAATAACTGTATCCTTCATAGAATTGGATTACTGTTATTGTTGTTTGGTTTACTTATTATTTTCTTTTATAATTAAAATAAATCATTTATCATTATATGTGAAATATAGAGTCCAAGGTCTCAAAAATAAATGAGTTCAGCACTATGACTCACTATTTTTATGCAGTTGACTATATCTATCTATCTATCTATCTATCTATCTATCTATCTATCTATCTATCTATCTATCTATCTATCTTTTTTGTCAAGGACATTTATCATTAATAATAGATTGTTCAGTAGTTGAAACACCTTAAACTTAAATCTCTTTCTTGAAATCTTAAACAGCCCCAGAGAAGTTAGTGGGGGGGAAAAACTCAAGAACTCAACTCTTCATTGCTATTCTATGTATTTGTTCATTTATTTGATATATTGACACTGCAGTTTATTAAAAAGCAAATGAATAAGAAAAACATATGAAAATTTAGACAATAATGTAACTGGAAAAATATTAAAAGCCATTAACAAAAGTAGTACAAACAACATGTAGAAGATTCAGTGCTATATCATTTAATACAAGGACATATTTCTCTATAATAGTCTCATCTGGTTTGCTTGTGGTATTTATGTCACTGTTCAATTTAGGAAAAGCTTCCATGCCACTAAAAAAATGGCTAAGACTAGTAGTAATGTGC
This sequence comes from Notechis scutatus, assembly GCF_049901735.1. Lineage (NCBI taxonomy): Eukaryota > Metazoa > Chordata > Lepidosauria > Squamata > Elapidae > Notechis > Notechis scutatus. The sequence goes on along the minus strand of NC_142025.1, from coordinate 29,389,669 downwards.
TGCAGTTGATTCTGAGACATCAGATTAATATTTTTAAAATGATTGGTTGACTAATATTATGATGTCTGCATATTTGTGAAAAGCCAGAGTATTAGGTTAGGTGAAAAGTAAAAGCTTATTGTGTCATTGTAGTATACAGAAATGTCCTTCAGCAACTGGCAAAGTCCTTGGGGGGAATTTTACTGAAAACTTGGCCTAATGGAGAAAGCTCAAGAAACTTCAGGCCTTTCTTATACAAAAAAGAAAATCAAAACCATTTCAGTTCATCATTGGGCATCCACAGACAGAGAGTTTCAAAAAGGTCAAGATGACAGACATTTCATTGAAATTGTCCCTTTTTAAAGATAAGTATTGCATGTGCAATACACTCAAAATGGACAGGGCTTCTGACCTACATAACAACCTTTTAAAACTCTACCCTCCCACCCTAAAAACAGCTTGAGGACAGGTATCTGCAGGACTTGAGGTACAAGTGATTAACTTTTTCCAAAACATAGAAAACAAATTGCTTCTTAAACAGAAATATATTGAATGTTTGGGAGTGAGAAACTCCATGTACTATGCAAATTATTTTGTGAATTGAAGTTCCTTAAAATTTCATAAAATATCTAAGAAATAAGTGTATAACTGTAATTTGGCTTGAACCTGCCAAATAATTGAAGCATTATAATCTAATCATGTGATTCATGTAAGTCAGTATACTACTTTCAGTTTATTTCCTAGGTATTCTGCAGTGAGAAAATTATTTTGATTTATATCTAATCAATTTATACCTCAATATCCTGAAGTGATACAATATTGTGTAGACCGAGCTGTGTGAATATTCAGATAACTAAATCTTCTTTTCTATGTGTTTAATGTGAAGTGATTAGAATATACTAATGCAAAGAATTCCAGTTCTATTTGCATCTGTGTCTATTTTTTTCAGCCCTTCATAGAAATGCTAATATAATAATACTTTGTTCAGGAGCTAGTTATTAGGTTCATTATTACTACAATGCTGTCTTTGTAATATCTGCTGATACAGTAGAAAAATACAGTATGTTAACTGAGTGTTCTTTGAAAATTAGCTAATGCAAGTGAAAGTATGATCTGGTGCTAATATGGTTTAAATCTATTAAAGCCACAACCTCTTCTGCAGGAAAAGGAATTATTTTATGCCATTAATAGCAATTTATTTCAAAGTATTCCTTAAAATTCTTATGTAACCAAGAAGGATGAGCACGATGGGAAAAAGTGAAGTCTGTAGAATGACAATTGTACGTTTTTTAAAGATTTGTTGCGAAAAAGCCCCTGTAATCTTTACTGACAATTTTTATTACACACACACACACACACACACACATACACATATCCACACATATATCTTCTGCACTGAAGCTACTGTATTTACCTAAACAGGCAGAAAAGTCTGATAGTAATAACCAAGGAGCAATAATATGGGGAGAGAAAAAAGGAATAAGAGCAGTTAAATCTACATGTGAAATTTCAGTTTTAGAAATAATAAAATTATGCATCCTATCTTAAAAGTGGCTGTAATGTTTCTAGTCCAATTATAAAGATATCTAAAATTGACTTATTTTTCCTGTAGAGTTGTCAATAGCATATAAACATTTTGTTCTTTTTTATGAAATCCTAAAGAAATTACAATAATTTTTGAGAGTTTTCATATCAATCTATAGAAAATATTTGAGGCTCCAGACTAGGTAATAATCAAATTATTATTATTCAGATAATAACTCAAAGAATGAACTACATTGTGTAATCATTATATCTCTCCTTCTGGTTAATCCTAATCCTTACCAATTTATGTGACCAGTTAACACTACTGTTTTTGTTTATAGAATTGTTGTCATTCAACATTTGATGACCTCATGGTTTCCATACATTTTAATTGAGTTGGAATTGTTGAAATGTTACGGTTAGGGTTAGCTGGTAATTATTGTCAATAGAGAGACTTGATTTTGTTCATTCACTCATTTATTCATTCGTCATTAGTCCATAGCCACCCAATTTAACCAAGTATCTTCTAAAATTCTAAAACAATTAAAACAATTCAAAATACATTAAAATAATAAAAACATCCACAAAATAAATAGCAGCCATGATGGCTAATCAACTTATAATTAAGCCAAGTACTTATTGCTTTTCTTAAATTGAACCACTATCAATGTCACTAAAAAGAGTGCTGGCACTTTTTTGGAAAGATGATTTAAGAATACCTTTGTTCTGCTTTCTTTTCTTAACTAGTGGAGGAAGTGGCAATTCATATTCCTTATCTTTGAATATTGATAGAAACTGTTCTTGTTGATTGTCAGGTGACCCAATTTAATTGTCTGTAGCCCTCAGGCAGTGGTTCATCAAACATGGAGCTGGCTGCTCATTGTCGATGTCCTTATATGAGTCTGGATTCAACATGAAACCAACTACCAGTTTCCTCCCCCTCTTCACTGCCATAATGATGTGGGAAGGACTATGGAGAAATGAGTCAGTCAGAATTGAAGAAGCATCTTGGATGAGAAGCGAGACATCTTCAAGAAAAAAACAAAGACTTTGGAAAAAACACCTTTGGGACAACTTTAGAAAGGAGGCGGAAAGATTCTGCCTAGGGGAATGGTCAAATAAGAGGGGCAGCCCACAGCTGCATGATGGGCTAAGAAGCTCCCAAATTTCCCAGGCTATAATGGAGACAGTGGGAAATTTGTATTTTAAGACTTGCAAGATGTTCTTAATGTAGCCTTACAATAAAGTAGAATTAGCTCATTTGCTTGTGTTTTTTGTCTGGTCTATAGGAAGATTAACAGAATTCTAGCTAGTACTTCTGGAGGGCTATTTACTTCTGAAGTCATCATTTGTTTCCATGCTCAGTAATCTACAATATAGCTGTATAATACAGGAACATTTTTTTGTTCTTTTGTAAGCAAAGTTTAATTCAAGTCAAATGATGAGTTCATGCACATATCCATATGGTCATGTTGCAACAATATAGAAGTAGTCTGCCATTTCCATATTTCATCATGTATTTTGAACCCCTCCCTATATCCCTTAGATTTTCTAGAGGTCTTCCATCTAAGTACTAATTAGATCTTACTCTGTTTGATTGTATGGATCAGTCAAAGTCAGCTAGGTGCTGCCACCTGCTGTAGGTTCACATATTTAAGTAAAGTATTACATATGTATATGCATCTAGTTACATTCTCTCTCTTCTCTCACTATGATTCATATTGATGAGAACTTGGGGAAGTTTGCTGTGATATATTTGTAATGGCTTTTTATTTTGCCGTTAAGGAACATACATCAGAAATATTATGGGTTAAATGTTTATCTGGTTTAAACATTCAGGCACCTTCTTTTGAAACATTGCTTCCTGCTTTTTTGCTGTATAGTTCATTATCTTTTTAACACAAAATGAATGAATGGTAATCTCTTACTCATGTCCACAATTGTAAGCCTGTAATATGTAAATCATGGTGATTGGTATGTTATGCAGTTCCTTTATTAGATATATCATGGTTTGTTTGTTTCAAAATACTTAATTGGTTGGCCATCTTGTATCCAGCCATGGGTACAAGACTATACAATTGGTTAACCGTAGCTCAGTATAATAAACCAGGTCATAATAAGAAGGTCATTTGCTTAAGATTCCATGTTTCTGAAGATCAGTAATTTGTCTCTAGCAGATCCAGCTTCCTCACAACCGGTAACTACTTATTCTTTTTTTGGTGTAGAGCTGATTTCAACAGTACTTAGAGACAAGAGAAAGGGTTTACATATAAGAAGGCAGAGGCATCTTCTCACTTTTGTCCCTCTATACACCAAAAGAGCAATATGATCATAACAAAGAAGAACAGTAACAGACCCAATGGGTTTATAGTGAATTTCCAGTCAAACATGCAGCAGAGGTGTGCCATTTGCAGCTGCAGAATCACATCTGCTCTTTGAGACCCTTTCAAATATAAACTTTCCATTATTTGGAGGGGAAAACAAAATTTCCATTTTTATTTTAATTTCCCAAACCTTCTTAGACAGGAAATACTTGAATGTAATACTAAACACTTAAAAACATATATAAAAATTATTTCAAAAAGGTGAGATGAATTTCAGTAGAAGCCTTAGCATTTCTCATGGATTAATAGAGGTGATGTCTTTTTATCACAATATATGACAATAAAATTATTATGCAGTGAAAGAATATTTAGATCTAACATGGGTTTTATTTGGGACTATACTAATATAAGAACACTTTTAGTAAGCGCTAAAATGGAACTTTAAATTAATTCTGATAATACTTTGTCATATTACTATTTAAAATTAATTGTGTAGATATATGCATGTGTTTTCACTAAATGTGTCATAACTTCCAGCATCTTATGAACAATATCAAAGTAGTTAATAATCAGGGCATGACAACAAATAATTAAAAAACTTTTTTTCAGTTACATAAAGTATTTGAGAATCAGATGGTTATATTGTTAATAATTTTCAGACATTTTACTTAGAGCTAAATTTCTTCTTTTGCTTACAGGAATGATTGCCTTCCTTCATTCCAGTATGAAAAAAATTAAGTAACAAAAATGATTTAAAAGCTCTACTAGTTAAGAAGCATAATTTGCAATACTGAATTAGCTGGCTATAGTTGACCTCTTTGTGTCCAGAGCCCTATCAAAATAAATAAGTTAAGTACATTTAAAAAGATGAAAGATATTTTCATCCATAAACCACAATTAGACATATTGAATTCACTTAGTTGTATTAATAAGGAATCAGAAGTCAATGCTTCACAAGCGTTGATGTCACAATACATGCAACAGTTAAGTCAATGCCTTTAGACAGCTGAGGGAAGAGAAAAAGGAAATCCTGGAGCAAGATCCACTTAGGAAACTGGCTTTATCTACACATGTAAAGTTCAATTCCTGTCAGACTGTGTTTCTTCCATTTCTGCCTGGACACTGGCTGTTGGCTTGTATAGGCACTGTGGAAAAATGAGAGATTTGGCTTGCTCACTGTTTAACAACCTCTTTGCAGAAATCAAACAGAACCAACTAAATTACTCTCCTGGTCTGAACATTTGAGTCTGTGTAAGCTTAAAATGATCTCAATTCAAAATATTTTATGCACTGCTCCTTGAATTATCCCATGATACCCTACAGTTTATTTATGTTCATTATCTAGTAGTTCTGTCTCATGAACCTAAAAGCAACCATGTGTACTCTCCATCTCTCTACGACTATACATTCTCATCAAATCTTTCCCATAGGACATTACTTCATCCATCTTGTAAAGAATGTGATCATGCAGTTTAGAGTTAAAAGGGCTATTAGCCTATGGAGTCCACCTACTTTTCTCAGTGTAGTAATCCAGATTAAAAAATCCATGACAAATAACTATCTTGCCTCTGCCTGAAATTTATGTGAAAAAAAATATCTAAGGTGCCAAGATTATATGGTTATATATATTTGCTGCAACTGACTAACAAGGCAACCTGCCTTGGAAATTTGTAAAAGAAGTTCAGAGAAAATAAACATCCTACTACTATCCCACTACGTCTATAGTATTATTACAAGAAAAATATTAACCTTATTATACTACCCATTGCAGTTCTGTGCTGGCTTTGAGTTTGCCATCTCCTCCTTACATTTATTTCCTCTCTAATATGTCAGAGATCTATGTCATGATTATGAGTTAAATATATATATAATTCTGTTGCACCAGTTTTATACACCTGATATATTCATAATGTATTCTGAATAGTCTCTGCTCTTGTTTTATTAGCAGTGGCTAAGATGTTGAAAATTGACTGCATGTGAAATGCAAGTCCTTCAAGGCCCTAACTTTAAAAGCCAAAAACCAGCTATTTTCCTTTCTGTGCATCAATGTTCAGTGATGTGCATGAAAGGCTTAATACTTAGCAAGGCATAGCAAATCAAGAAAATAAAATATTATAGCTGAACATTTAAAACGGGCTTGTTTCATAGATGAGTAACTTAAATATGCTAAGAATTGGTAGCATTTGCAAGAAGTCTAGAAAATTATCTGTTTCTATATCTTATATTATTCTGTTACTTTTATATAATTGATACAGTTCTAACCTATTTTAACATATCCTGTAATCTGAGCAATGGCAATTTGAATGTGTGGGAAGGCTTTCTGGTATTTGAGGAATGTGTCATTACTGGTTTGTGGATATCTTTAACTTTCCCTACAATGTAGAGGAGAAGGAAGTATCATCCCCTACATTTTAGAGAAGGAAGGAAGGAGGGAGGAGGAAGTGAGGGAGGAAAGGAAGGAAGGAAACACACAGTTTCTTCCATGTTCAGTTTCTAATATGTCAGTACATTGTAAATTTTAGCTTCATTCTGACACTTCATAAATAGGAATGTCTGACCATTCATTTACAAAGTAAAGTGCTGTTTACACAATTTAAATTACTCTCTTATCATATATTGCCATTTCATGTTAAACAGATACACAAACTATTTTATAGTCATATTTCAGATCCCCCCATAATACTTATAGAGACATTATGAAAATCAAATGTTTCTTTCCAATTCCCCAAACTTCCCCATCAACTATAGAAAACAATAGATGAAGGTTTTTATTTTTATTTTTTTAAATAGCAAACCATCTTAAGATAGTTCTATTCCATGTTTTTATCCCAAGGAGCAGAAAATTACCTAAGTGACAATGCCAGAAAGCACAGATTTATTACTTTTTTAATCTTTTGTTTGTGCTGCCAATGCATAAAAAAAATAAAATTTTGCAATTTTGAGAAGAGAATAATGTACTTTTTTATTAAAATAGAAATGACACACTGCTGCATATCTAGCATGATTTAGTGTTTTTATTAGTTATAAGTGTTTTAATACCATACTAACTATTGTATCCTCCCTTAAGGCTGTGATTGTTCTCACATGCTAGAAACAAACTGATAATTCAGAGGAAAAAATAAGTATTTCTTGGTTGCTTGTTAACAGCAGAATAGCAATCCGTCACCACAGGGTTACCACACTGGGCATCGTTATCTTTGGATCCTTATCAATTTCACTATATGGGTAAGTATTATTGCTATGTACCACAACTCCTTTGGTGTTATTGCTTAATTTTAATTGTGATTGTAAAATGTGAAAAATGTGGATATTTAAACAACAATTAAACACCTGCTATACTTGTTATGCATTGGCATTTAAAGATATACTGAGCGTTTAAAAATTGCTGATTCATATATGATACTGAACAAAATAAGTAGGGGGAGAACTGTTTTGACACCCACATTTGTATAAGGTAATAGCTGTAGAGAAGTTTAATTGTGTCTAATATTTGCTCCCAACTTCTGAAGTAGACATTTCCAAAGGCACATTTTTACTTCATGCTGTTTTTTTAGTTCAGCTTCAGATACGGTGCCAGTTTCCTATAGTTCCCAATAATCCTTCTCTCATCTGTGTTTGTCCCACTGACATTGTGTTAATGGAAAGCCTTGCACTGGGAAACACCTGCCCAGCATTAACAAGATGTTAATGGGAAAAACATTGGAAAGTCAAGTTACTGAGAACAAAAATGAATAAATTTGGAGAAGGAGGAAATTTCAATTGATTCCTTGTCAAAGTTCTTTAAGTTTGGAGTCCAAATTGATTTTAAAGGTGCAGAAACATATTTAGTATATATAAACCTCCTATAAAATATTATGGATGACAACAGCTTACATACCAGAAATGCTTTGGCAGAAAAAAAATCTCCAATAACTGGATGTTGCCTGTTGTTTTGGGGCAATATCAAATAAAATATTTTCTATCTAAAGTCCTCTAGATGTATTGGGACTTCAGATAGGTCCCTGAATTCTTGGCCAGCATGGCTAAAGGGTCATGCAAATGGGGATGACTGCTATGACTTACTATGCCCCAGAAGTGACCTAGCAGCATGTAATTCTGTAAGCTTGCATATCAGTGCACATGAAATTGCCTTTGATCATAACAGACTGTTCTTCAGGATTCAAGGAGGCCCTTAGCCAAAAGGGAGGGGAAGGTAATATAATTCTATGCTGTCTTCAGAGTGTTACTATCTACCCACCTTCTCTAAGGTATGGTTTTACTGATTCTACCTGTGGTAATACCTTTTCATTTTATTGGAATTAACAAAGAGACCATAAAGAATTCATAATAAAGTTTTAGGCAACTCCATATACTTATTGTCAGTCTGAATTATTCCATCAAATGGCTGATGATAGGAAAGGGACTACTATTCTTCTATGAAATGCTTCCCTATTTCTCAGTTTGAGCCAGGTGGGAGTCTGCTTATACTTCAGACATTATATACCTATTATGCCTCTTTCTTCTGTAGTCTATCTGGAAACTAACAATATTTGCTCTTGACATCTTTCTCTGCAGCATTTCCTTTGATTATTCTAATTATCAGATCCTGTTCAGGATTCTTCATTCTGACTCAGAGCAGTTTCTCCTAATTTTTCCAGAGTGTGTTTTAAGTTTGGATTGCTCCAAAATGTTTCCTTTTCTAAATCCCCATTAAAATTCACTAGACAAGTAATTTTGATACCAAGTTGATATAACATTGTTAAATATGTTAACATTATGACTTCAACTGAGAAATAATGAATATATATTTAAAATGCCTATTAGTTGTATCAAATATGAAGCTAGCTTCATCCAAAACCAGATTATATAAGCCAAGGGCTGAGTGAATAAAAAGCTGGGAAAGATGTCTGAAGGAATATCTGAATTGTAGTTTATATGGGATATCCTATTATTGCAGATTACAAGTCCAGAAAACATTTCATCTATGCATTTTTAATTTCATTAAATATAATATGTTAACATCCACTTTAACATCCATAACATGATCAGGTGAATGTTTTTCTGTTGTTTATGATATTTCATGCATAATAAACTGATCTGAAATCTTGCTAATAAAAATCATATACACATACCTTTATCTGATGATGAGACTTTAATGTGCAAGGCTAAGGGGTTACTTGTTTTAGCCTTTCTAAGTAATGGGGAAATAAAAAGAACTATGCTTCCATTATAGAGATGCATTAACTTTGAATAAGAAAATAGGATCTTATTTTTAGAGTTTCCAGATTTGTTGGCTAATGGAGTTTGATGCTTAAAATCAAATTTAAAAGTATAATATGGCTGCTTTATAGAATATATTGGAAAGTTAAAAAACCTCAAATATCAGTGATGTCTTGTATTGTTTTGAAAACACCAAGCAAACAAGAGGAAATTCAGGGCATCTCCTAAATCCTCAGTATGGTCACTGAAAGAGAAGATAAAAATTATAATAAATAAATGGGCCATGATCAGATGCCATCAATCCCCAAACTTGCCCCATCTTAAGGAAGAATAGAATAGAATAGAATAGAATAGAATAGAATAGAATAGAATAGAATAGAATAGAATAGAATAGAAGTATGATTGGACACACAAGGAATTTTTTTTATTATCACTTTGAATGTACACTAATTGGCATACATTAAAATGAAACTTTGTGCATAGAGCTCTCAAAGGGTCACTACCACCAATATACACTAATAAACATGAAATAATAATAAGTAAATACAAAATTACGTATATACCCACATATATTATTTGTAGAAACACCACAGTCTAGTTTGGATGTATACATCTCCATGGCAAGAAAAACTAATCTTGTGAGTTTAGCAGATGGATGGAATAGGGAACAAAGCTCTTATAGAATCTGGTAGTCATGCTAGAAATACTTTGAAACCTCCTCCCAGAGAAATAGAAACAGACCATAAAATGAGTATGTGGGGTCTCTACCAATAATTTGAGCTCTAAGCATATAGTGCTTATAGAGAATATTCCAAAAAGCAGGAAGTGAGCTTCTTATAATCTTCTTTGCTATCCTTACCACTCACTGGACTTTCTATCTAAGGCATTGCTGCCACCAAACCAAACAGTGATGCAGTTTGTTAAAACCCTCTCAATTGTCTCTCTGTTAACAAGTGGCCAGGACAGAAGGAGAAAGATGTGCTCTCCTAATCTGACACAGGAAATGCAGATGCTGATTTGCATGCTTCACAAGGATGGCATGTGGAGAGACAGTTCAGATTATTAGTTATCTGCATCCCCAGATACTTAATAATGTTGACCACCTCTATAGCTGCATCCTTATACTGAGTGGAGTATGTATGCTGGCTCTTTATAAAATCTACAATTTTTCCTTTGTTTTATTCACGTTTAGAAACAGGTTACTTTTAAAGGAAGGAAGGAAGGAAGGAAGGAAGGAAGGAAGGACATATCTTTTTCTACAGCATTTCCTTTCACTCAAAAGTTGCCTGACTGACAAAAATAAGGGCTTATCTAATCCACACAAAGGACTTGTGACTGGCATAAATGCTGCAAGCTCCCCTCCTCTCATTTTAATTTTCTCTGGTGTGGCAGGGGATGGTAATCAGGAGAGATGCAGTCTGACAATTTAAACATACATAACAATTAGAATATAATAGATGCCTTAATTACTAAATTGATAGATTTTATACTGTTAATATTTGCTATTGCCATGTGGGTTCTGCATGTGTCAGTAAACAGCATGTATCTCTGAATCTGTGAGATAAAAGCAATAATGTGCTAACTTGCAAGGCAATATTAGAGATGCTAGCTCTTGAGGGGTTAAACCTGGCTTTTGGTCTCAGGGGTGGTATATTAACTGATATGTGCCAAATACTGATTGATATTGTGTTTGAATTAGTGTGAGCCATTTAAAAAATAAAAAGCAAAGTATAAATTGATGTATGGATGTGGAAGGAACTGAAAGATATGTGAAAGTATAGAATATAATATTGGTGAAACTAATTTTAATTGATTCCCTTTTTCTTCTTCATCTCCTGGCTTTAATTTCTTCAGCTCATTATGTCTTACACTTTTTCTGTACTTTCTTATCATTGCTTCCTCAATGGAAGTGGAAAACTGCACATGTGCTATTTACGTTGTACACCATTATATATAATGTGTGATATCATTCCAAAAAAGGCAATTATGTAACCATTCAAAACTTCAAATAAAATTTGTCAATTGGGTGAATGTGAAGCCTATGCATATAATATGGGCCAGATCTATTAAAATTCTGTTTTGGCTTGACATTTGTAAGATAGATATGTAGGTACCCTAAACACTACAATACCCAAATGAAGAATCGTATCATATAAACCCATATATTTTGCTCCTTTGTACTTGTGTTGCAATGTTGCACACAATACATAGAGGATGGAATTTGCATTGCCATATAAAGCACATTTTGATACTCCCTCCCATCAATCTCATCCCTATAGTTGCCTATGGGTCATACAGTTTAAGGATACTATAATTTTGAATTATAGACAAAAAAATGTAAACTTGACATCCAGAAAGAACTATGGATTATCAAGCATACCTTCATTATTGAAAAACTAAAACTATATTATGCTTTTTATCTATTAAAGTATAATTTGTTTCCTCTCTCTGTATCATATGGTTATTATATCACATACAATATATGCATATATCTATGCAATCATAGGTGCGTTATTTTATCTATAGAAATACAGAGATATGTTGGAATGAAAAAAGTGTTTATATATTACATGTGATTACTATATTACAATATTACTATGAGACTTTCTGTAAACAAGAAAATAAAATTGGACATTATGTCACCCTTAATAATAAGACTTTCAAATGTTAAAGTACTTAGTATTGTATTGACTAGCCTTTCTTAATCAAATTTATTGTGTTGCCTTTCTCAAGTAGCTGTGAAAAAAAAATATTTGTCTCCTGTTCCATCATGGCAGCTGCAGTAGTAGCAAATTCACTGGAAAATATTGCTTTCCTCCTATTTCATGCTGGGGGCAGCAAAGAGAAAGTTGACCTCTTTCTCTCCTCACACCTGATGCCCGGAATGCTGCTGTGACAATTTTCCAGAACTCCTGGCTCACATTATAATTCATAATGATTATATGAATTAAAGGTGTCTTGGGAAGCTAACATTTTCCAGGGCTTCTGGCTCACCCTGGTGCAGAAAGAGAGATATTCAATCGGCTTTCTGCCTTGCTGCCCCTAACAATGAATAGCTAGTACATGATGGAAAACTGGAATTTTTGAATTGTATTAAAACTGAGCTGAAAGCATCAAATATTATATTTATTCCACATAGAAGGTAATAATATGTACCAATCTTTGTATTTTGAAAAAAGAAATTATGAAATTCAGTGCCATCAACAGATATGATGAAATAATTATTTCACCACTTTTGCTATGGGAACAAAGGAAGCTGCTTTGCTCTACGTAGCACAATATTATTGTCATGCACTATCAGATTCTCTCCAGGGGTTCAGGCTGGAATTTATTTCAGCCCTATTTAGAGACAGAATCTGGGACTTTATGTAAACCAAGCATATGCTCTATCACTGAACTTGATGGCTCATTATTATTGTTCATTGTTCCTTTTAACAATCAAACAAATGATAGAAACATAACAAACCCTTTTCACATACTTTTTATTTATCTTATGGCCTGGTTCCTCTAAACATTTAATGTTACTAACAAATGATTAAATCCTCCTTTGTTAAGAGTTGTTTGTTACATAGCAGTGCCATGAAATCTACAAGCGATGCAATATTGTAAGGATTGAATAGTGGTTTAGGATGATTTTTGACCATGAATGTGAAACTGTGGTTTGATGAGCTGTTCCCAATATTTGTAAATTTATAGAATAAAGATTTTCTTTCACAGAACAAAATATTTTGCTTAAGCACATCTATAGCTAGGAAGTTTGGCAAATCAACTGTGTTGCCAAATAAGACTTTCAACAAAAATAGTGTGTGTCAATAAGGATTAGGATATTCCCTAATCCCTATAAGACAGAGATGGAAAAATTTTAAAACTACAGAATCTAATCTGTGTTTTTATTGGATTTAATAAGACAACCAATGTCTGCTAGAAAATAGGGACAGATTCAAAATGCTAGTTATGCAACATGTGATATCCAGAAGCCATTGGCTTGATTGTTTTGCACATGCAAAATTACATCTTGATAATTATCAGGGCTGGATGAAGATCTACTTCATGCATGAGAAAGTTTGTTGTGCATTTTAGAATGAAATCAGTGCTGAGTCCTATATCACATTAAAGAGAGGCACATTAATTACACCATGAATTAATTTAATTTTTTTATTTTTAATATATGCCACCCAACTTCTAATGATTCAGTGCTTGCTTAAGGATCAATGGATATATTTCAACTTGTTACTATAATGGTTTTATTCATCCTTAAGGTGCTGCATTAAGACCTTTTAAACAACATTGCTTATAGACTTTGACAGAATTAGATGTGACAACTAACAGTATAAGAATTCAGAGTCTCTTGATACAGGGGTCAGTCATATTTAGGTTTATTTTTTGGAATAATTCAAGAGAGATGAGAATTTCAATGACATTCTAATGGATAGAATGGGTTGTTCTTCCATTTACTTAAGAGGTGGCCATGGAGTATTTCCTTTTTTTATTTTACTATTCTCTTTCTAGCAGTGTGAAGCCTCCTAAGTATCCAGTCTTAGTAAATCCCAATGGACATCATCAAGGGGGAAGTCTTCATATGTGACTTTTTTTTACATTGCACTTCAGAGTAATAGAAAGGTAGTAACAGAAAACAAGACCACAGGAACTCAACTTTATACTATTTTCAACAATTAGCACAAACACCACCAAATAAAAATTCCAACTGATATGGAAATGTTTTGCTATCTGAATAAATTCTTAAGCAATTGGAGAATAAGATAGAAAAATAGGAGTAACCTTCATAGCAATTTAGCAATGTTATCTATCTTTGCCTCTAACTTGGTCTGAAGTTCTTGGTCTGAACATGAGATATTGTTCTATCCTGGTGCCTGGAGACTGTTAGGGTCTGGATAGGGAAGAACAGAGCTAGTTTTAATGCTGGTAAGATAGAACAATTCTGCTGAGAGAAACCTCATGATTATAGGCATATTCCATTTTTTAATTTTGTATGGAGTCACATTTCCTGTTGTGTAATTGATTAGTAACTCTGGCCAAGGGGGCATTACATATTTGCACCTGAGAGATCTTGCTTATAATCACCGTTGCCTCACTACCCCCCTATTTGATTTCTGCAATTCATTCTACTTGAGGTTGCTCTGAAGGCTCCTTGGCTGTTAAAATTTATCATGAATGTAACAATTGAATGGTAATGGGAATATTGAAGCTCTCCAATGTAATTTGAGAACTACACTGCTTACTGAGGTGTTTTCAAGTATAATTCCAGAAGCTAGTTGGAGAGAAGAGTTAATGTTTATATGGGAGTGGTGGCAGTACATCAGATTCAGCCAATGTCCCTATTTATGTTAGCCCCATTTTATTTCTAGGATTGGGAATTTGTTCTACAGGCTCCTTAAATAAGAATGTCACAAGCCATGAAATACAAGGAAACGCCAAGATTGTTGAAGAAGGCAGCTGAAAAAAAAGTTTTGAATCAATGATTTTATATGAAACAAAGCAGTACAACACCACTTCTTCAGGCTTTTGGAAGGCAAGCATACTGAAAGCCAACCCATGTGAAAGCAGACACAAAGACAATTTATGTGGATGAGAAAGGATCACCCTAGACTAATATTTTAACCATTGAATGCTAACATCTTATTGCACTAAGAGTAGAAATAGTCTGTCAATGGAAAGACTTGAAATCATTATCTGCTCCCAATTTTATATCGCATACTGCTTTTAGAATAAACTTTTATCATAGTACTGGTAGTTGTGAATTGCTCCTATGCAAGATATTTTATTTGGAGGGAGGGAGAGATAAATCTAGACACCTCCAGGAAAGTACAGCTAGGTTTTTCATGCAATTATACTGTACTTTAACATTTTGCCCCAATCCGAAGCTTTAAGCAAATAAAGTACAATCTCATTTGGATACATATCTGCTAGTATTCTACATCTTTGCCTCTTAATTGATTTAAGGATTTCATTTTTTTCATAGAAAGCTGTTGTTTGCACTGTAGAAGAACAAGAAAATATATCATTAAATGTACAGCCTAAAATTCTCTTTGTGGGTGGCCCTTCTTCCTTTGTGACTCTGTAATTTTTACATTAAGTTGCACTGGCAAATTCTTTCTCCTGATGTCTTTTTTTTCCAATTTAAAAAAATGTTTTGTTCAGATTTCATTCAGTTCAAAATATTATTACCATTGCAAACAAGGAAAACATGTTTATCAGAAGCTGCAAGCTCCTTTAGGGCCTCATAGGATTAATCATGGTTATAAAGTTTTATTAAACAGAATTTTTGTTTAATGACGAGCTCCACCAGTCCTTCCCATTCCAAACCAATCCTGTCCTAAGGGTGTATCTAGTATAGCAGATTGTTTTCAACAGTCTCTCAAGACAATCCCCATTACTTTGTCATGCACAGAGATATTTTTCTTCCTGGATAATTTGAACTTAAAAATCACATCTGTTTCATACTTTATTTATTTGTAATTTAAATCCTTAAATTGAATCTTTCATTACTAACATCTGGGCTTGAAATGCAGCCCACTTGAAAAAAAAAATTCAAATTTTATTTTATTTGTCATCAGATTCTTCCTTTCACTTGGTAACATTGGTACACACATTCCTTGGCCAGAGGGAAAACAGTCGGGTATCTTAAAGCTGTGATGTCGAATCACGTGTATTATGGCTCACTTGAACATCCCTGAAGTGACTGGCAATTTGCCCAGAATTAGACTGAATGCAAGTAATAAGCTGTAGAAATTCACAATATTGACAATTAGATATCTCTATACAGCAGCAGCTGTGTATTGTTCTTATGGTATATTCCTTCTGAAGTATCTCCTAGAAAGAAGAGAATAAAAAAAAAGAAGAAAGAAAGAAATCCTGGCAGAAGGTTGTAGGCAGCAGAAAGGTAATATACATTGTAGAGAATATAGCAAATTCAGATTAATAGGGATGTTTCTATTAGTGCTGTTTTCTATAGTGGCAACCATGGCCAAAGAATATGCCAGAGAATTATGCATTTATAACAGCACATCTGTACAGGATAATTATTATATTTTAGCATTTTCAGGGGAAGATACCTAGCTCTGATTTCCATTAATTTGGAAGTTAGAATTTTTTAATCTAGAATGCCTTCAAATGCTCATCTGTTAAAGATGTTTTTCCATACTTTCTAAAATTGGTTTGTAAAATGTTAGAAATCCCTAGCTCCTTTTATAAATATAGGTCTGAGAAATAAAAGTGAGAAATTTTTCAGTTTTCACCTATTCTTAAACTAACCCAGCTTGTGTAAATGAATTTTAAAAACTGCCATTAATCCAGTCCCTTTGACTTAAATCTTTTTCCCAGGTCCTTCCACTGAAAAGGAATTAATTGAACTTATATTTTGCTCAAAAAGCACAACAGCCCATATTGAAAACATTCTAATACTATTTTTTAAAATTACGTTTATTCAAGTTTGTGTTATGAACTATTAGGCTATGATGCTCAGCTCAGTGAATACAAAGGATATACTTTTTCGTCTAATATCTAGTATGTCAAAGTTTGTTTCCTTTCATCTATTTATATTATATGAGAAATGATAATTTTATTATCAAGTAGGCTGCAATTTTTTTCTGCAGTTAGCATAAAGCGGAGACAACAATGAGATGTCAAGTTTTATATTGCAGATGCTAATTTATCAAGCTAATTACTAACAAAATGCAGCTAAAATGCTGATAATCATGAGACTGATTAATTCAGCAACACAGATATTGGTGAGTATTTAAAGGTTATGAATAGCCATATGGATTCCTTGTCTCTTTCTGTATTTGCTATGCCATTAATACACTCTCTATTGTGCAGTCTGTGCAAATTTTTTACAAATGGTATAATGGTGAGCCATGTGTTTGAGAAATAATTGGAGTCAGAGAGGTTGCTGCTACACATCAATGAAGAGAATGCTACTTTTAGAGACAAGTCATTATATCAAACATTGAAAGAAATGTTTGAAAATGTTGTAAATATTATCCTACCAATCTTTTCCCCTTCCTGCTCCAGCAGTAAACATTTTCCAGTTCAATTTGAGACTTATTTTCACATTCCCGCTTTTTGCAATACTCCAAATGGTTATAGCCGTAGAATCACCCAGCGTCATTCATGCAATTTTATTGGGCATTCAGATATTGCTCTTTTAGATTTATAATTCTCTCAGATTCCTCTATCACTTCTTTTACGTCCTCCTGCAAACAGCCCATACCCAGCAACACTGGAAAGAAACACTTGTAGTTTAGAGTTCTGGATGTGCTTAGAATGGGAATGTACCACTGATATCTTTCCTTACTATCTTTTTGTTATTTTAACTGCAAAAGCCTTCTTCAAAGAACTAAAATGGTATTTTAAATTCATTTTTCTTTAAATCAAGGAAAATAATAAATTATGGAGTGTCTAATGGTACAATCATTGCACTGATGCAGATTTATATTTCCCTAAAAGAGCTTTAAAAAAACCCCATCCACTTGCTGAGGGAAATAATTGTTATATTCTAGGAGAATATAGGCAGTCATCATCTTCTCTATATGCCTTTCCATGTAAGCTTGTGTTCAGCTAGAATTGTATTCTGCTTCAGAGATGAAAATTTAAGGAAAATCTGTCATTTCTGATCAAGTGGGGAATACAGAGAACAAGGAAAAAAGACCAGTTCCTATGCATTTTTCAAGTCAAATTGCACCATTGTCCCGTGGAAGTGAGGCTGCTGAGTCAGTCCTAATGAGGCCAGATCATGATGTGTTATTTCTCTGAACTAAAGACAAGGCTCAGATTGTATGAAATTGCATCACTAGGGTCCTTGTATTGCCAACAACATAATAGTGAGGTCCCCACAGTGCCGAATGTACTCCAATAAAAGAGGTTAAAAAGCCAGGACATTAATTGACTCTGGTGCCAAGTCCCTTTTGTAACCTGTGTTATCAGCAGAAGTACAAGTGGGGCATGCTAAAGAATATCATTATGAAACAGATTTCCTGCGAGAGAAATTCAGCAGCCCAGGTAACTCTCCTGGTTGTAATGAACAGGCTGCCCTGTTTATGAACTCGGCTATAGATGTTCTTCCTTTCATCTTTCTCTGGGCTGTAAAGGAAAGGGAGCAGGGAGGGGGGCATCTCTTTGTGGGGAACAGGAATATTCCTGTGCAGGCACTCCAAGGGTTAATGTGCCGTTTACTATTGAATAACACAAAATGAGCTGTAAATAATGTAATGATACGTATTGTTAAACGACATATACTGTACCAGGTGCAAGTACTCCCACTCCTCACTTAGATATAATCTGGGGCAGTCAACAATCACAGATGTATTTTAACAAAGAAAGAGAGAAAAGGGAGAGACTGACAGACAGACAGAGAGCAAAAGGAGGAAGAGGATGTTAGGAAATGAACGAGAGAGGAAAAATAAGAAAAATATATAATGCAATTTAATTAAGGCAAGGAACAGGTAAAATTTGGCCTGTTTTCTGCACAATACTTTCAGCTATGCTTCAGGAAAAAATTAACAGCATTTGACTTGTTTTTGGAACACGCATGAGCCAAACACGTGTGAAATACCTTGACAGGCCTTTTGTATAACCACAAGAAAACTGATAATCCTAAATCAATTACATAGGGAAAAATATGAATCTTTGAATACTGGTAATTATAATGGTTATCTTTCACCATTGTAGCACCTGCAAATGATGTATCGCATGTATAACAATGATTCAAAAAGCCCCTAATTAACTGTTTATTCCCCCCCCCCCCTTGTTTGCTGGCTGTAAGCAGTGTGCATTAATTGACAATTTATACATCTATTTTTCCCCACAAAATATTTTCCATTACCTTAAAGTGCCTGAAAATCACACACCACGGAATTTCCTTCCTTCCTTCCTCCCTCCCTCCCTTCCTTCTTCCCCTTTGAAGAGTTTTTTTAAAAAAAAATTGAATTCAGTAGATGGCAAAAAAGTGGTGGAAAATTCTGGGCTGATTCTACCTAGAAGAGAAAAATCACAATCTTTTCTGTGATTCACTGACAGGGCTCTTTTCTAATTGTGCCAGTCAGAATTCCTACCTAACCTGACCAAATGTGAAAACAGCAATTCTGGGAGATCTCCAGTCATGGCTTCTAATACTAACGATTACTCTAGGCTATTCATGGACCAAGATTAGCTTGAACTCCACTGAAAAAAAATCTTTTGTTCTGCATTTGTAAGCTAGGTAGAATGAAACAAATGCAAGGAAAGCTGTATTAGCCTAATTCGCACAAAAATGGGATTGGTGATTATACAGTTATTTGTTCAGGAAAAGCCAAATTTATCAGGTTCTAGATGGAGGCTGAAGAAATTAAAGCTTTGTTTTGTTGTTTCTGACAGACATTTCTGGGATTTTAGATAGAAGTAAGAAATAGCTTAAAATCTTTGTGATATCAAATACGTATAGGTAGGTATGTATGTATGTATGTATGTATGCATTTTTTATTTTCAATTTTATTTATTTATTTATTTATTTAATTAATTATTTCCAGCCTCTGAAATCCATTGATTAGGGATTCTAAACAGAATTATCTCCTTCCTTTTTTTTTTTTTTTTTTTAAAGTGCAGTTGTTGTGTGACTGTTCCAAAGGCAGTGAGACAGAACCGGTAGCATTCCTCTGTTTGGAATGAAGGCACAACAGCACCAGACACAACGACACAAATGCAAGATGGCTGAGGCCACCATCTGCAGGACATCAAAGTCTGCTGCCTGATGGCAAATGGGCTGCCAAAGCTTCTAAAGGCTTTGGCGCTGGACTGTCAATCGGATGCAAACTGTCCATCTGCTGCATGGCACAAGTGACAGCTGAATCTTTTGCGGTCCGTAAGATGAACTGGACCCCAAGCCAATTCATCCCTGTTCCTAATCACACAAGGTTTGTTCAACCAATATCATTAGCCAGATACACGAGATACAGTATGTGGCTTTTCATTTTGCCTGGTACGTGACGTGATAAAAACCAGCACTGGGGATGGGCTGTGAAACCAAAAGGGACATGCTGCTGTTACTACTGAGAAAGCATATTGGCAATGTTTAAAACATATTGGGGGCATAGCAATAGTGTAAAACCCCCAATATGGATTAGGGCAGCTGACCAGATGTCTTGAGTGACATTTTTTAATGAGATTCAAGTGTGTCCCCATAGTGCATAAATGCAAACTATACATCTGTATGCTTTTTGCCCACTTGATAAAGGGTATGTAGATATTTGAGTCTGGCTGATCATTACAATATACAATCAGAAAACATTGTAATGTTCAATTTGTGCCCTTTCTTCAAAATGAGATAGATTCCTTCCATGCAAGTTCTGCATTTGTCAAAGCAGATACAATAAATCAGATTCCATAATTAAGGAATGCATATGACTTTCATAGCGCAGATTGAAAGTATTAATACCTTCCAGGATAACTTCCTGAAGTTCTAAAAGACACATGGCATCATAAGAGAGTATGTACACTCTCTCTCCCTCTCTCTCTCTCTCTCTCTCTCTCTCTGTGTGTGTGTGTGTGTGTGTGTGTGTGTGTATAAAAAGAAATAATCTGGTGTTTAAAGATGATGTAAAGAAAATCCTCAAGAGAAAAGCAGTTCTGAAAATATGCATGTTTCTGCCTGAATTCCTGCATTAGAAAGCCCATTACTTAAATACATATTGTTTATATTTTCCACCACTAGCAAAAGATGTATTCTTTGTAAAAGTGATTTCTAATTTTATGTTTTACAGTTCTTCCTCATGTGAAGCAGCTTCATATGGAAGAAAATAAATATTTATTTCTCTATTCAAAGTAACTTTTGTTCTGTAGAGTCTGGTGCTGTCTGAACTCTGTTGTTTGTTTGCATACAATTCATTAACTTAACTAGGTAACATCATCAATGTTAGAGAGTGTGGAGGTTTATCCCTTGTTTATATACTGTAACTTACCTTGCCAGTTTTGATGGGTGTAATTTTCTCCTTGGTAGTTTATTGATTAAAGTATTGTTTTTGTTTGATTCTTTGTCTGGTATTAATCCCTACTTATCTAGGTGTAGGTTGCTAGATGGAATGTGTTCTGATCTTTTTGGTTTGCTTCTTAGCTTTTTCTTATCTCTCTGGTGTGTGACTATAGTTTATTTATATATGTCTATTGCTATCTTTTGCTTTTGTTTTCTTTTGCAGTGTAGTATGATTGTCTGTCTTTTCTTAGGTTTCTGTGGCAAGTTGTGAAGTTTTAAATGTTGCTTCTACGGCATTACTATACACACAAATTAACTAAAGCCCTCCAAGTAAATAAAAAAAACCAATAGATCAAGAAGAAGAAAAAAATCAGAGAAATCAGTGTAAAGAGTATAACATCTGCAATGTAGGACAGACAGGCAGACAATAGCAACTAGCTGTCAGAAGACACAATGAAAACTCCATAATCTCACAACATATGGACAAACTTAATCATAGTTCCAACTGGGAAACCATGACTATACTTAGACAAAGCTAAATCCAAAACCACTAATTTTGCTAAGGAATGCCTGGAAGCCAGATATTCAGACAATAGAAAAGGCAGCTATATACACACTATTCAAAGGAGACAATAAAAAACTTGGAAGAAAACAAAAAGATAAGGACACATCATCTTCAGGAGCTAACACTCAGACACCTAGATAAACAATGAAGTAGAAAACAATACCTTACTCAAGGAACTACCAAGTAGAAAACTATAACTCCACCGAATCTGGCAAGGCAGGCTAGTGTAATATAAACAGTGATCAAACTCCACATTCATTTGCATTAGTTAGCTACGAAATACCTGCAAGCAAATAACCAATCTCAGAAAGAACCAAGAATGCCATTCTTCAACCCTGAGCTGCATATATTATCTTCTATTGAAATTGTTGTCCTGACTTTTCTTACTCAGGAATGCACTCTGTGTAATAGTAAACAAATAGTCTACATGTAAAAAAAAGATAATGGTAAATAATTAATACATAGAGCTAGAACAGCACTTGTATTCATTCACTCTGAAATACTTCGGATTTCTCACTCCAAAGAATTTTGATCAAATCTAAGTTTGTGTTACATTCCTTCCTTTCTTGGCAAATGTGTAAATGTATGCCTAAAATTGTTATAAGGGCTTACTTTCCTGTACTTGCTTCTTTTATAATCCCCTAACCATTTTTTGTTAGTTTGACTATACACACAAAAATAGTATGTTGCCTTGGTCGTTGTTGCCACAATAACAATTTTACATTAGCTCTTAGCAAAATTTCATCCAGCAAACAAAGGTGCATTGTGTTGATTTTCAGGTTGGATACATTCTGTGGATGTTTATGGAAAGAAATTTTTTGTTTAACAAATTGATTTATAGTTTATGCTGTACTGTGATAAACATTCTCCAGAACACAAGTTTAGAGTTGAAATGCCCATTTCGTTACAAACAGTTGTTTAATATTGCAATCCTACACATGCCTATTTAGGAACAAAACACATTGAATAAATAAAATTTACTCTCAGGTAAATGTAAATTAGCAAATATGAACAGAATTATGGACGAATGGCATTTTTTTCAATGGGTTCAACTATTTATGTTGCAAAATTCCAGATGACCACAAGATGACAGCAAAGCATTTGAGTTTTCTGCTTTTCTTTGCTATCATCTAATGGCTTACCAGATTTTTGCAACCCAGAAATAATAGCCATAATTAATTAAAATAGAATTGTGCTTGTGCATATGTAAATGGAATAATTGCGCTGGTGCATATGTAAATGAAGATGTAAGGTCTTCAGGTAAATTAAACAAAAAAAATCTATAATTCTCTTATTGGTTTTGTGATGCTAACAAGGAGGATGCTTTAGTTCAGAGGTTTTCTTTGGGGCTTTCTAATCCATAGGTCTTTTCATGTCATTTACATAATAAAACATTTTCTATATATATATTATATTAGAATTCTGAAATTCATGTACCTTAAAGTTACCAAGGTGAGGAAGCAATAATCCATATTACTGTGATCCTTGTTTATTAATATATCTATGTAACAAATTATTCTTTCTTTTATGATGAAAGGACTCAATTTAGATGATTGGATTACTGATTTAAAGGTATTCCTATATTACACACATAAAATGCATATGACTTTTAAAAATATCCATTATCTTACAATCTGCATGTGTCGCATATCAGCAATATCAGAGACTGAAAAAGAAAGTACTTTCAGCTTATTCTGACAGGCCACATATATGTGGCTCAGAATCCCGATTTCTGCAAGGATAAAAGTCCTCCTAATGAACAGCTGATGTTTAAAAATAATAATAATAAATAATTTTGAAGCTTCTGGTTTTGTACAAAACTCACATTCCATATTATTTCCTGAAAAACAATTATTGATGGGCATGAAATTATCAACCAAGATCTTTTGCTGCCCAATTACTTTATTGACCTTTAAAAAATACTCATCAGTTCATTTAGTCTCGCATTGTTATAGAATCACCAATGGAGGAGATTTTTGCCAATTGGGATAATCATTAATCAACATGAAAAAGCTAACATTTAATGCAATCCAAACTGAGGAATAGTAAATATATGATTCAATACATCTGAAGAGCGTCAATTAAATCCCCCTTTCCAAGATTTTCAGAATCAGATCCTGATAATTTGAGATCCTGATCAGCGTTTGTTACAGTTTTTCAGATTTCCAATAAAAATTTAAATAAGGGAATTAAGGAAAATGGTATCATACAGTACAGTATGCATTCGCATAAGTATTATTTTTTAAGATGTTGATGAATTCTTCTGCGGTAGTATTGAAGTAATATTAGAGGTAAGAATTATAGGGAAATCTATCACAGTCTATGTTTTCCAATAATCAAGACAGAGCTATTGCAGATTCTCCTTCCTTGCGATGTTCATAAAGCATGGATTAAGCAACAGGCTTGTTAAGTAGCAATCTCTACTTTGTGCAATAAACTCCCTCACCAGGCAGCCCCATCCCCAGTGTTGGTCACATTTTATAGGGAGATTCAAGCAATTTTCTTTCAGCATAGCTCTTAATATCATTCTTTTAATTTTATGATTGCTTGTTGATCTTTTTATCATATTATTTTCCTTTTTAAAATTTCGTTTGCTTTGACCTCATTGTACCCTGGCCAGACTTTACTAAAATATGGTAGGCTATACATTTAGTGAAATAAATAAATGTCTTTATTATACTAAAATTATTGGAAACAGTTTGGTTTAGTGGCTAGGGCACCAAACTAGAAACCAGGAGATTGTGAATTCTAGTACTTCTTAGTCATGAAAATCAGTTGAATGAGTTTGAGACAGTTACTTTCTTTCAGACTTGGTTCGGTCTGTCAATTCCTATCACAATTAAATGGATCAAGACTTGGTTGATCCCAAAAACATCAGGCTCTCTATTTTCAGGAATATACTAGGCAAGAAACAACATTATACTAAAAGATATGTCAGAATCTGGATTAGAAACATAGAATCCAATGAAGATGTTTTACAATTTCTCTGATTTGTAACATTTATTAGAAGTAAGGTTAACATCACAACACAAGAATTCTAGTGAGTACTCCATTTTCAGATGAGACACTTATATCTTGGAAATTTATGGTGGTAAATCTCTTGCCTGTTTTTTACATTCTTATGATGAAGAAAGCTTGCAAAGGCAGATCAGTATGCATTTGTGCTGATTGCTTTTATAATTGCATGTGGTTTTTTTTTAATCAATGTGGAAAATAACTCTCACAAAGTCTGTCAAGTTAGAACTTAATTTTTTTCTTGTTGGTTTTGAAGATGCATTTTGGTTGCCAGCAAAGCTGGATCATCTGGTCAGGGTACTGAATAAAGGCAAGATGGCAGATCATGAGGTTATGTCTAGTTTAATGGAAAGAAGGATTAGGAGTGGCAGTCTCCCAATGTCAAAGGATGGCCACAAAGAAGAGGAAGTCAACCTGTTTTCCTTAAAGGCAGGACAAGAAGCAATGGATGGACTAATCAAGGAGAGAAGCAACCTAGGAAGAAGAACAAATTTCTGACAGAATAATTATTCTGTGGAATGGCTTTGCCTTCAAAAGTTGTGGGTCCTCTATCACCAGAGGTTTTTAAGAAAAGATTGGACAATCATTTGTCTGAAATGGTATAGGGTCTCCTGGTTGAGCAGGGGGTTGGACTAGAAGATCTTCAAAGTCCTTTCCAACTCTGTTAAATTCCATTCTCTTTCTATGTACATTGATGTAACATTCAAACACAAAAGGCAAATTGTGATGGCAATCATAACAGATTCAGGATATACAAGTAGATTTGCATTGCTATGTATCTCTTCATTGCTGTTGCCATTTCTTATCACAGAATATAGAATATATATTAAGGGGCTGGAACAGTATTTGGTTGCATCATAGAATGGTATAACATCATATATTTTGATACTAGGTCAAATATGACGAGTTTGTTTAATGTTTGTAGAACAAAAAGCACTAAAACAAAAAAAAATACTTATCTGTGAGTTACATGCATCATATTGTTTTATTGTAAGAAAGGTGGATGGTTCACAAAATATGGAAGACCTAAGCCATGTTTAGATACCTCAGTATCTAGGTTCACACAGAAACACTCTAACCCAAACCAAGCAAATCACATTGAAGTAGAAATGCAACCATAGAATCTTATATGATGCTAGTTCACAATTAATTGACGGAATGGAACTTCCTTGTTGGCTTAGCTGAAACTATACTTTTGTTCAGCACATGTTTAATGTGTTTTGTCAAAAATATTAACTGATTTACAGTCTTGTTTACTAGCCAACTTAGTTAAAGCATTTGCATTTTATTTAAATATTGACTTCAAACCAATTTAAATTCTAATTTGTGGGTTTAAGAACTGTGACTTAAGCAGTATGATTTTTGTTTCACAAATTCAGTTTCTTTGTTATTTTTTGCACAAAAATAGTCTTTATACATTTCTATTTATGCATAATTTGTTCCAATTAGAAATCATCTTTATACTTTCTCTTTCTCATTGAAAAATCAGTTTTGAAAAATACCTTTATAGTGGATAATAAACATGCTATATGTTGTGGTACATTTTTAAAAGGTAAAATTAGCAGATTCTATTGTCTGCTTTTAAAATTGCACCTAAAATGAGTTGAAAAGAGATCAACATATCCCACCCTTGGCAAAATATCAGTAAAATTACTACAAGGGAACATTTTATTTAGTATAGGTGAAATCTCTCTTTGCTTGTCCTATTCAATACTGATTTGTTTCAAGTAAAACATTTCCATCTCAGCTGTTAAGAGACCACATTTCTGAAATTATCTGTAGGTTCAAAATAAGTTATATTTTTACTATCATCTACTGAATTTCCATTTATTATATATATATTCAGCTATAGTGAAGCTTATAATTCACACCACTGGGGCTGGTAACTCAGTCATTAAGTGAAGCAGTTGCCAAGTGACACTGCAATGGCACTTATGATATTACTTCAGCTTTCCTTTGTTTAACAGACTTATGAGGTTCATAAATATGAGGGTTGGTCATAAAGTTATCTTTTCATCAGTCTCACAACTGCAAATGGTTGCTAAATGAGGCAATTGCTAACAAAGATTATCTATAAATCTGTAGCCTTAAGACAGACATGTTAAACTTAAGGCCCGCAGGCCAGGTCCAGCCCATGATGTGATTAGATGGGGCCGCCCTGAAGACAGCAAGGGGGCAGTCCCCACTGCCTTGGCCCTGACCCACCCCAGCCCATCTGGGCATGTGCACAGGAGGGGTGAGCACTCAGGGGCTGGTGTCCCCGGTGAAAGGGAAGTGCTTGCGAGCTGTGGCTTCATGGCAGCCACTTGGGGCAGAACATGATCAGCCTGTGGAGTTCTAGTGTCAGGTGGCTGCCTGTTGTAAATCAGTGCACAGTAGAGACCCAGCAGCAGTGCTACATCTGCCACCAGGACCTTCATGTCCATGGCCTGTTCACTGACCTGGCCTCAACGGCTGGCCCTGTAAGAACTTTCTTTTCAATCCTTGCCCAGCCTGCCACCCCTGCATAGGAAACCCATGGCCATTAAAAATGCTGCCACCTTCTCCCATTTCCCTCATCCCTTCCTTTGCATGGAGAAAGGGAGGGACAAAGGAAGGAGATGGAAAGGAGAAGGAGGGAGTCAGGGAAGGAAGGAGGGGAGAGGGAGGGAGGATGGAACGAAAGAACAAAGGAGGGAGATTGGAAAGGAGGGAGAGTCTGAGGGAAGTTCTGCCTTAGCACTTGGCCACCATCAGCCCTACTGCCCTTTCACCATCCACTTTCATTCTCCTGCTGGCCTCTCCTGATGGTCTCCCATCCTATTGCTGAGGATACTTTGTTTACAAAGCCGAGTCTCCTTGCATGGAGAGGGAGTGGGCCTCCCTCTGACCCATGCACTTTCCCCTCCCACTCCCACCATGAGCAACCTGGCTAAAGAGAGGAAGTACAGCAGCAGCAGCCTCGAGGAGGTAAGCATGGCCAAGTTCCCCCTCGTGGAAGTGGGGCTGGGCTGGGATAGGCTGTGGGATCCCATGCCTTGGAAGCTCAAGGGCTAGGTTGGGCTCTTGCCTGTTGCTGCTCAGGGTTCCAGGCAGCCCATGGCACCATGCGGAGGTCCTCTGTGTGGCTTGAGAGGACAGCAAGGCTCCTCTAGTGGATGAGGCTTTGGTGCTCACCCTGATCTCACATTCCTCCACTGAAGACCTTTGTATCCCTCCCAGCCTTGCCTGGTCTCCCACAGGAGGCAGAGGATGACCATGTGGAAGCACAGAAGAGAAAGTTTGTAGGAAGCAGTTTCCTCTAAATCCAACTTCTGCCTTGACCGTTCTCTGGAGAGAAGGAGGGGTAACGGAGGAGCTGTGTGAAGCAAGGCTGCCCCAACAAGCCAACATGCATACCACACATGACTGGAATTATTTTCAAGAGGGCCATCCTCCCTCATGCAAGACCAGGGAGTGCTGCTCCCCTGCCTCCAGAGATCTGTCAAGGCAGAAGTTGGACTCGGAGGAAACTGCTTCCTGCAAACTTTCTCCTCCATGCTTCCACATGCAGCAGTGTCATCCTCTGCCTCCTGCTTTACTGGGAGTGGGCACTGGACAGGGAAATGCCCAGGATGTCTGGGATTGGGAAAAGAAGGACTCCTTTGGCATGCTGTGCCCCACAAGGTCCTGACCTCTCCAAACTGCTGGCAGCCAAGCATGTGTGTGCATGGGCACACATGTGCACACACACACACCCCATTCCAATCTTGGTGACTTTTATTCACATCTGAGCTTGCAAACTACCAATCATGCCTGGGCTTTGGGAGAAGGTCCTCTCCTTCGCCTATGGATAAAAGGTCTCAAACTTAGAATGTGGTGTGTGTGTGTACATGCATACACACTCTTGGCTGCCACCAATTTGGAGAGGCAAGGACCTTGTGGGGCACCAAGTTATCCCCATGTCGAGTTAGCTAGTGTGACTTATTCCATCCCAACCCAGGCCTTCCCGAGTCAGCTGCACCCAATCATTGGCATCGAGCTAGCCACACCCACTCCACCATGCCCATCCATCTACACCCACCATGATGACCCAGCTGTGACCACCCAGCCATGCATACCCAGCCACACCCTGGCCGCTGTGAATCGTCATAGTCTTACATGTAACTGGCTGTTTGAGGACAACCATAATGCTGATGCGGCCCTCAATGAAATTGAGTTTGACACCCCTGCCTCATGGTTAAAAAAAAAAAAAATTAAGAAAGGATCATCCTTGTTCAAGAGACAGAGTCATGAATTTCTGTCTCCTTGAATCAACTCACTGATTTACCCAAGACAAGTCAGACTCCACATAGTTGGTAGGCAGATAATAGATATAAAAGTCAATAGATTGTGTGAGACATATTCATTTCTTTTTGACATCCTTGTAGTTTCCTATAGTGTTATTCTATGAAAATAGCAAGTTTGAGATGAGTCTCAATGCATTCAG
The DNA here is from genome assembly GCF_049901735.1 of Notechis scutatus. Lineage (NCBI taxonomy): Eukaryota > Metazoa > Chordata > Lepidosauria > Squamata > Elapidae > Notechis > Notechis scutatus. Next base: position 29,360,654 of record NC_142025.1, on the reverse strand, counting down.
ACAGTAAACCACTCATTTAGAGGTATCCTGGAATCCTTGTATTCAGAAATTAGTTCTTAGTCATGGGACAGATACATATTTTCTGTTTCCCCTTTACCCAACTGAGCCTCCGTACCATTTTCTGATAACACTAGCCCATGTTTAATGACCACTTGTTTGGTGACTGTTTGAAATTAGAATTGCACTGAGCAAGAGATGTATAACTATTCCTTGTATGGCCATTACAGCATCCTTCCAGTTATGTGATCATGTGCATGGCAACTGGCTTGCAATCACTATGGTTCCAACATCCTTGGTCATGTTCTTGCCATTTGCAGCCTTCACCTGTGGCTCCCAACAAGTAAAGTCAATGGGAAAGCTGGCAGAAGGTTGGGTAAAAAAAGAAAGAAAGAAAAGGAAGGGAGGGAAGGAAGGAAGGAAGACTAATATGGAAAAAAATTTAATCTAAACTATTTGGAGGGTTTAAGACTATAGATTAAAACAGATTATCATGATTTCTTATCACCATCAATAACTACTTCATGAATGGTCACTATCAATTGATCAATACTTTTTTACATTAAACTTTATTAAGTTTCAATAAAAGATAAAATATTAGGAAACAAAAAAAGTATTTGAAAAAGAAAAGACAAAAAAGTAGAAAATAAGGAATGCTGAAAAGGAGGAAAAAGAATGTTTAAAAGAGTAACTTTCGACTTTCTTTGGTACAGATACAAATATAAAATACATTAACCTCTTACTCTAAAATTAACAATAATATGAAATATTTCTATAATAATAAACAGTTCTAACTTTCAATTCCCAACATTAAAATTTCACTTCTTTCAGTTATAAGAGGAAGTATTCTTGTTTTTGATGGAAACAGGGCAGGATAATGAACAATAATTTGAAATGAAAAGATAGTATATTCAGAATGAAGTTTAGGAAGAATTTCCTGATGATAATAATTGTTAAGCAATGGAATGGTTCAGTTAGATCAGAGCTCCCCAATGTTTCTGGTCTTATGGACAAGCAGGAGGTGGGGGAGGAGAAGAAAGAGGGGATGGTTCCACATGAGCGGCTGGCAAGTGTGCACATGCTGCTTGTGCAAGTGAAGAGGCACTTGCAGTCCAGTTGCAATCCCCTCAGGGCCCACTAGTGCGCTGTGCTCACAGGTTGGGGACCCCTGACTTAGATCAGTGGTTTCCCCATCTCCTGGGCAGTTTTCAAACAGATCAGAATTCTTGCACAAAGTAGATAATTGGATTAGATGCTCCATAAGATACCTTTGAACTCAAACATTCTGTGCTATGAAAATAATCATGCAACAGATTAATACCCCCTCTAGACATTTGTATACATCATTAGATTAATCATTAGGGATTCTAATCTTGCAAAGCATTTTACATTTTTCGGTCAACGAATGTTTTTTGTTATTGATTTTTAAAATAAAAAAGGAAATATAAGTTGTGGAGTGAGTATGGAAAAGGCAAACTTTCAATTCTTGCAATCAGCTTGAAGGGAAAAAAATCAGGTGTAGTGAAGCCAAAGGGAGCTATTCTTTCGGAGTCAATGGGCTGGTCTCCCCACCTCCCCCCGCTTCAGGCTGTTATAATGACTGCAATTATACCACACTTGAGGGAGATGATCTATTTTAGTCAAGTAGGACACAAACATCCCCATTTTGCAGATGCAACAGTGATGTTGAAATAAAATTCTATGCAGGGAGCTCAAATTATTTTATTTGACTGGATGTATCTTTAGAAGGCCCTATTTGTCAGTTTCATTATGGTTGTTACTTGAAATGCTTTTATAATAGTATCCTGTTTTCCCTTTTATATTAGTTAAATTAGTTATGCATGGCAGAAATGGATTGTGCCTTCACTGATTAAAAACATTTAATATGTAAGTCCTTTTTTTCCCCCAGTACAATCCAAAAAATGTAACATTTCATTTTTACTTCTAGCACTGAGTGCAATGTTATCCCAGAAATTATGCATCTGTCCTATGAAAAAAATAATAAAAATAAAATAAACATTAGTTGGAATACACATAGTTTGTACTTCAGAAGCTTTCATATTATTAAGTCAATTCACATTATTTTTTCTTTCAACACTAAATGGTTATACATTGTAAGTCCAGAGAATAATGCTAGCGGCATGCTTCTTCAGAAAATGATATATACACAAACCATTAAAAAGCTCAACCTATAGCATTTTGCGTGGGTGAAAATCTCCCTTTCTCACTTAACAGCTAATAGAAATGAAAGAGCAGGATGCCTTTATTAATCTTGAAGGGAGATCTATCATTAGAGTGAGTGAGCTTTAAAGCACACCTTAAGAAGAAACAAACAAACAAACAAACACATGATTTTGAACTTTTAAGGCATCCAGGCCCTTTTCACCAGCACCAGGACTGTGATTACTAAGTGGGAAATAATTATTAATCGTAATGGAACACTTTTCGGCTTGCAAGTGCTTATCAGTTCTCCACACACAATTCATTCTAAGCAGCAAACTACTGGAATGAAAAGGAGGCCTGTGACTCACAGATGACAGCATAGGGATCCAAGAGAGGAAGAAGTGGGGTTTGAACAAACCGATCTGGTGTTTAAATAGGTTGCTTTTCTCTATACAAGAAGCAGGGGGGAGGGGGAACAAAAGTACAAATGAGAAATGGGAAGGAAAGTGGCTGAATGCCTCAATAAGGCCAGTAGAAAAGTTTTCCTGTACAGAGAGACTCCAAAAAAACCCCACATCATCAGGATTCATATATCATACTATTTCATGATGTACTCTGTTTGTTGTTGCTCCGACTCAACTGTTGTGCCCATCTTTTTTATGGTTTGAATTCAGCCAGTTGTGATTCATTTAATAAACCCTGGTTAAAAATACAATCCTTAGAGAGATGTATGAACTAAGCCACCAGGATGAATCTTTCAGTCCCATAATATATGTCCAAGATACAATCTTATATAAAAACTATCTGGATACGTTAGATTACTATTTCTAAAATAATAGAAAATTAGCTGAGGCTAAGTCTTGTTTTTACGAAATTACATATAAGATTGCACAGCTAGTCACTAACAATAGTAAACAAAAATAACTTAAAATCCCAGTATATGGGGGAGCGGGAAGTGATAGCACATCTCAAAGATTCAGTATTTTGAGGATGATAGGACACATAGTATACCCACAATGAGAATGGGTTATAATTTATTTATTAAAGTGTAGGTGATGAATCCTGATTTGGTGGGGCTCTGCCATGTTTAAAATGACCTCAAAGCTACCTAGGATCATGTCCTATTTTATATCTCTTACTAGAACAGGGGTGTCAAACTTGATTTCATTGAGGACCACATCAGGGTTGTGTTTGACCTCAGGGTCCATATGGGCATGGCTACATCCTACAGCCCACACTCGGCCCTCCCAGGCTCTGTTTTCACTGGCAGAGGGCTGCAAAAGGCCATCGCAGCCAAAAACGGAGTTTGGGAGGGTCACACATAGCCCCCCAAAGCTCCATTTTTTCTGGCATGAACTCTAACTCTCAGAATTCCCTAGCCAGCATGTTGAATTCTGGGTGTTGAAATCCATACATCTTAAAGTTGCCAAGTTTGACGAACATTGTGCTAAACAGTATTTGCCCACTGATGGTTCTTTTGTTTTATTTCTTTTATTAGATTGGTACCCTGCCTTTTGTCAAGGAATAGAAGGAGGTATATTTAGTTAAATTCCCTCAGTTCTTCTACAAAAAAAGTTATGAGGTTGGACTAAGAAGAACAAATGACCAAAAGTTATCTAATCAGCTATTCAGGAGAAAGCACAATTCTGTTCCAACTATTCCCTGGCTGAAGTTAGTATCTGTATGCATGTAAAAATGCTGCAGCCTCTCCATATGTCTTCTCTTTTTCCCATCTTGACATATTCCTTTTAAGGAGAATTTGGATCTTCACCATGATTCCAAACTGTGGTTTATTAATCATGGTTTAATATACCAATAATAGTTTATTGTATCTCTTATGTTTCCAAGATCTGGGAAGATCCAGAGAGGTTTTCCTTTTTCAAAAATGTGTCCATCAGAGTTTTGAATCTAGCACTACTAGAGACTCCAGAGTAGGGAATATAGAGTGGTACTTGTAATTGATGTATAATTGTGAGCTATACAGATAACTGGGTGTGAGGCCTTCTGGCTGAAGTTGGGCTTTAGGGAACAATTGGGTTGCTACTGGTGTAGTGGCTTCTCTGTTGCCTTAATTGCTGGATTGTATTGGTAAGCTGACAATAGAAATTCCAAGAGTAGTGCTGCTTGGGGATTTAAATTTACCTCCTGGTAGCGTTAAGCTTAGTATTTTGTGTCCTTCATGAAAACCATCCAAATAATTATGGGCCCATCGTACATTAAGGGCCATACAAATCAATTGTTTTTGTCTAAGATCAATTGTAATGTGATTTGATTTTGGGGGACATTGTTGTTAATCTTTTGCCATAGTCAGATCACTCTTTGGTTGGCTTTGTATCATTCTATCTTGAGGAAGAAGGGGCTTGTTTGATCAGCACACTCTAAGCATCTTGGATGGAGTAAAAAGAGTGAATCTAACCAAATACCGGTAATTACCCATATAACAGGTTACAAAAATGACTAACAGGCAATACTGGAGCGCATAACACCTGATATGTCACTCAAAGACAAAATCATGAAACTGCATATCACTTACATGTCATGCAGGTGAATTCACTGGAGAAAGCAATTGTGTTTGAAAGAGTTAGCAGTAAAAGGAAGCCAGGCTGTCAAATAACACTATGGCTAGACACTATCAAAGCTGACACCAGACAGAGCATAGACAACTCAAAGAAATAATGCAAGATCAGAAAATGTGGAGAGACCTGGCCCAGAAAATTACCAAGAGTCAGACTTGACTGAATGGATAACATTATTATCATTGTGATTGCAATAAGGGTGGTTATGCATGGTTTCTCTGGGTCTTGCAATAGATGCTTGGTATGGCCCTTAAAAATCACCTATCATGTTGATGATGATTGTATTACAAACTATCTGCAAGATTTATGTGAGGAATAGTTTCACTGTTTAGCAGATAAAATTGTACAGTTGGTGAGACCTCCAGGTGACAAGAACTCCCCCACAGACAACTCACCTGTTCCTGAAGAACTTCAGTTACTCTAGTTACTTCAGTAGCTCCTAAGGAAGTGATTAGGATCCTCCAATCAGTGAGCTTGACCATGGATTTGATAGATACAGACCTTTCCTGGGTGGTTAAGGGCTCTTGGAGGAGACTTGTGGTTGGACCCATGCACAGGTATTTGAATCTCTGTGGAGGCAAATGTCCTCTCACCTTTAATGGTGTTATAGTGCGCCCCTTCTTAAGAACCTATTGCTGGATCTAACCATACTGGATAATTTTCATCTGATCTCCAACTTTCTCTTTCTGGGAAAGGTAGTAGAGAGATGATCAGGCTTCAGCTGCAAAAGATCCTGTGGGAAGAGAGTCGTTTAAACCTGGTCTAGACCTGGTTTTCCTCCTTTAAAGCTGGTTCCATTTGTATTGATTGGCAGATGAAGGTCGTTCTCTAGATTCCTTCTTTATAAAGTGCCACAAGTTTGATGTTTTTCTTTCCTCTAAATCAACTTTTATATAAAATTGTTGTGTGAAATCATCCACCAGTTTGATGTCTTATATTATGGCACTGATAATATGCACCCAGTTATATATCTTGATCCCAGGCTAACCGAGTGATGGTGGTGAAGTCCCGATCTGGTTCCTTAAGGGTGTGCAAGCCTGGAATGGAGGAACAGATTCAGGCTCAATATTGACAAAATCAAGTGGTTTTCTTTGATGACCCATCTGGTTCCAGAGATCTTCCATTTTTAGTCTTTAATGGGCAGCATCTCTCATTTGAGACTCATGAGCAATCTGGTGTTTTGTTCCTCTGTTGCTCCTGTTCAAACAGCAGGTGACTGCTTTGGACAGGAGGATCTTTGCACAGGATCTTGTGCACCAAGATGAACCTGGTCTGAGGTCTTTATACTGTCACTCATGAATTGGTTACTTCTTGATTGGATTACTGTAGTGTGTTCTATATGGGGCCACTCTTGAGGATGACTCAAAATCTATAATTATATGTAGTGATGAAGACAGAGTTGTAGGTGTGTGTGTGGTAATATGTGGATGTGTCCACTCTGCTCCACAAACTTCATTGGTTGCTACTTTGGCTTCTTCCTTTTTGCGTAGATCAGCTAAGTTCAAGTCAGAAAATAATCGTTTCTGTCCAATGGAATGAAATCCATTGATTTCCATTGTTCCAACTCCTGATTGTTCATAAATTGTTTAATGTCTGGTCCTAGGTGCTGAAACAGAATGGGAATTCTGTTGGTTGCCTTCTAGCTGCTTGGATTTTGCTTTCTATTTTACTATCTTCATTTTCCTCTTTTTAATTTTTTTTAATTATCTGTAAGCCATGAAATAATAGTAACAATAAGTAAAACAAAGAAACAAGCAAACCTATACTTCACTCCATTCCCTGATGCTACCATTCATTTTGCTCTCTTATAGGGCTACATCTAGCATATGTAGCCAGCCATGCAGAACACAGAGTCTCTTTAGCCTGAAGGTTGTTACTTCCTTAGCAATTTTGCTCAAGTCCCTTTGAAAAAGAAAACTTGGCATCTGCAGAAATGATTCCTATGGCTGTACCAGTTGAATCATGAGATTGGGAAAAGTTAGTGTCAGCTTCTCTTTATAAACAGCAAGACCTGATATATTCATTTCCTTTGTTATAAAGATAAGCGCCACATAGCAGAATAGATATTTCAGCAAAGATAAAAAGCACAAGAGTTCTACCTGTGCATACTTTTATACACTACAGACAATAAGCTATCATTTCAGTTCCCTCACTAATTTCTATCCTTCATTTTTTATTGCTGTTATCATATTTATTTTAGCATTCTTCTATCAGCAGCCTTTAGTGACACTGCAAAAAGAAGCTTGAGAAAAGGATGAACTTTTCATTGTGACAAATAAAAAGTTAAGCTTAATTATTCTGTGTAAGTCGAAAAGCTGCAGTTTGTTCTTGTTCCTGAGCCTTTCCTCCCTAATCGCAATTCAACACTCTTTTTCAAGCATTGCTATGGATGAACTTCATGCTGCTAGACAAATAAATTCTTTGGAAAAATGCACATTTTTATTTGGAAATAATGCCATCTCTTTGTTAGATTTGCGGCAATCCTATTTTGCCTCTACTGTTTTTAAGTAGAAAATGAAAAATTATATAGAAGATGTTTGTGCATCATATTGTGCTGAATGGTATGTAGGTCAGCATGCTGCACCATGGAAGATAAGGCACAGTGAACAAGTGTTCTATGTACTTACAAGCAAATATCAGTCATAATAGAAGTAGACAGATCTACAAGAGCGTTTTGGCTTTGGAAATGCTTCTTGTCATTAGCATTTTAAAAAAGCTATGAGATTCAGGCCTATCAGCACCGATTCACTGCAAAGCCTGGCTTATACAGGTTGTTATCTGTTCTGTACAGAGGTGCAGCTGGTTACCAAATGGATTTGCAGATTTTTTCCAGTTTCTTCTTCCTTTTTTTTAAAGCAGGGATGAGTAAAAAGGCAAAGAATCAGGTACTTACAACCCATTCAAAATGTAACAATTTTGTTTGTATTATAAACCAAACCTTCTGTTTGCTGTTTTTTTTAATGCATTATTTTTAGAAACAGAATAAAAATATCATGTTTTTGATACCAGAATATCAAAAGTATTTCAGTACTCCCAAGGGCTCAAATATCCAAGAAGCAGTATCTGGAAGGGGAGGTATGCATTTTCTCATGATGCTGTTTTTGTTGCAATTTTTGTTTGATATATGTCAAAAGGCAATATTTAACATTTAATTTCTTTTCTTTTTAAAGAGATACTGCAACCACTTTCTGAGGCAGTGGGGATATAAAGGTTGTCTCTGAAGGTGACTGGAAGGTGTGCAACCTCCCAAGTAGAGCATTTCATGGATTCAGTAAAGGGAATACAGTGATGGTTAGGGAAAACTGTATGTGGAAGAGTAAACCTTCTTATTGCTCTACTTCTTGTCCAACTTCACAGTTTCTATCATGTTTCCATTTGCGCTTGTCTCTGTTATCTTGGAAAGTTTTTAGTTTTGCAAGTATTTTTATGTGCAAATAGGAGTAACATAACTGCAATCAGAGTTGGATGAAAACCATATGTCCCAAATCTTGTTATAATGGTGCTAGAGACTGTATGGTATTAGAGATTGAGATCCAGAGGTAGGACTGCAGCAATATGTATCTCATTTAATAACTTCATTTCTTTATTAACATTTTCCTGGAATTTCCTAAAAATCTTTATAAAGCTAATTAGTTTAATGTTGTACTGGAGACAGGAATTTCAGATGTAGAACTTAGGGAGAACTGGAAGAGGTTTTTTTTTTTTTAAAAAAAACAACAACATGTTTGCTGCATTTTTTTGAATGCATATTCAGCCTTTTCTCTGGGAAGTCAAGGCAGTGTACATAGGGATCTCAATGTATTTTCTCAACAATATTGTGAAGTATATTGATCTGAGAGAGAATGACTAGTCCAAAATTGTCCAGAAAGGTGCCAAATTTGATATCCTTTATCCCACTGCAACATCTTCCCACGTCATTACATGGTTTTTCCATTTCTTCTATTCTATAAGGCTCAACATACTACTACGTCATTATCTCATCCCAATGTCTCTGACTGATGCTGCTACATTATAGCTGAAAGCCCTGGGCATATTTAAGCAAGTGTAAGAAAGAAAAGAAGGGTACCTCCTGCTGGCTATAGTTTGTCATTACATTTGAACCAGACCAGGTGATAAAATATATTGGATACATTAAAGTGTCCCTCCTTTAGAGAAAAACTATATACAGTTTGCAAAAGCACTTTGAAGTATATGTATTGTTTTTCCCACTTTGTTCCATTATTTATGAATAAAATATAAGTCTTCAATCTAAATGATTGAAATGTAATTCATACCTCAATTGATTTCCTAACTGTAGACAAAATTCACCACTATTTCTATTTCATTCTTTAGGATGATGAAATAAGGAACTGACAAGATTATACACATATCTAAATTTGTCTTACCCTTCCAACACTTTCTTTTTTTCAATGTTTGAAAATTACAAATAAAGTTAAAACTTCTTTGGGATACTAATCCTCAAATAAATTGAAGTAAAAGGTAAGCAATGAGGGCAAAATAGCATGAAATTGTTCAAGGGGCAGTTGTGAACTTATCGAAGTGGCTCACATTTTAGGAAATTCCTGCAGCTAAAATCTTCAGATATTTACATTAATAAATGTCCAGTTTGTGGAGGCATTCAAACAGGGAGTTAATACCTAGGAGCTGATCCAAAAATGAATCTCCCTAAGAAGTATAGAAACCAGAGATGTGCTGAAATTGGGAAAGTGCACTGAAAACTATATTTTCAAGTGCACTGAAAAATATTTTATATTATGATTAAAAGTAAAAATAAAGTAGAAAAGGGGTGTGGGTGCAACCCTCAGTTTTCTTGCTTGGAAGACAATAGCAAAGGTAACTGTTACAGGTATCAGTCTTGCATGGTGGTCTAGATAAGGAATATACCCAGGGGACTGATTCTATCTTCACTTTAAAGCTACATTAATAGATTCTTGAAATTCTGAAAGTACGTATCTTTCCCTTTGTTTTCACAATCCAAGAAACTATAAAGGGTCTCTTCTGAGGCATTTGCCATGTCCATATTTCTGCCTCTTATCTGACCATAGTCAGGCCTGTGACTCTTCCTAAGGTTATTCCCACATACCATTACCCTAACTAATAGGGTGTATCCTAACTAAAGGATTAATATTAACATTCATACACAGCAAAATGGGGTGGGGCTATTTCATTTTCTTTAGATACCAAAATATTATTCTGTTATTCTGACAAAAGGACCCCCAAGCCAAATGGCTCATTTTTCATACATTAGGCTAAAAAGTTAACTAACACCAAGCTATGTGGCTGACCACTATATTCAGTTTCTGAAAGTTTAAATTTGTAGCCTATGAAAAATATGGGGTACAATCTTGGTTTCTGGAAAACATTCTGGAAACATGATTGTGCAGATAAAATGCATCATGTGTTCAGGAGGCAAAATGACTATTATTATGCAACCATGAAACCCAATCTGTTAAAATTCTAGGCAAAATTTTAGCTGTCAATTACTTAGTTCCTTGACCTAACCTTGACTGACTATAAGAACTTATCTCTGTCTATCTGGTGCTTGCCACCTTATGATGATAGGCAATGTGACCCTATGTTCGTCTACTCAAAAGTTAAATTTTATTGCTTTCAGTAGAGTTCTCTTCTTGTTAAGTAGGCACATATGTACCTGCATCTATTTGATACAGTGAATTTTTTAAAAAAGGATTTGTTTTTAGGAAGAAGTAAATGAAAAATATAGATGGGAAGGATTTTCAGTGTTTAAGCTTTCTTTGCTTTATGTAGGAATTCTGTGACTTTTGGAAATGTAAAAATGATTCCAAAGCACATTGGCACTGACCCACAACTGCAGTGTTGACTTGGCATTGTCTACTCCCATTGCTGGCAGTGTGGTACATGGACATCTTTAGGCTTTTTCTCTGCTGTTTTCAGCACAACAGCCAATCATTGTGGCTGCTATGAGGCAAGATTGGCAGCTGAAGAACCCAGATGCCAAGCTCTGGATTGTATGTCTGTTAGGTTTGTGGCTGATCCCTTCCCTGGCACTTACCCCACACTGCAGCAGACTGTGTCGCTATCTATGGAGCTGGTTTAGGACTGGTCTTCTGTTGGACAGCATGCTTTTGTCGTCCCAGTTAGACTGTTAATTTTCCATTGATTCTAAGGAGTGGCTTTCCAGATATAGCTTACCTCATCTATAATGAAGCAAGCATACTGAATAAGACAGTTTCCCATTCTATTAAATCTTTGAGTACAGCTTATTTAAGTCCTACTGGCAAATGTCTCTTGCATACATCAGATCAGTAAGTCAAACATGAAAGCCTTTTTGAAGAATGAATTTCCTTTTCTTGATGGGTATCTTAATCATAAACTCTCATTTTGTTCCATAGACTTTGTGATGCATTCTATTAATGTAACTTGGTAGATTGAAGGAAAAGTTGCATGTCCGATTCATAAAACTGCAGAATTCCTTGTAGAAAAATTTATTTATATTTATTATTGTTTTTATAAAGCTGCCCAACTCAACAATGGGAGTCTTAATAATGTACAACCATTCTAAAACAATGAAGGAATTAAAGCTTTTTCTGGGTAACTATGTCATTATATACCAGACAATGAGTTTTCTCCTTTGCTCTTTCCTTTATCTCCAGGCATATATTTTATTTTGCCTTTACTATTTCAGAAGCAAGTACAGAAATAATTTCCTCTGATATCCATTAACAGAAAGTTAAGAGTATGACTTTCTGAATTCTCACCATATGCCAGAATGGTTATCAATACAAGAAAGATACTTGTAAGTTACAGCAAGTTACGGTTGCTGTGTTAATGATTGCTTGTGCTAGTGAATGGATTAATGATTGGTTGTGTTAATTATGGGGTTTAATGTTTCTTAGCTGTTTTGCATTTTTTGTAATGTTTCTAATTGTTCTTATTTTAGTTTAATTGTCAATTGCCCAAAGTCACATTGAGATGGGCAGCCATAAATAAATAAGTGAATAATAAATAAATAGATAAATAACCACACAGTACAATAATTGGATTATGAGCTCAGTATAATAATTGGAGTATGAGTGGAAATCTCTGCAATAAGGAGATCTGCTCGATCTTGCACTTGGATTTTGGAGAAACTTCAACTTGGACTTGGATTATGAAGAAATTTGGGGATCAGTGGAAAGATGTGAAGCCAGTTGACTCATCCATGCACTCTTATCTAATGTGCGGTTAGGACTTCTGTTTTGGAAGAAAATCTCTTTCAGTGATTTTTCTTTTCTAATCCCCCCCCCCTTTGTCTTTGTGAAATGCTTTGGGAGAGGCTTCAATCAATGGTTGTTCTCTCCATTTTGGTCTGCTTTCACCTGAAATTCATTTATTAATCCACTGAGAAATGAATAGCTAGAAATAGAGTTAAGAGATTATGAACATATTCATATCCACTCTTCCGCTGCTAACCTGTGCTCCTGCAAGTATTAATTTATGATTCTAGAATTTAAGAAATGTTCATCTATCTATCTATCTATCTATCTATCTATCTATCTATCTATCTATCTATCTATCATCTATCTATCTATCTATCTATCTATCTATCTATCTATCTATCTTTATTTACTTTAACTTTGACCTAATCAAAATTTAAATATTGCTGTTAACTTCTTTCACAGAATTGAAAAACAATGACTTTCCTACACTTGGTGTAAATATATGAACACAAAGAAGCCATTATTTGCATTTCTTGTGACTTACTTATATGAAGACAGACTATGTGCTTTGCTCATTCTCGTAAAAAGAACACATTGATATATTGAGATTTTGACATTCTTCAACTGCATTGGGACTTCAGATTCCTTTGGCCATATTGGCTAGCAGTTCTGAGAATTATAATTCCAACAATATCTGGAAGGAAGCCGCTTTGCTGGTAACTCTAGCACATGGTTATGAAGTTTGTCCACAGGATTTCTTCTGTCCCATTCAATGCTTGGGACAGTTAATTATATATATTTAAAATGGCATAAAACAGTTTAAGTACTATTGCAGAAAACTCATACTGAAGATGTCTGTCTGAAAAAGAAACTCTTGACTCTTTTCTAAATCCACAAAGACAAAAGATCATGTTTATAGACTGACTTGATTATTATAAGTAAATCCAATTCAATAAAGTAACAGGTTTCTTCCTTAGGTACTTAATATATTGTGTAAATGGCTTGATTTTTCTTCAGATGTCTTTCAAAAACAACAGAAATTGTTACTAGGAAGTTACTTACAAGGCAACATGAATTATTGGTATATAAGGAACTCTATATTGCCAAGTTAAACAAAGATAAAGGAGGGAGTATCTTAAAATTATATCAATAAAATTAAAAAGGCATGGCATTAATGGGTAAACTTTTGATGTATCTAATACTTAATAAGTTCTATATAGTTGAATTTTAACAAGAAAATTGGCAGCTGATTAGACAATAAAATGATTAAATGCTTCTTAATTTGAAAAAAAAAAAAGAGAAGCTAAGATAATAAAACTCCAAAGGTTGTTGTTGCACAGATATAAAACTTCTTCCCAAAATGTTTATATAATATTTTTAATTAGGCAACTGAAGCTATATCTGATAGATTGGAACAACTTATTCTGTGGGGTAAATAATGTGCATTTAAAAATATTTCTAAATCCATATCCCTCCCAGTTGCTAGAGCTATTCCAGTCCACTGAGTAAATAATGCATGTTAAAAAATTTATAGCTCAAATGATATGTAAAAAAGGCTGCCTCTGTTCCATACATTTTAGACTTAACTGTATGAATAGCTATGAAGCAATTCAAATCCCCAATGATAATGTTACATTTACTTTAACCTCTGAAGAAGGTTTTCTTAAAATAAGTAGCAATTTTGTCTATTCAGTGGCATGATACTATCAAAAATATTTTCTCATATGTCTTTCATATACTTTTTATGAAGGATGGGGAAATCTCCATTGTAAAGAAAAGATACTTTTTATATTTCCTTATAAATATTGGTGTACATTCTTTTTTATTAATACAATTTTTAATGAAATGTGTAAATGGATATACTCTATATCTATCTCTAGAATGATAATCTGTAACATAAACAAAAAAGTTTTCTTAGGTCTTGTGATAAGACCTGACCATTCTGTGCTGTGCCATGAACAGATTCTTGCCAATTTTTTAAAAAACGTGAAGGCTTATGTTATGTACCAACTCACAGGCTAGATATTTACCTATTTCTTTACAAAATGATGAAGATGACTATTAGTCAAATCAGCAATGAAATCCAACAGAGGTTCATCCTCTCTGCTCTTTTATCTGAAAACACAACTGGGTGTACAGTACATCTCCCTCTTTCTCTAACTGTAAAATGGTCAACAGGATTTAAAACCATATTTCTTCAAATGTGACAAGTGTAATGTGTATGGACCTTAATATTCTGGCATGTTAGCTGGGAAATCATGGGAATTGAAGTCCAGACATTTAAATTTCCAAGTTTGAAAACACTGCTTTCAGTATGTATTTCTGTATGAAAACAAGTGCTTAATGAATAATAAAAGAAAAAGCAGATACTACATATGGGGAGTAAGAACATTTAAAAATATTTACAAGGGATTGGGAAAATAAATAAATATTATGTGATTCTGTGAGGAAGATAGTCCATAAGTAAAGGCCGCCACTAAAAAGACAGCCATAGACATCTGTCTTACCTTACCTACTGCAGGGTTCTGATTATGTTTTGGGGTCCTAGGAGGAGAAGGAGGTTTCTGCAGAAGTGGGTCCTGTAGTACGTCAAATTGCTGCTAGAATTTTATTAGCATAATTTGACCCAAAGGGTTATCATGAATAAATGCCATTCAGAAGATCCCACGATCCCATCTTCTCCTTTGGACAGATGTACCTAATGCAACTTACTCCTATCAGTGTGTATTTTACATATTTTTTTTAGCATTTAAGCACCACAATTCTGTACGTTTTGTATCTGCTAGCCCTAGCATTTACTGCCTATGAAACCTCATAAATCTACTTCATTTTTCTAATAAGACATGAAAGTCCTTAATTGGCCTTAATGAAATGCACTTAAAGGGCAATAAACTGTGTTTAAGCCCCTCTTTCAGGGTGAGCTACAGTACTCTCACTCTGCTCTGTTTTAGCCTTTGTGGTAATTAATCACTTATTCATATGTGGCACATCAGTAACAAGATCAAGCAACTACTGCACAACTGCATGATAATAAGCTGCTCATATATGTGTCAAGATTTAGCAATCCCTTTAAAAGCCTAATTTAAACTCATTTTACAACTAAGCTGACGGTTTCTCTAAAGCATTTTTATCCAGGATCTTTTTACATATTTCTATGGAAATGCTTTCCCCCCCCCCCACCTCATTTGTTTTACAGCGCAGTTTGCCCTGAATCCATTTATGGCTCCAGAATGAATTTCAGTAGGACTTTTCCTTTGGTAGCAAAAATGGGAGGCTTTTCTTAATGCATGACTATATAAATTTCAGTCAGCTGTCAGTCTGTGTTACAGACAGACCTATTAAATCAAAAGAGGGTCTATAATCATCTTCTATGTTATTGGACATGAATTGATATGGGAATGACCTCGTTGAAACATCTAGGGTTAGAATACATGTTTAAGTCCCATGCATACCTTTTCTCCATTTTTAAAAATCCTCCTTTTTTCTCCATTGAAACCATGGCTCAATAAAGGAAAACATGAAAAAAGTCAAAGTACTGAAAAACTCTTGAGATTAAAACTTTTTAAATTAACCATTAACCCATCTCATAATTTCAAGTGTTGAATTATATTGGAAAGAGTCAGTTCTGTAAGCCAAGCCCGGGGCAGATGTGTATCCTTCAAGATCTTGGCTTTGGATACCATATTTCTGGGATGACAATCTTTCTGAGTTAACCAGAGACATTCTTTGTTTGTTCTATTTTTTATTTTTTTTGAGAGCTGTTCCTCTATTTTTTGGAGCCCATTGACTTCAGCCTTGTTTTTTATAATCTTAACTGCAAAGGTAACTGCAGGTTAAATTTTCTTCAAGCATTAGTCCACCCTGCTATTTAAAAGTCTTTGCCTGATTTTGTGTTGTAACATA
This sequence comes from Notechis scutatus, assembly GCF_049901735.1. NCBI lineage: Eukaryota > Metazoa > Chordata > Lepidosauria > Squamata > Elapidae > Notechis > Notechis scutatus. Next base: position 29,344,837 of record NC_142025.1, on the reverse strand, counting down.
TAAATGCTTGAGACCTTTCGAGACTATTTAATTAGGAACTTAAACAATGGAGGGAAATAAGTATTATTCAGGTTCTGAAATTCAAATACTGAATATTTTTCCTGATATCACAGAGGATAGTAGATCTGGGAACAGAGATCAGTGGGTGCAGCTTCAGTGATCATAACTTTTCTTTCTTCTCTCATTTAATCCAGCATACAGTACACACACTCTCTGTTTCCTTCTTGTCTTTAAAAACTAGAATCCAAATAATTAAAACGTCTTTCTTGATTGACAAATGGTTTCTTTAAGGTTTGGGTAGAAACAAGGGAAAGAGGCATTGGAAAGAGAAAGGCTTATCAACATTGTATACTGCCTGACACATTCTTCATTCCTCTACTAGAACTTAAATTTTGAATAAACGTTGCTGTCTTTGCTTTATTTCTAGAGTAGCAATAGAGAATGAGGTTGTTCCCAAAAAATACAAAAATAATTGATTGAGCTTTAACTTTTTGTTTGGGGTCAATTTGGAGATTTTTTTTTGCAACTCAGGTAGTGTGATAGTACAACCTATCCAATAACTCTAGTTTTGAACCTATCCTAATTATGAAAAATAAAATTCATTGAATTGAACTGAAATATGCTGATAAGCACTAAGGCTGCATTGGTAATGTCTTATGATCCAGAAATTGTATTTAAAAGGTAGATTATTTATTGTCTTGTGTAGTATGATAATCTGGAATTTTAAATTTGCTTGATAAACTACTATAGTATTGTCCAGTACTAGAATCTCTATTTAAGTACTGCTTATTCCTATGAATCATTAAATCCTTAATTTGGAATGGCAAAAAGTAAAATCAATCAATCAATCAATTGACTAATAGATAGATATAGAAAAAATAGAGAGAAGGAAATAATAACTGCAATCAAGAATTGGTGGGCCCACCAAGTAGAAAAAATAATAGAAAATGAAGAAGCTAAAGTGCTCTGGGGTTTGAGAATTTAAAAAGACAAACACCCATTACACAATACCACAAAGAACCAGTGTTGATAAGAAAGATTAAAGTCTATACTTAAAAAAAAAACTGTCAGGAATAGCCAACATCCCCAGAAGAATAGAATAGAACAGAATGAATAGAATGAATAGAATAGAATAGAATAGAATAGAACAGAGCAGTGGTGGCTAAAAATTGCATGCGCGTTTGTGCACTTGCGCTTACGTGCTTATGTGCCAGCATCCAGAAGGCAATGTGCACACACCCCACGCCCCCTGTGCATGCGTGATCCCCCTGCCACCCCCTTACCTGCACTTGGCATGTGCGCACCTCCCAGTGTTAAAACGGGCCTGTTTTTCGGCCTCCAAAGGCTGCAGAGGCTTCTCTCGAGCCTCTGGGAGGCCAAAAAAGGCCTCAAACGGGCTAAAAATCAGCTGGGAAGCACGCACATGCCCAGTGAGGTAAGTTTGGCTGGGGCTCGTGCCAGCATAAATGGCTCTGCGTGCCACTTGTGGAAATTGCCATCATGGGAATAGAATATGATAGCCAAGTGTTGGACACACAAGGAATTTGTCTTGGTGCAAATGCTGTCAGTGTACATAAAAGAAATGATACATTCACCAAAAGTCAAGAATCATAAGGTACAACACTTAATAATAATCATAGGGTACCAATAAGCAATCAAATCATACTAGAAAACAGTCAATATAAATTGTAAGGATACAAGCAACAAAGTTACAGTTATACAGTCACAAGTGGGAGGGGATGGGTGATAAGGAGTGATGAGAAGATTAATAGTAATAGTAGTGCAGACTTTGTAAATAGTTGGACAGTGTTGAGGGAATTATTTGTTTAGCAGAGTGATGGCGTTCGGGAAAAACTGTCTTTGTGTCTAGTTGTTCTGGTGTGCAGTGCTCTATAGCATCGTTTTGAGGGTAGGAGTTAAAACAGTTTATATCTGGAATATGAGGGGTCTGTAAATATTTTCACAGCCCTCTTTTTGACTCATGCAGTATACAGGTTCTCGACTGAAGGCAGATTAGTAATTGTTTTTTCTGCAGTCTTAATTACTCTCTGAAGTCTGTGTCTGTTTTGTTGGGTTGCAGAACCAAACCAGACAGTTATAGAGGTGCAGATGACAGACTCAATAATTCCTCTGTAGAACTGTATCAGCAGTTCCTTGGGCAGTTTGGGCTTTCTGAATTGGTGCAGAAAGAACATTCTTTGTTGTGCTTTTTTGATGATGTTTTTGATATTAGGTGTCCATTTTAGGTCTTGTGATATGATAAAACCTAGAAATTTGAAGGTCTCTACTGTCTCTACTGTTGTTACTGTGTTGTCTAGTATTGTTAGAGGTGGTGGTATGGGAGGGTTTCTCCTAAAGTCTACCACCATTTCTTCGGTTTTGAGTGTGTTCAGTTCCAGATTGTTCTGGTTACACCATGAGGCAAGTTGTAAAACCTCCCATCTTTATGTGGATTCGTTGTTGTCTCAAATGAGACCAATTACTGCTGTAACATCAGAAAACTTCAGTATGGATCATTTGAGGCGCAGTCATTGGAATATAGGGAGAATAGAAGTGAACTGTCGATCTATTTGCTCGGTATGCAAACTGCATGGGATCTAACAGCAGATCTGTAATGGTTTTCAAGTGGGACAGCATAACTGTTTTCATAACTACAGATGTTAGAGCAACTGGTCTGTAGTCACTCAACTCCCTGATGGAAGGCTTCTTCGACACTGGGGTGATAGTAGAGCATTTGAAGCAAGAAGGAACATAGCACATCTCTAGTGATTTATTGAAGATTTGGGTGAAGTTGGGGGCCAATTGGTCAGCACAGACTTTTAAGCAAGAAGGAGTTATCTTGTCTGACCCTGATGCTTTTCCTGGTTTTTGTCTGTGAAATAGATCTGTGATCACCAGAGGTTGTGAACCCAATGGGTTGGGGTCAGTTGTAGGAGGCTTGACTGTTGTTGGTGTGTTTGAGATGTGGGTTGTGGAGATAGGTGGCTGTAGTTTCCTTCGAAACCTGCAGTAAAACACATTCAGGTCATCTGCTAGTTGTTGATTTCCTTCTGCCTGGGAAGGAGGTTTGCTATAGCCAGTGAGAGGGATCGCGACATATTTGAACACTTGGCAGTATCTAACAAAATGAAATTCAATGTGGAAACTAATCAAGGAGAAAGCAACCTAGAATTAAAGAGAAATTTTCTAACAGTGAGAACAATTAATAAGTGGAATGGCCTGCCTTTAGAAGTTGTGGCTGTTCCATCACTGCAGGCTTTTAAAAAGATACTGGACAGCTACTTGTCTGAAATGGTGTAGGGTTTCCTGCTTGAGTAGGGAGTTGGACTAGAAGATTTCCCAGGTCCCTCCCAAACTCTGTGATTCTGTCTAGATAGTGTACATTGCAATACTTAGAAAGACAAGGATATAAGAGAAAGAACTGGACAAAGCCACAAAATGTAAAAAAACTGCAAATGGAATGACTGTGGCAAAAGAAAGAAAAGGTAGTGCCAATAGTAATAAGTGTCTCGGGTATAATCTCCCCCAAAATTGGAGCATCACTTGAACACCATTGACAATGGCACTGACAAATTCACAATCAAGCAATTGCAAAAGGCAAATTTACTTGGAACAGCTTACACCTGCGACATACCTTTAATACTATCAAACAGCAACATCTGCTTATCTCAGATCTTTGGGAAAAATCATTAGATGGATAAAAATACTAAATCTAATCAAAACATGTGACTGACTTTTCAACCATAATAATAATAATATAACAAATGGCATCTTGAATACTCTTACTCAGTAGTGATATATAATATTTCTGGCCAAGGATCTTCCTACCAGGATGACAGAATGTCAATAAACCAAGTTAGCTTATGAAAATTAAGTATGTATAACAGACTGAGTCTGTTTCACACTTCCTTTTAAAGTATACACTGTGTTTACAGTGGTGACCTGAACTAATACATCCACTCTTGTGTGACAAATTCCACTCATGATGAGGACTTTGAGCCATTCTTATTAAATGATCAATACCCAGAAATTTCAAAAGCACTAGCAAAATGTTTATTTACAACCTTACCTTATAGAAATTATTTGGGCCTTCAGTAAAATGTTAACTTTTTGGATACTTTCTTTTATATATAATGTAGTTACTTATGTATTAATATTGTGCTATATTTTAAATTGTATAACAGAATAACAAAATAAAAAATAACAGAGTTGAAAGGGACCTTGGATGTCTTCTAACTCAATAGACCCGATACCATTCTGGACAAATAGCTGTCCAATCTCTTATTTAAAATCAAAGAAGATGTTCTGGTTTCTTCTTCGATTTCTTATTTTTCTTGGTATTGTGGTAGTTTGGGCTTTTATAATCACATTGCTTTCAGAATTTCCTTCTTGAGTTGTTTTCCCCTTTAGGATTTTCATCCATGGAATTGTTCCCAAGCTTTATCTGAATTTGTTGAAATCAGCTCTTTTAAAGTCTAAGACCCTAGTTTGATTTTGTATCAAGATTTTGGGGGAGGGGACTGTAAATAAATAAACTTACTGACTGGATTTACAAAGCTTTGCAAATCTGTTTAACAAGTCTTTTTGTGACTTTTTCAGGGTTATCTAACAGTATACTTTCTAAAAAGTGAACATAAACACATTCCCAAGTCCTAAGCACAACATAAGAAAATAACAGGAGTAGATAAGACAGTAAGTAGACAATAATACATTTAGAAAATTAGAAGAGGGATGGATTGGGGAAACCTGAACAAGCCTTGGTCAGTTACTGCTTCATTAACTAACCTGATTTGTCATTTATTTACTTTGGGCAACTGGACAACAGGATTTTCCATGGACCACAAACAATGAAATAAAACCGCAAGATGGATTGTATTTTACTGATACATCATATAAAGGGCAGCAGGGAATCAGTCAAAGTCCAAAATTCTGAGATTGTAATTTTTTATAGTTATTTAATTTCCTAAAACAAAATATTTGAGAGACAGGGTTATTGTTTCAAATCTTAAATCTAATCTTTCCTAGAATTAAATTAATATTTAAAGTAATTGCATTTTTGAACATTTTATTATGATTTCTGTTCTATCTACTCTGTCTAAATTGGAGAATTTCTTGGTCTTATTTTTTCCTACTAGAAATAAAAATAAAGGCACAATAATTTAGGATGTCTTTGCATTCACAGGCCCTTTTAGATTCAGGGCTGTTTATCTAAAGAGGGAGATGGGCCACAGACAGGAGCGTTATTTCACATTGTGTGGAAAATTATAAATCAAACAAAAGAGCATTTGCACACACAATTGACATTATTACTAGAAAGTCTTACCACTTTTTAAAAAAAAACACAAGTAAGTAGAAATGTGCAGAAATCCATAAAGACTGCCCTTCATTTTCATTCATATGCATTACCACAATTACAGGATATTAATATATTAATAAGCATCTCCTAATTACCCGTGATTTCCCATAATGTTAAAAATGAGAGGGGAAAATGGCTTTATTGATGATGGACAGGAATTATAATTTTCAACCATGACAGAAAATGATTTTTCTTTTTGTAGTAATTATCTGTAAGATCAGATGATAAGATCCTTATGTAAGGATCTAAAGATGAAACGTATCCATTTGAAAGTATCAAACAGGCCAAATAGGAATATTGTTTGATTTAGCTGTAAAAAAGATTCCTCCCTCAGTCATGACATTGCCTATATTTGACAGGTATATCCAAACTGAATATAAACTACATTGCCAGTGTGACACTGGGAAATATATCCACCTTTTTGATCTTAATACAGTTCTCTGAAGCAACTCTTTATTTAATCCTTGTACTTAGTATGCATATTTATACACTATTGGTAGATTTCAATATTGACTCAGTGCCTTCCATTCCAATATTTAATTTCAGCACATCTCACATGCACCAAGATTTCCAAAAGCACATTAGTTAAAGTTACATTTTTATTTCAGCCTCCTCAGAGCTTATTATTGTATGCAATAGTTCCTGATAGACCAATTAAACAACATAATGGCTTCCCTTCAGAAGTTGTGGATCCTCCATTACTGGAGATTTTAAAGAAGAGATTGGACAACCATTTATCCAGAATGGTATAAGATTTCCTCCCAGAGCAGGCTGTTGGACTAGAAGACCTCCAAGGTCCCTTCCAACTCTGTTATTCTGCTATTCAATATTGAATTGTAAATTACTAAGGATTACTATCATATGTTAAATTGAATTTGAATATTAAACTGGAATTGGGGAATTTGGACTATCTCTAAAATAGGATAACAGTGTGGAAAATGCACGCACAGTATGGTACTCTGACATTCTTTTAGGCAAGTGAAAACATTTAGAGTTTTGCAAACATATCATATGTATTGGAATATGGTTGTTATGATGAAAATGGTCAATTTATTTTCCATAAGGAAAATTGATAGATTCCTATTTCACGGTTTAATGGAATGAGAATACATTCAGGAATTTTATTATAGGCCCAATAAAATAAGGCTCCCTTTGATTTAACTAAGATAACATGAAGCACTTTAAATCTTCCCTTTCTCCTCCTCTTTTTTTATTCTATACAATGTTCAGTTTTATAGTTCGAGATAGCATTGTATGCTGTAGGATAATCCTTGACTTAGACAACCAGTTGGTTAGTGAATTTTTGAAGTTAGAATGGATTTTGCCAGGGCTGCTCTTGTCCCAAATTTGTAGTTATGATGGCTTTCCCCACATATGTGGTCATGTGAATTGCATTTTAGGTGCTTGTCAACTGTCCTGTATTTGCAGCATCCAGTGATCACATGGCATGTTGTGATTTGCAACATTTTTGCCAGAAATTGGTGGTTCCCAGTTAATTATCAAAGAAATCCATGATGAGGATAACAGGAATAAAGAAGTATTGAGAAACTGAGAACATGGCATTTGAAAGCTGCAAGGTCTTCAAATTATTGTCATTTTGTAACCTCTGCTAGTCAAGCATTTTTCTAGTCAAGCATTTTTAGGGCTGTTAATATCAGGGCAAAATTAAAATTAGAGAAAGGGTTGCTTGTGCTTAATATGCCCATCTTTAACTGTGCCTAGGTACATGGATCAAATACTGCCACTTCAATATTAGCTGAAAACATGTCCTGCACTACATTGTTCACCTCTTTGCTATTAAAAGCGTCAGACTCTGCATAGGGCAGGCAGTGATTCTAGCAGTAAGACCAGAGGTCATGGTTATAATGTGGAGATTTAAAATCCTTTACTGCACATTTTTGACATTTTATGAGAGTCCTGTAAAATATAGCAGTTTTTCAAGCATAGAAGTAGAAAGTCTTGTCTGTTCAATTTGGAGAAAGCTGGGTGAGAGAAAGAATATAGTGGCTGAATTTTCCCACACATTTGAAGTATCAACTTCAGTCAGTGGAGCCATGCACAGAAATTGCTATTTTTTAAATTGAGGACTTTTTAATGGAGGACAATTGTGGATCAGTATGATCACATGATAGCTGGTTTCAAAGACCATGGCAATTCTTTTCTATGTTAGTCATTAGTAGAGCATTCTCAGGTTAATGCCAAGATAATCTCCAAATCCTTTGTGCTGATCTCAGTTGATCATGTTAATCTGTGGGCTTTCCTCCACTGCTGAATTAAAGTGCTCTTCATCCCCTCTTATGCTTCAGAAAATTCAACCAGCCTATAAAAATTCCAATGCCCTTTGCTAGTTCTGTCTTTGAAAGCCCTATTCTGGTCTTCAGCCATTAGTTAAATGTGCTTTACTGCCTTCCCTCATCTCAATGTCCAGAAGGAATCCATTGGCCAATCACAATTCTGCATATTCTTTCTTAATAGGAATTTAGTATTCTGAATTAAGCTTAGTTTTGATTTTTTTAATGGTGGAAATCCCAGCTAAAAGAAGTGGACTGTTACACTTCAAATATGAATGGTCCTGAAGGACAGAACCAAGGACTGGAGAATGGACACCATAACAAATTAATGGTCAGTTAAACATGTGGAAAAACTTTCATCTGTTTAAGGGTGAAGACACTATTTTAAATCAGACCTGCTAAGGACAATTATTTGCTTCCTATGTGGGTTTGTAAATGAAAAAAGAGGATATGGCAGAAAAAAGAAGTGGCCAAAGTATGTAAAATGAAGATGACAAACTTCTGGTAAATTGACAAAGAAATGGCAAATTGAAGAAGGATCTGTGAAAAGCAGAGCTCGTGGCTATGGTGAAATGAAAGCTGGAGAGTAGATCAGCTCTTCATGATTCTTCTCCAGAGAAGAGTTGAGATCACCTACAAATGCTTCAGAAAATTGTTATCGTGAAGAGACCATAAAACAATGGGTTTAGACCTCCTGGAGATGAGGGAATAGTAATTTTTTTGCTGAAATAATGGTTGAAGCCTTTAAAAGCCTTATATTTGATTTGCGTATTTATTTTTCTGATCACTTTCAGACACTCTTTGTTAACAACTTTTAGCTACTAGGAATCTTTTAGAAACTCTATGAGTTTCTTTCAATCCTTAACAAAAGACATTTTAAAAACAAGATAAGCTAAGAGATGAGATGATGAGACAAGACAAGATACAAGATGGGACAGGGCAGGACAAGACGAGACAGGAAGACAAGACAAGCTAAGAAGATAGATAAGATAAATTAAGATAAGATAAAATAAGCTTTATTGTAATTTTTTCTGTGTTCACACAACTTTAAGGACTTAATTTTTTTCTGAAATGAGAAAGGATGATTAAAAATTTAATTTTCAAAAGTCACAAACAGACTAAAGGTCTTCATAAATTTGAAATAAAAATTTGGAATTAATTATAAAGAATCCTTCCTATGAGAAAATGCTTTTGTTTTGAATTCTTAAAGGAGCATACCATGTTTCCCCAAAAATAAGCTAGCTTGATTTTTAAGCATGCACATAATATAAACCCTACCCCCAAAATAAGCCCTAGTGAAGGGGGAGTGAGCATGGCCAGTACATGAAGCAGCAAGCGTGCATTGACTGATGATCAGAGGTGGTATTCAGCAGGTTCTGACCAGTTCTAGAGAACTGGTAGCGGAAATTTTGAAAAGTTTGGAGAACTGGCAAATACTACCTCTGACTGCCCTTGCCCCCATCTATTCTCTGCCTCCCAAGTCCCAGCAGATTGGCTGGGTCTTCTTTTGTTGCAGAGCTGTTAAACAGGGTGGGGAGGGAATGAGGATTTTTCAGTAAAGAATGGAGTATTCTTCAGTAAGAAAGGCGGGCAATCTGGATGTGGCATGTGGGTCACAAGAAAGCTGAGAGTTGGTGGACTAAAGTAGGTGGGCAGCCATGGGAGACTGCAGCTGCTGCGGGATATCATTGGTCCCCGTGCACTTGCTGCCTCTTATGTGTGCATTTGGGGGCAGGGCACCCAGCTGAGATGATCATTCTAATATCATGTTCTCCCCAAAATAAGCCCTTAGTGATTATTTTGGAGCAAAAAAAAAAAGACTGGGTCTTACTTTCCGGAAAACACGGTAATAAGGTAAGACTTTAAAAATTGGTCATTAGAGGAAACTAGAAGACATTAAAGATTACAACTGAAGAAGAGGAAATTCATATTCAACTTGATAAAAAACGAAGCAAAGTATGTTAACATGGTGTATATTGAAGGATATTTTTGATGCTATAGGCAGACTGTGTTTAAAAGATGCTATGCAAGAGGACTAAGTATTGCCTGACGTGATTCAGACTGATTTGAAAATGTATTTAAAAATGACAGGCTACAAGCATGATATGGAAATATATGATATAGTGCTACAAAAAACCTGATGTCTTATTTATTAAAAGGGATATACAAATAACAAACCAAGAGAGTGTCCTGCATGATTTTTCTATATTGGATTTTCAAAAGAGGCTAATTAAAGTTTTGAAAAATTTTGAGAGAAAGGACAAAGAAAAATGAAAATAAATCAAATTAAAATAATTATTTGGAGGACTAAAGATCAAGATTGTTAAAACTAAAAGGAAGAAATATAAAGGTTGTTTATTTGATCAAGTTTTAAATAGATATTATGTTATCTCTGGTAACTTTTAATGGACTTTTGCTGACATCAGAACAGAAATGATGAGATTTATGGATTTGTTTATAGAAAATAGATGAAGTATGGGAAGAAGAGAATATTTATTATATTTTAAGAGAAGGTGATTAAAATCTCTAAAAACAGAGAAGTAAAAAAAAGATGAAAAAAGCTGACATAAACATGAGTTAAAACAAAACCTGATGTTTTGTGGAAGTCCAGCAACTGGAATTTTTTTATCAAACTTGTACTGAGTCCATGATGCAATTGGAGTTACAGAATCATGGCATAGCCAAGAACTGATGCAAGGATTTTTTTACATGTAATAGAGCTTACTTATGGGTAGTATAGACCAATGTTTCTCACATGGAGAAATTTTAAGATATGTGAACTTCCAGAATTCCCCAACCAATATGGTGTTGAAAAATTCTCACCATAAAGTTGTGATGGTTGAGAAGCACTAGTATAGACTGAAGATATGGACTGGAGGTGGAAATGAAAGCAATTGATTTTATTTTTCTTGAAATAGAGGAAAAATTGGAGGATTTTTAATATCTAGATATCTCTAGCAACAGCTCAGTAGTAGGTGATGATTAAATGATCTCTATACTCAGCATGTCATGGAAAGCAGAAGTCGAAATGAAGATGATTGTGCATCACGAATTGGTTTTGAGAGATTGGGAAATGGAAATGCTCTTAGTTGTCACGGAACTGATTCCAAAATATAGCAGATTTGAATGGATCAAAAATAATATACTTCCAAGTAAATTGAATCAGTCATGTCTTTGTTTTAAACATAAGTATCAAGCCAAACTGATAATATATCTCCCTATACCTGTAATCTGCATTTCTGCTTAAGTAAAACAGAGAAAACTGTTGAAGACCATAGTTCTATTTCTATATTATAGAATTGCTGTTCATATTTGCTTTCTAAGAAAACCCATTGCCTGTCATGTCTCCATGTCAAAAGATATAACAGAAAATTAAAACAAAGAAAATAGTTCTGAAAATGTTTGACATTGTAATGCATGCACTTTTCATGCTCATCAGAAGCAGGTTATACAAATCAGAATATGTTATGATAAAATTTGGATATATGTTGTTGCCTTCCAACTATTTATTGCTATACTTGGCTGGCTTCTGACTGTAAGATATTTGTTGCTGTGTATTAAAAAGGGAATGGAAGAGAGTCACTTCTGCACATGTGGATTTGTTGCACATCATGCACCGAAGATCACAATCTGGCCAATAGATGTGTTTCCAACAAATAAAAAGAACAGAATCCAATATTATTCTGCTTTGATAATACCTCAGTGTGTCCTTGGAAGAAGTAAAGTAGAATATCATGAGTTATATTTATTGGGAGGGGGTAATTTGTACTTTTTCTTTGAGGTGGCCATTTCTGACCACCGCTGCAACCGCCTTCAGGAAAGGGAGTAATGGCCAGCTGGGGAGGAGAGATGCAGCTTTCCTCAACCCTGCTGGCAGTCTCCCCCCTCTTCACCACCTCTACGGGGTGGCTTAGCCCCAAAACCAGCTGGCTCGGGGTGCTCCAGCGGCGAGCACAAATTGAAGTCTTGCAGAGACGAGGTTTCGGTCTGTCGCTGAAGAAGCTCAAACCGGAAGTCTAATTTGTACTTTTTATATAGTGCTAAAATGTATGCAAAAAGATAAGAGATACTTTGGTTTAATGGTTAAGGTACCAGGCTAGAAGCTAGGAGACTTGAGTTCCAGGCATGAAAGCTGGTTAGGTGATTTTGGATCAGTGACTCAGTCCAACTCACCTCACAGGGTTGTTGTTGTGGTAAAAACAGGAGATAGGAGTACTGTGTGTTTTCAGTCCATGTGCGAAAGGGATTACTAAATATCACACACACACACACACACACACACACACACACAGATGCCATGATTGGGTCAATTCCCTTAGATTTGGAAATTCCATGGTCTAGTTGCTGACAATACAAAATAGTCACATTTCCCTTTCTCATGTCTTGAATTTCATGATTTATTCCTAACCCCTCTAACCGATACATGAAGTGAACGAACGCCCACCATGAAGATGTGGCACGACCACGAATGCGAAGCCAAACAAAAGGATCACAGCTCACCAGCTCAAATCCCCCAGCAACTAAGACAGAACACACCCCCAGCCAATCAGAACACAGCCAAACCCCCAACCAATCAGAACACAGCCAAACCCCCAACCAATGAGAACACCCCCCCACCCAATCAGAACACAACCAAGTCCCCACCCAATCAAGTCACACCCCCACTAGCAGTTAAAAGGAAGCAGCAGCTGCAAGCTCACATTACTCCAAGAAGCACAAAGCCGAAGACACAAGCCTGAAGATGACGAATGAGATTTTGTTGAAACATCGCCAGGATACTTCCAATTTTACGCGGGAGAAAACCCGAATAACCAAAGATCCATATACGAGGGCTATCCACAAAATAGATTACGTTTTCGTCTGTAGCAAGAAGGGGCGGAGCTAGCACGGCCATCTTTGGTTTGTGCGTCCGCCGCTCAGTCTGCATCTAGTCGTGCTGGTGGGAGGTTCGTATCATTCCCCGTTATTTCACAGCAAACGTTTGAAATGTGTGCTGCAATTGAAAATCCCGCAAGTTTGAGGTGCGATCAGTGATAAGGTTTTTGTTGGCAAAAACCATAAACCGATTGAAATTTTAATTGAAAAATTGAAAAACTAAGAAAAGCAATTCAGAACAAGCGTAGAGGAAAGTTAAGCTCAAAAATTTTGTTCCAAGCCTGGTCTTCATCCTCGGAAACAAGTGGTAGTCGCTTGGTGCAAGATCGGGACTGTAGGTTGGATGAGGAAAAATCTCCCACTTGAAAGCATTCAGGACTTCTCGAGTGCAATTTGCTGTGTGTGGTCGGGCATTGTCATGCAAAAACAAAATTTTTGAGCTTAACTTTCCTCTACACTTGTTCTGAATTGCTTTTCTTAGTTTTTCAATTTTTCAATTAAAATTTCAATCAGTTTATGTTTTTTTGCCAACAAAAACCTGATCACTGATCGCACCTCACAACTCGCGGGATTTTCAATTGCAGCACACATTTCAAACGTTTGCTGTGAAATAATGGGCAATGATACGAACCTCCCACCAGCATGACTAGATGCAGACTGAGTGACGGACGCACAGACCAAAGATGGCCGTGCTAGCTCCGCCCCTTCTTGCTACAGACGAAAACGTAATCTATTTTGTGGATAGCCCTATATATAAAAAGCAACTTACCAAAAATTTGGCAGGCAACCTGGCTAGCCAGCTACGCCGGGGTCCTCCTCAGTCTTCTTGGAGCTTGGAGCAGGTGGCCCTAGAGTCAGCACTCGACCGGGACTAGTGGCGGCGGCAGCAGCAGGAGAAGGTGACCTGTGACCTGAAAGTTTATTTATTTTATTTATTTGATTTGTCAATCGCTTACAAGATAATAGGTATAAGTATAGACATAGTTTTATGAATACATGAAATGAGTACATATAAGAAAAATAAAAGAAACAATAGGACAGGGACGGTAGGCATGTTGGTGCACTTATGCATGCCCCCTACAGACCTCTTAGGAAAGGGGTGAGGTCAATAGTAGACAGTCTAAGGTTAAAGTTTTTGGGGTTTGGGGAAAAACCACAGAGTCAGGTAGAGTATTCCAGACACTGACCACTCTGTTGCTGAAGTCGTATTTCCTGCAATCAAGTTTGGTGCGGTTAACCTTGAGTTTGTATCTATTGTTTGCTCCAGTGTTGTTATGGCTATAGTTTTCTGTGGTTCGACAAGGAAATACTGGGCATGATCCATTGCTGTTTACAAATACTGAGCCAAAGAATGTGTTAAAGATGTTGTCTTTAATGGTGTCGTCGTTGCAATCTTTACCATTAAGTCCTATCAGGGGTGGGATGGACCTTGAGTCTTTTAGTTTGTTGTTTACAAAATTGTAAAAAGCGCGGGTGGAATTGGTGCGTAGAAGGTTCTCCTCTTGTTTAATGTGATAATTGGTGCATTCAGTCTTTATCTGGTGGCATAAATTTTTGTATCGGCTTTTGAAGTTGGCAACGTGACCAGATTTGTTTTTCCGCCAGAGTGATCTCTTTTTTGATTGAAGTTTCCTTATTGTTATGGGTAATCTATTTTTTGTTTTTTGTTGTTATTGGTACAAATAGTTTGATGACTCTTTTGACTTCAAGTAAAAATATGTTGTAATGGTCTTCAACAGTATTGCATCCAGTGAATAGAGATTGCCAGTCAAGGGATGAGAGATCGTTGTCTATGAGATTCTAGTTGCCTTTTTTGAAGTTATAATTGGGGATTATGTCATTGTGATTATTTTTGTGTGGGCGTATGTTAAGACAAAAGTCAATCATGTTATGGTCACTGTTGGAAAAGGATTCTTTAGTTTGTATTCCGTAAATTAAATTCAAACTATTGCAGAAGATGAGATCGAGGCAGTTGTTAAGTCTAGTATGTTGGTTACTGGTTGTTCCAGTCCAAGATTTGTAACAGCATTGTAGAAGGTTGCATGTATGGGTTCAGTTGTACATTTGTTTTGGGTCCAGTTAATATGAGGTAGATTGAAGTCACCAAGAAAGATAAAAGCGTGTGGGCAGGATGTTGCCCATGTTAGTAGTGAATTTAGCTTGTTTACATGTTCGATGTCATAATCAGGTGCTCTGTAACATAGTAAGAATCGAAATGTGATATTTAAGGATAGTTCACAGATGATGGTCTCAGGAAGAGCAGGCTCCTGGGTAACTTGGATGTTTTTTAGATGTAAGGACTTTTTATAGAAGATAGAAGAAGTTAACTCCTTCACTATTAAGAAAGTACTGGAAGTCCAAATTTCCATATTTACAGTTCTGTGTTTCTCTCCTTCTGTGTACCCTGAGCTTTTGGGCTATCTAATGCTATATTTTAGTGGATTTCTGGAAGTGCAAAAAAAATGCCTCACTTTACTTTCATTTCAGAAATATATTGGGACGCATCTGCATATTGGGGTTTTTTCCCCCTCCAGCTCATATCATAAAGAAGCAATGATGTTCACACTGGTATCAGAGGAAAAATATATATTTCACTCTCTGAGGCTTTCTTTGAATAAAGAAATTCCAAATTGAGCTTCTTAAAACATCAATGTTGTATATTATTCCTCTGATATCTGTATAAATCTTTATAATGTTGCACTTTACAAGCAGAACTCTTGAGTCTTTTTTGATTGGTAATCACAAAGTTTTCTATTAATACAGGAAAAAATGTAAAGAGCATAAACATTTTTCCATCTCTCTATATGTAGATGTCCATCAGTAGCAGCTTTAAGCATTCTTTATGTTTCACCCATATTGCATTTTATAGGCTTACAGGGGAGAAAACAGTATCAGAAAACTAACTTCAATGACTTACATTTGATGGATAAATCCTGCTATCTTGGATATTGGATGTACACAAGTTACATTTCATCACTATCATAATTCTGTGCCAATAAAAGGACAAAATTGCCTCCATCTGTTTTTTCCATTCTGTCCCCAGTGGCTAGGCTATTTTAGTGTAGGCTAAAATAGAGATGGGGAGTTTATAGTTGTGCATTGTAGAAACTGAGCCATAGCTTGTGCATGTTGTGGAAACTAGGCCAAGCACATTAAGCCCTAATATGGTTTAATTGTTTGGGCATAGCAGGTTATGTGAACAGAACCATTGAAATTTGTTATCCCTGGTTTAGGGTTTTGTGTATAGTATGAACTCGCCATCTTTTTGTATTTAAATGATGCTCTTGGAATAAATTATAGACAAAATATTTAAAAGCACATCAAACAAAGCAGAATGTCTGGAATTAATAGCAAAATAAGTATTTGGAAAGGGACTAAACTTTTCCTAGATCCATTACACATCATACTTAGTCCGTTTTCTAACATCCAGGAGATTAGTGGAGTTTACTTGAATTTATTTGGACACATATGTTCCTGGACAGACCTATAATTCATTATTGAGGTATGGTGTACATTTTCCCCAAAGGATACTTGTGACTTTAAAATAAGTTGCATATTTTTCCAATATTTCCCAAAGTATCTGGTGTCCTCCAAATGAGATTTGAATTATGGGAAATGAAACCTAGTCCAGTTGGACTGGAAATCTGTTTGGATTGCATTTAAGTGAAAAATACAATACCAGGCTGTATTGTTGCCTTGCTTTATGCTACTGGTTTCTTGGATTTTTTCCCTACTACTTTAGGGTTACTTCTGTTCTCATCCCCACTATTGTGCAGCATTATTTCAAGGCAGAGATGGTATTCAGCAGGTTCTGACCAGTAGAGGAAATTTTGAATAGTTCGGAGAACCGGCAAATACCACCTCTGACTGGAGATTTTACAGTATCCTTCCCCTGCCATGCCCAGCAAATCACACTCACAGAACCAGTAGTAAAAAAAATTGAATCCCACCACTGTTTCAAGGAGAATCTAGAAAGAAAGAGTATTCTCGGTGAATAGAATAGAATAAAATAGAATAGAATCAGAATAGAATAGAATAGAATAGAATAGAATAGAATAGAATAGAATAGAATAGAATAGAATAGAATAGAATACTTTATTGGCCAAGTGTGATTGGACACACAAGGAATTTGTCTTGGTGTAAATACTCTCAGTATACATAAAAGAAAAGATAAAAGGAAACAGTCAATATAAATCGTAAGTATACAAGTTACTGTCATACAGTTACAAGTGGGAGGGGATGTGTGATAAGGAGTAATGATAAGATCAGTTATGTTAAGTGTAAATGTATTAGCTAATAATGAATTTTGTTATTTAGATATGTTGCTTTATCTTGGTACTGTGCAGAAGTGGTATTCAGCAGGTTTTGACAAGTTCTGGAGAACTGGTAGTGGAAATTTTGAGTAGTTCGAAGAACTGGCAAATACCACTTCTGACTGGAGATTTTACAGTATCTTTTCCCTGCCACGTCCACCAAGCCACGTCCACAGAACCGGTAGTAAAAAAAAAAATTGAATCCCATCACTGATACTGTATCACAATTCTCAATCTCTCTTTTAAGATCTGATATTTGGGCTTTTGTGATTTCCTCTTTCGTTTTCATTTCTTTTTTTCTTTTCTTCTGTGACTATTATGTTTGTATGTTCAATGCTTTGAAAATATGTTTTTTTCTTTTTACTAAAGAATAGAATGAAAGGTTTTAAATAATTAGATAACTAACGAATTGACTATATAAACATTGCTTTATGATTTTGTCTACTTTATGCTTTATTATCATATTATTATATTTCCTAATCTATTGTGAACCACTTTAAAAACTAATTAATGACATAGTATGTTATGAATATTAGAAGTGAATAAATGAATGAATAAATATATACTAAGTTTGACTTGTAGTATTCTTAAAATGAGATTTATTTTTCCCTACATATTTTAAGTTGATATTATTTTGGGAAAGGGAGGACATAATTATAGGTTGTGTAATGATTTTTTTCAAAATTCCTGTGTCTCAACAAAACAGCCGATTTCGTTTGTTTAAATTTTCCCCTCTCCATTACTGTTCAACTTTTCCCTTCTCCATTACTGTTCAACTTGATGACCCATGATTGCTGTGCCAAGTCTGCTATGAATCATATTGTGAAGTATGTGGGATGACACGTCAGCAATGATCATTGCTGGTTTTAGAAAGAGCCGGCATAGTCATACTCCACTTTGCATCAAGACTGCAGCTGTGGATGTGATCAATATTAAATATCTTACTAATAATCTGACTTGGTTTGTTCATACATTTGTTTAGTAAAGCATGCAAACCAGTGTCTGCATTTCCTGCATCAGATGAGGAGAACACATCTTTCTCCTTGTGTCCTGGCCACTTTTTGCAGAGGCACAATTGAAAGCATTTTAAAAAAACCACATCACCATTTGCAGTGGTATATTAACCATTAAGCAGACTAAGCACATGCTTAAGGCACCAGACCCAAAGGGTCCCCCACAAAGTTAAGAATATGGTTTCGTTTGTACAATATGTACAAAGGAGGGGGGGCACCAAGATTTGTCAGTGAGGGATTAGGAAACCAGTGAGCTTTAATCCACCACTGACTGTTTAGTTTAGTGGCAGCAGTGCCTCAGAGAGAAAGTCCATACAGAAAGTGGTAAGGGTAGCCTAGAAGATTATAGGAAGCTCCCTTCCAATTATTCAGTATACTGCTTGTAAGCAAGGGTGGGCTTCAAAAAATTTAGCAATTGGTTCTCTGCTCAGTTGCTGGGTGGGCATGGCCTAGTCAACATCCTGCACCATGGGGGGAGCCTATTTTCGCCTTTCCCAGGCTGTGGAGCTTTTCTCAAGCCTCTGGGAGGGTAAAAACAGCCCCTGAGCTCTGGAGGCTCTCCGGAGGCCTTCCGGAGCCTCCAGGAGATCCATTTTCCCCCTTCCTGGGCTTCAGAGGCTCTTTGGAGGCCTTCCAGAGCCTCCGGGAGGCCCATTTTCCTGCTCCCTGGGTTCCAGACCATTCTGGAGAAACAGTAACACATCTGGGACTGATGCAGATGTGGGACCCCGGCTCTCTTAGAACACCAGTCACCAAGCATCCTCCAGGTGGTATCGAAGATTCAGGTGGCAGGGCCTGCTGGCCAAGGAGGGACCAGAAGTACTTGCCCCACCCTTTCCTTCCGGATTACTGCCTGAATGAACAGAATATTTATATATAGAGCTGGATTGCTGGGTTTAATTTATTATTGAATTATACAGGAGCCAAAATGGAGATCTTTAAATGGCTCTTGAGAAGGCATAATCTTCCACAAAGATGGTAAAGAGATGTGATAATTCTTTTAGCTATTAAGGCCTGGGTTTGTCTCCATAATCTGGACACAGGTTTTAGATTTGAGAAAAGAAAAATGGATATTATACAGAAGAATTTCAGTTCTACATTTGTCCACAGTATTAGAACAAATGCTTGATTAAAAGAATGCTGGAACACTGCTCTCCATATTAGGTTATTTCTGTATGAAAATGTCTCCTGCAATATATGGAGATATTGCAATCTTTCCTGAAATATAAGAAACATTAAGATGAAGATGAAGAATATACTGATAAGATGTCAATGGATAATCAGTTAGAGAAGACGGAAATTGTTTTTATATATGGTAAATGGAGCAAAATTATCATATTCACAAAGATGGAAAGGTTCAGATAAACCAATGGAGGAATGGTTGGAGAAGATGACAGAATTTTCAGAAATGGTAAAATTGACTTGCATGATTAAGGAAAAGACAACAATAATATTTATTAATCATTGTACTTTTTGTTAAAAATGGAAAACTGGTAATTTAGGGATTGATATTAAAAAGGTTAAAATATGAGAAGAAGAAAATCATGATGTAACCTTATTCAAAGAGGACAAATGATACCTTTATCTATAATTTCTATAAAGAAGACCCAAAGTTGCATCTTTATATTATCTTTATGTTTATCATTTCTTTTTATCTATTCACCACTTTCCTCCTCTTTTCTCTTTTTCTTAAATTTGTGCCATTTTTACTATTATATAAAATTCTTCAATAAAATTATTAAATAAAAAGAATATCTCAGTAAAATCAACGACATTTATAGCATGTGTGGAGAAAAACTTGCTTTCCTGATATTTTTGAACTTAAATTCCCACCAATCCTAATAAGCATGATAAATAGCAATGGACTAAAAGAGTAGTAATCCAAAACACCCCCCCCCAAAAAAAGATTACATTATCTGTCTCTAATCCAAAGTCTTCAAAATATGTCTCTGAATAATGGCTAAATGTGAGCAATAGCAAACAAGCTATGTCAAGCTATGTCATATTGCAGGAGATGGAAATTAATCACCCAATGCTTCTTGGACATAATTGAAAATGGGCTGAGGAAGATGAAGAGCCAATTGATAGCCATTTGATATATATGACTGTCTAATATTTATCTCTGAGAAGTCTTGATCTTAGAAGGTGATATGTATAGGGCTCAACCCAATATGGTACTTCAACATATGGTTAATTTGAAACACTTGAGTGATCCCATTAAATCCAAATATACCTCCATAAGTTTAAGGCTAGGTGATGTGCTTCTGCTGGATCAAGCACCTTACAACTAAATTAACAAACATAACATTTGTCTCAGAAATGACTACAGTTATTTAGTCCTCTGCTGAGGCCGAAGAAGTAATGCTAGCAGGCCTGGTGGAAGAGACCAGATTCTCAGTGAGCAGAAGCTGGTGTTTTTAATTACATCCTGTGATGTGTCTATAAAATGATAGATGATTTTGTAATAGAAAAATAACCCCTAAATTCTTGCCACTTATTCAATCCCTCCCTGGTTAGCAGCTTCAAAGGAACGGAAAGAAGCAGTGTTTAACTTACTTCTCTGCACTGAGACTAGTAAATCATAGCCAATTATTTGTACCTTAGAATGAAAAATCACAAAGCTTAGCAAACAGTGAATTGTTTTAATAGGCAGCAAGACTAGACAGGAGTATTTTCCTCAATGCTTTCTCTATTTGCCAAAGTAAACTGCAGATGGAAAGCCTCACAGATCTGGTGCCCCCCACCCCCAGCACTTTCTTTAAAGCAGCTATTGTTCCATCATGCCCTACCTATTTTTGTTTCTTTTTTGGCTTTATTCTCCTTTTTATTAGTGTCTATTCCAGAACAATCTGTCATGATCGTAACACATACTTGCCTGACTGCAAAGAAAGGGAGCCTTATGAGCTGCAAGGAGAGATACATTTTTTCCCTTGCACTTCAATGTCCATGTAGGATTAAAGCAGCTTTTCCAGCTGATTGTCTGAATGGACAGAAGGAATGGAGCTTTGACAAATAACTATGAAGCAAAGTTATTCTGAAACTTAGTTACAATTTGTAAATTTCACAGGAAAAAAATCCTTTAAAAATGATATGGACATCTCTCTTCATGAATAAATGGAAATATACCCATGGGTATCATTGGGAAATGGGGGATGAAAAAAAGAAAGTGGCTGGAAAGTGGCTATTTATTTATTATTCATCCAATGATTTTTTTTAAAGAAACCTCTGTATATTATATTGTTTTATACTGGCCTTTGGCCATGATAAATGTTAAGTTAAGCATTTATTTATTAATTAATATTCCTTCTGATGAAAGATATGTTGTCTAATGACTTGTCAGAAGAGGTGACATGCCCTTGGGACTGTCATGGATACAATTTGGTTTTGGTTGCTAAGTTATACATATAAAAAGTGCTTCTTTGCCCTTGTCGTTGTGGAGTCTTTGAAGTACTTAATAGGTATAAGAATCCCAGTAGCACCATTCACCATTTTGGGTTAGGTACCTGTTATTAACATTAAGGCTGTGCATCTTAGGAAGAAATGTTTCTGACTTTGGGAAAAACTCTTGAAGAGCTTTAGGCTCTCTAAAGCAACTCTCAAAGTTGTGACATCTTGTGCCAGACTGGCATGGCATCCTAAGAAAAAAACAGGACTACTTTAATGAATAACTTGGAGATACTATGGTTGACCTCCTAGAACATCAAAACGCTTCTTTAGAATTTTTGAGACATGCAGCACCCTAGTTTATATTGCACCTTGCATATGTGGGCAGACTTTAAAAGGCTAAAGAGGAAGACTTAGGTTAGAGTGATGTTGACAGCATAAGGAATGGCCTTGAAGAACAGTAGTAAATTGCTACCACAGCCAGATTAGTATGTCTTTGTACATATTGCATATGGCCAAGGAAGTTAAACCAGGCATTCAAATAATCCAGGCCAATCACCAATCCCTGTTGTGTTTTCCTCTTAGGTAGGGAGTTTTCATGTAACTGAAGATGAAACTATTTAAATGATGGGATGGTGGAGAAGAAAAGAAATCCCTCTTGTTCTTTGTTTCCTTCTTCACCAAACGAAATGGAAATATGTGTGAATTTTTAAAAATAAAAATTAAATTAAATAACCTTTGAAATTTAGCTATAGCTTAATGTAGCTGATTCTTTGTTTCTCCTAGGACATTCATGCACCAATACTACTTTTAAAAAGTGATATACTAATGTTCACATTATCAGTTACATAAAATGCCTACACACACAAACACACACACACACACACACACACACACCTTTTATAGAATCATAGGGCTAGCAGGGATTTTGGAGATCTTTTGATCCAATCCCCAGAAACTCTTATATTATCCCAAATGGTTATCCAATCTTTTCTTGAAAACCTCCAATGATGGACCACCCACAACTCCAGGAGCAAACTGTTGATTAATCTTTCTTAATATCAGGAAATTGTTCCTTATTTCCAGGTTGGATCTCCTCTGACAAGCATTCACCCATTGTTTCTTTTCTTGCTCTCAGGTGCTATGGAGAATAAATCAATCAACAAATAAATTATTTGTTGCCTACAATTTTTTTGGAGTATTCAATTTGTTGAGCAGCCCAATGAAAAGGTATTAACAAGAAGGAAGTAGTAAGTTAAGGAGAATTGGTATTTTAAGAGGAAGACAATGGAGTAGATGAGCAAGTATAATTATAACTGTTGAATTGATGTAACTGTAGATTTGAATTTTCAAACAATGACATAGATATAGCTGTAATTAAAGCAAATTATTGACAGTTTTGCCTGCTGCTGTTTCTTATAAAACAGCACAAATGAACATATTTTTCTGTTAAGAACTCTCATTCCGCCTAGAACAGTAGTGGCTAACCTTTTTAGGCTCCAGTGCCAAAAACTGTGCGTGTGCTTGCATGCTCGCACTCATGTGCCAGCACCCAGAAAGCAATGCGCGCTGCCCCACACTCAGTATGCATGCCCGTGCAATCCCCACCCTCCACCTTTCCTTACCTGCACTCCACCTCACAGCTGATTTTCACCAGTTTGAGGCCTTTTTCGACCTCCCAAAGGCTTGAGGAAGGCTTCTGCAGGCTTTGCAGGCCGAAAACTAGCCCCGTTTCATCACTTCTGGAATTTTCAGAAAAACAGGAAGTGATGAAACGGGGCTAGTTTTCAGCCTGCAAAGTCTGCAGAAGCCTTCCTGAAGCCTCTGGGAAGTTGAAAAAGGCCTCAAACTGGCTGAAAATCATCTGTGAGGCACGTGCATGCGCAGTGAGGTAAGGTTGCTTGCAGCTCACGTGCCGGCACAAATGGCTCTGCATGCCACCTGTTGTACGCATGCCATAGGTTCGCCATCATGGGCCTAGAATGCTTAGGTGTTGAGGATAGGTGATGTTGAAGGAAACACTGAGTAAGGCCATAACTCAAAACTGAGAATCAACAGTGATATTGAGTCAAATCAAAAGATCAGAACTATACAATTGAAACTATCACACTTTTTATATATTCAACACATAAAAGGAGACAGAACTTCAATTGCATATTTTCAATTGCTATTTCAACTTTTTTTTTGGAAACCCCCACCCTTAAATTAAATTACCTAAAAGTTAATTATTCTCTGTCCCTCTTCTGTATCCCTTTCATTTTTCTTATTTTATTTTTTGGTATTTTCTTCTGCAAAAGTAGGAAGAGTGGCTAAGCTGTCAATGCTGGGGCCTGGACTTTTGCACAGAACTTTTGAAATTAGACTGAGGAGCACATAGAACCAGATTGAAAAATAAAGTTGACTTTTTTTTTTTAGTATTATATATTAGTTGAGAGTCAAAAAGTATTTCTGGAAAAGATGTTACTGATAGTGAAATTTGTAATGAGAAACAGTTTCCTATAATATTTGAAGGAAGTGTAATTATTTTTCTGAAAAATCACTCAAAACTTCATTGACATATTTTGTTTTCTATTTATAGATGTATTTTAGTCCTTGGTGCAGTAGTAGTCCTTACTACTTGCTTCAGTTGTCCTTAACATTTTTATATGATTTTAAAACTACTTTTTTAATTCCCTTACACATTAGTGATTTTTGTTAAAAAATGTATAATATAAAACGATAATAATTAAATCCATCGTGGGTCTCACATTTTGTGAAAGACAGAGAATGGATAACAGTAGCTATAGCCAAAAATTGTCTGGGCAGAAAACATTGAAGTATTAAGCCACTGCCTGCCAATGCAGTTTGATCTCAACTGTCAATCCTGCTGCTTTTCGTTCTTAGGTTGTCCTAAACAAAGGATGCTGTTTGGTTTGTAATGTGGACAAATGGCAACCAAAATGACACTGCTCACATAAATGTTCCCTAAAGGTATCCCATGCTATTCTCCTGAGGCAAGGTGTAAGGCACTAACCTGACATAATGAGGTTTTCAAAGACCCTTGTTCCCAATTGTAACCTGGTTGTATTCCATGAGCTTTTTATATGCCCGGTGTCAAAGTCATCCATAAACAAGTCCTGAGGGCATCCTTTGGTGAATGGGGATTGACGAGATGAAATATGGCTCTGTTATTAACTTTTCAGAGCATAATGCAGCTGCATCATGAATTCCCCCCATGCATTTGCTTAACTTAAATAAAGGTTGGTGTTCAGCTTCTCTTCCATTCTGCTCCCCTGCTAATTATCAGCATATTTGTTTGAGAGACAATTAGCCACCTGCTTCATTCTCCCACTGAAGTCAGGTCATCATGAGTTACATCTGCTTTTTGGACTCTTCAAGTCCAAGATGTAATAAAAAAGATGATGGCTACGATGATAAATATAACGTTATAACTGGAATAAGGCATAGAATATAGAGAGTTTCTATAGTGGACAGGCTTGGTTTATATTACAAAACTCTTATGGCAATACCACACTAATTGTAAATAACAATATGACAGAATGGAAACCAAAATTTTTGTGCATTGCCAAACTTCCCCCAGGCTATACAGAACTTTGCAAAGGTAGTTATATTAGCAAGGTGAAGTGAGACATCATTTTTCCCCAGGGCATCCTGGTGCTATGTCGGAAGAAAAAGTGACAAGTAAGCACTCTGTGGTGCTTCCAGAACCTGCATAAAAATAAAGTTGATCAGACCTGTGGATGGCTCCTTTTTCTTTTATTTTTTTTTCAGAAATGTGCTTTATAACTGACATAAGATTATGTGAGACACAAATTTACTTTTATAATCCCATATGTTTCAGTGAAACGCCGTATCTTAAAGTGAGGTTTTATTATGGTAGAACCTCATTAATTCACACTAATGACTGGGAGACCCTTTACAAATTACTCAATTTTGTATGCAATCAGTTGCCATTAAATGCAGTGTGGTGCTAGAAGATGTTCTGCTATATCCTGAGGGAAATGATAATCCTTTTTTTTTTTTAACATCAGTCTACATTAACAGGAAATAGTACAGGAATCTTGCTATGAGTTTGCTCCAGGTTTTTGCAGATAATAATGGATAGAATACCATGACTCTCTTAGGCTTCAAAATAACTGTTGGGAAAAAGAAAGTCTCTTAGAAATGAGAGTTGAGGATATAACTATGGGTAGGGTCAAACATCTATCCTAATTTCCCCAAAATATCTTCCGCATGACATTTAAAAGGCTTCTGTTTTGCTACTTCATTTTCAACATTAAAATTTTTTGTTGCAATTTATTTGGGTAATGCTGTACTTACTTTATTCCCGCAAAACAGCAGCTAGTATCTCACTTTTTCATCATTCTGTAGTTTCATTGGTTACTGGTGCTTTTGATCCAAAGAACTTCACAGGATAAATTCCTCATGATGTCTTCCTCTGAGATTTAATTGTGGTACGAGAAGCCAAAGCTACTGAAGAGATGAAAAATAGGACAACAATCCACTTCATTCCCCTTACCACAGCAACTTTGTAAGCTCTATTCCTGAGACAATATTTAAGGTGTGTCTAATTTTTCAATTTTCAATTTCCAAACATTAGAGATGCTCAAAAATTGTAACAAGCTTGGGAACCATAAAGATATTTTGGTTATTTTAATATAAATTAGGTGTGTTTGATAAATAACTAATAAATATCATAACTTTTCAGACCAGCAATTCCCCAGCAAACAATTCAGACCAGCAATTCCCCAGTACCATCAAAGAAGAATATTGTTCTGTGTGCAGTGAGCTGGATAGAAGATATCTTTATCACAACTGTCCGAAACATCATCAGAGATTATCAAGCATCAACCATCTCCACTGATGAAATACTTGACATTTCCCGCGATCGACCAAGAGCTCAAAAATAGAGATGGCTCTGTGGCCCCACGCTTGTGCAGGGTCATTTGCAAAAATGAATCAAGCAAACGTAAATTCATTTATACTATAAACTCACTCGCCAAAACCAACACCAACCATAAGAACCTCCGTTGCCGCCCTGACCTAACCATACAGCAACGTGCCCGCTCCCGTGCACTCTGCATTGAACTCAAAAACCGTCTAGACAATGGAGAGAAGGACCTGTACATTGACTACCATGCTGACTGTATCAAAAGTAAGCCACGCAACCCAATACTCAGCTTCTACCCTCAACCACAACCCTACCTCAACCGATCCACCATCACCCAAGACTAGGCACGCACGCCCCAACTACCTCAATTCCAACTACTGCCGGCCTTAAATGCAAACTACTCAATGCAAGAAGCCTTGTGAATAAAATACCTGAATTTCTCATCCTCCTAAATATGGCTAACTTGACATTATATTTGTCTGTGAAACATGACTCAATGCATCTCTCCCCGACTCCATTACCACAGTAAGAGACTATCATGTTTACCGATCAGATCGTGAAAATCGTCGAGGAGGTGGTGTTGCTATATTCTATAAAAATCCTTACATCTAAAAAATATCCAAGTTACCCAGGAGCTTGCTCTTCCTGAGACCATCATCTGTGAACTATCCTTAAATATCACAATTCGATTCTTACTATGTTACAGAGCATCTGATTATGACATCGAACATGTAAACAAGCTAAATACATTACTAACATGGGCTGCATCCTGCCCATACCCTTTTATCTTTCTTGGTGATTTCAATCTACCTCATATTGACTGGACCCTAAATGATTGTACAACTGAAATCATACACACAACCTTCTACAATACTATTACAAATCTGGGACTGGAACAACTAGTAACCAACAACACTAGACTAAACAACTGCCTCGATCTCATCTTCTGCAATAGTTTGAATTTAATTTACGGAATACAAACTAAAGAACCCTTTTCCAGTAGTGATCACAATATGATTGACTTTTGTCTCAACATACGTCCACACAAAAATCACCACAATGATGTAATCCCCAATTGTAACTTCAAAAAAGGCAACTATGATCTCATAGACAACGATCTCTCATCCCTGGATTGGCAATCTCTATTCACTGGATGCAATACTGTTGAAGACCATTACAACATATTTTTACTTGAAGTCAAAAGAGTCATCAAACTATATGTTCCAACAACAACTCCCAAAACAAAACAAAAAAGCAGATTACCCATATCAATAAGGAAACTTCAATCCAAAAAGAGATCACTCTGGAGGAAAAACAAATCTGGTCACGTTGCCAATTTCAAAAACCGATACAAAAATTTATGCCACCAGATAAAGACCGAATGCACCAATTATCACATTAAACAAGAGGAAAACCTTCTAAGCACCAATTCCACCCGTGCTTTTTACAATTTTGTAAACAACAAACTAAAAGACTCAAGGTCCATCCCTCCCTTGATAGGACCTGATAGTAAAGACTGCAACGACGACACCATTAAAGCCAACATCTTTAACACATTCTTTGGCTCAGTATTTGTAAACAGCAATGGATCATGCCCAGTATTTCCTAGCCGTACCACAGATAACAATAATGATCTAATACATATCGATTTCACAGAAGACAATGTTGAAAAATCACTACGCAATCTAAAACCATCTCTATCTATTGGACCGGATGGAATATGTGCCTACTTCTTAAGAAAGCTATCCACTGCCATAGCCAAACCTCTAAGCATAATCTTTGAAAAATCTTTCAGGACCAGCTCCTTGCCTAACCTATGGTCACAAGCCACAGTCATCCCCATCTTCAAAAAGGGAGACCCAAGCCTAGTTGAAAATTACAGGCCAATCTCCTTATGCTGCGTCACCTGTAAAGTCATGGAATCAATTATTAACCAATCCATCATCCTCCACTTAGAGACAAATAACCTACTCTCCAATAAACAATTTGGTTTCAGAAAAAAAACTATCCTGTAATCTACAACTCTTACACTGCAAAAACATATGGACGACACAACTCGACCAGGGCAAAGCAATAGACTCAATCTACATAGACTTCTGTAAAGCCTTTGATTCAGTGGTACATGACAAACTACTCCTAAAAATAAAATCCTATGGTATCTCTGGACAACTGAATAACTGGATAGAAGCATTCCTGTCAAACAGACAACAAATGGTCAAAATCGGGAGCGTCCTATCAAATCCAGTACCTGTCAATAGTGGTGTCCCCCAAGGCAGTGTTCTAGGACCAACTCTCTTCATACTCTACATAAACGACCTCTGTGATCATATTAAGAGCAATTGCGTTCTCTTCGCTGATGATGTAAAGCTGTTCAATACCACAGACAATACTGCTATCCTACCAAAAGATCTTGACTATGTATCAAAATGGTCAAACAAATGGTAACTTCAAATCTCAACAAATAAATGCTCTGTCTTACATATTGGCAAAAAAAATCAGAAAATAAAATACAAACTGAATAGTCAAGAACTTGTTGATGACCCAAGCTCTGTAAAGGACCTTGGAATACTCACCTCTAATGATCTAAGTGCTAGAGCACACTGCAACTACATAGCCAAAAAGGCATTAAGAGTTGTTAACCTAATCCTACGTAGCTTTTTCTCTGGTAATATCACACTACTAACCAGAGCATACAAAACATTTGCTAGACCAATACTCGAATACAGTTCATCAGTCTGGAACCCACATTATGTATCTGATATTAGCACAATTGAGAAAGTCCAGAAATATTTCACAAGAAGAGTTCTCCACTCCTCTACTTGTTGTAGAATACCTTATGCCACCAGACCTGAAATTCTAGAACTAGAAAACCTTGAATTACGCCGTCTTCGGTCTGACTTAAGCATGGTATATAAAATCTTACATTGCAATGTCCTACCTGTCAATGAATACTTCAGCTTCAACCATAACAACACAAGAGCACACAATAGATACAAACTCAAAGTAAACCGCACCAAACTTGATTGCAGGAAATACGACTTCAGCAATAGAATGGTCAATGTCTGGAATACTCTACCCGACTCTGTAGTTTCTTCCCCAAACCCCAAAAACTTTAACCTTAGACTGTCTAC
Source organism: Notechis scutatus (assembly GCF_049901735.1). Taxonomy (NCBI): domain Eukaryota; kingdom Metazoa; phylum Chordata; class Lepidosauria; order Squamata; family Elapidae; genus Notechis; species Notechis scutatus. The sequence goes on along the minus strand of NC_142025.1, from coordinate 29,315,583 downwards.
TATTGACCTCACCCCTTTCCTAAGAGGTCTGTAGGGGGCGTGCATAAGCGCACCAACGTGCCTACCATCCCTGTCCTATTGTTTCTCTTATTCTTTTGTTTTTCTTATATGTACCCATTTCATGTATTCACAACTATGTATACACTTATACTTATTATCTTGTAAACAATTGGCAAATCAAATAAATAAATAAATAAATCATTTCACTCCAGAGAAAGGCTCAAAAACTGGAAAACCTATTCAAGTGATTACAGATAATCTGGTGTATTTCATGAAGAAGAAAGGCATTGACAAAAGCTTGAAGGCCATTGGAGGAGATTCTACAAATGTTAATATTGGCTATGAAGGTGGTGTCAAGCCAGAGCATCCACTCTGCTGGAGCTGATTGACTCGTCTTAAGGTGTATGTGAGCCACCTTTGACATGCAAACTGACTACAGCAGAAAGAAAAAGTTCATTGATGAACCAATACAAGTACTACAGTGGCCCTGCCATGCACAATCAATAGAGACATGTGTGAAACAGGTCACAAAGGCAGCAAGCAGACTGTATACACATGAGAAATGTGAGGGTTATATCAGAGATTATGAAGCAAGTCGGTGGCTGATGTCAAAGAATGAATCAAAACAATGGTTGATGAAACTCGCTTAAACATTTTTGCAACTCAGACAATTGCTTTCCAATGTTAGTTTATTATTGTGTGGATTTTTTTTAGCTAGAAAAGATTCATGCAGAAAAAACTTAAATTTTTGTATAATTTTGAAAAGATAAAGTTAACAGTATTTGTGGGGTATATGATCAGCCCCAGATTTACCATACCAAGCTAAACATTGTGCAATTGCAAAAATAACAGCAGATTTGAATTCTTGGTGTAAAAACACATATTTTTAGAACCCCTCACTGAAAAAAAAAATTGCAAAAATTAAGTTTCACCCTGTTAAATGACATGCCCTACATGAGACATGGACATTAAGATTTCTTTTTTCCTTAAACATATTTTTATTTAAAAACCATTACCACAACACCAGTACAACACAATTTCCTTTATATTAAATTGAATGGCAAAGAAAAATGCAGAAGAAATTTCTGGCAGAGAATTCAGCAAGCAGTATTTGCAGCATTGTTTTAGATATCTAATGCTCAGAAATAATAGAATGTAAAGCTTTTTGTTTTGTTCTTCAATTCTTTCTCTTCTCTTTTGCTGTCTCCAGGTTCTGCAATGTCCACTGTCTAAATTTCTTTGTCTTTTTTTATTGTTTATTGTTTTATTGACAATTGTTAAATCGGAGGTGTTATGTTACAGGTGCCTATTAGTTTGAATCAGTGGTGGGATTCAATTTTTTTTACTACCGGTTCTGTGGGTGTGGCCTGGTAGGTGTGATATGGCCTGGTGGGCGTGGCCTGGTGGGCATGGCAGGGGAAGGATACTGCAAAATCTCCATTTCTACTCCACTCCAGAGGAAGGATACTGCAAAATCCCATTCCCTCCCCACCCCACTAACCTGCTTTCCAGCTCCTTCTCTTGTGCAGGGCAACAAAAGAAGACCCAGCTGATGAACTGGGACTCGGGAAGCAGAGAATAGATGTGGGCAGGGCCAATCAGGTGGTATTACGAACTACTCAAAATTTCTGCTACCGGTTCTCCAAACTACTCAAAATTTCCACTACAGGTTCTCCAGAACTGGTCAGAACCTGCTGAATACCATCTCTGGTTTGAATTCTAAAGTCCCAGAACACTTTAACTTCTTCATATTCTGTTACTTTCTCAGTTCTTGCAGGCAAATGGTACTTCCTGCAAATTCCCCAGTGAATTGTTACTTTGTTGTGCTATTGTTTGTAGTTAGTCTGTGTGATATTTTTGCAGTAGCAACCAAGAGGTATATAGCTTCTGTGCACTTGCTTTCTGTTGCTATCTTTTCAATTCTGGCTTGAATTCAATTCTATGCATTTGTTTTTAAGGATTTTCTGTAGCCAGAATTACTTTGATATTTTTTAATGTGCTGGTCATATCATAGTTTGTTTTCTATGTCTCTTTTTTCTTCTTTATTTGCCCTTTCCTATAGGCCAATTTGGTCCCTCAAGTATTCAGTAAGTCTTCTGATACACAAGCTTCAGTTTATCTTCTTCACTATTCCAATACCCTTTTCTTCTTCAACCATCTGATATACTTGCAACATGTCACATCTACCTATTCTTCTTGGTAGATAGCATGTCAACATAGCTGAATGATGAAGAGCATGATTCATTATCATTATTTTTCTGGTCTTCCTATCCATTGCTTTTAGTTCTGCTTGAGTCCAGAACCCAATTCCAATGTGTATCTAATGACTGGAATTGCCCAGTTGTTACTTGCCTTGATTGTATTTTCTCCACTGAGTTTTGACTTTAAGATCTTTTGTACTTTCTTGATGTATAAAACTTCTAATCGTTTCTTGATTTTAATATGCTTGATGTCAAACTTGAAGGATGTCTATGTATTTGTAGTGATTCATGCAGACTTTTCATATTATTTTCATAGGGCATCTTGATTCCTTCAATTTTCACTATTTTTCTCTGTTTAATGGTAAACATGGCACATTTGTCCAGTCTAAACACCATTATAATATCTTGGCTTTATTTACAGTGTTGAGCAGCAATTTTCAAATGGTGTCTTTCCATACAGCTTCAGTTCATCCATGGGATAATCTGGCAGATGTTGTTGATTTTCGATAGCTATGGCCTAAGTTATTCAATATTCAGAATAACAAGAGAAACCAGTGCAATGATAAACAGTAGTGATGATAGCGAATCTTCTGAAATATTCATCTCTTCTTTCAGTCTATTACGATTGACCAACTATGTCTTCTATTGTGCCTGTTAGGGCTCCAACAAATCCACCCTCATTCAAATCAAAAGTCTCTAACCACATTTCAGAAAAAGTAAATTGGTTCATTAGAAATTGTCATGCGGATGCGTGGCTGGGTGCAGCCAATACTAAAGCACATCATACATTTCCCCCTTGACCCTGGTCTTTCCCCTACCCCCTGGATGTAACTTCTCCAATGGGACACATCCGTCCCCAAAAGTCATCCATCATGCTCTCCAATAACCTTCTTATGCTCCAACAACTTTAGACTACCGAGGTGATTATCTAGACATTTCAAGAATGCCTTGTTTTCCCCCATTCCCTTTTTCTGGCAGCTAAAAAAGATCAAACGAGTATCTTTTTAGTTGACATTCAGCTCCTCTCACTTCCTCAAGGTGACCTGTACAACACAAAAAGAAAACAAATTTATTACAGGTATAGAAAGTAGGGTTGCGAAACCTCCCCCCCCCCGCAGGCTTGGTTGGGTTTTCTGTGTGGAACCTTGTCACAAGGTGATCAGCTTGGACATTCCTACTCTTTACCCAAGATGCCTCTGATAAAGGATAGCCCTTCCACTTGATTAGATATTGGAGTTGTCTCCTGTGCCATCTTGAATCGAGAATTCACTACACCTCATAATGGGTTTGGCCTCCTATGACCACAGGGTCTGGGGTTCACGAGGTGGTGGCCGCCAATTGTTCTGGTGAACTCTTGGAGGGGGTTTCCTGCATTGGCAGTGCCTCTATTTGATGGTGAGGAAGGGGTTTGGGGTCCCTTTGCTATCTCAACCTACAGCTGCCCTCTTGCCACCAGATGGTCGGGCCCCACTTGTGTAGCCAGGAAAGTCCCAGTATGACTGTATCTGTCATTTTGGGAGCTACTACAAATTGAATTGTCTCCCAGTGACAATTGGGAGCTAACTCTAGTCTCACTGGTTCAGTTAAGTGAGTGCAGCCAATAGGTGTAGGCTCCTCCCAGTAGGGAGCCATCTACTTGTTCGAACAGGATCGGGTGGGCTAACTTTTTTGCTCTGATCCCCAGTTTTAGGATTGACCAGGCATCTGGTGCAGCCCGAATCTATTAAGGCTTGGAAAACTCCCTTATTCCCTGTCTTTGGGGTCATAAGCCATATTGGGAAAATGAAAGGGGGAATCGGTCCACTTACCATTGGGTTGTCTTCCCACTCGTCCTTGCTGTCATAAGGATCCGACAACTGGTCATTGTTGTCTGGAGTTCCACTCCGTTCAGCTGGCTGGAGAGGGACCTCTGCAGCCTGAAGAACCCTCTGGGAGGCATCGGTGGCACATCTGGGGCCTTGTTCAGATCATGCCCTTGGTGGTGATTTTGGCCTTGGTTTCAAATCTGGGGTTGTGCATGCCGCTGCTATGTGCCCTACTCCTCCACATCAGTAGCATTTAATTGGGCTTTGTGAGAGGGTTGGTCTTGGGGAAGATCGTGGTGTGCCATCCTGTTGGTTTGTTGGCCTCTGGTCTGGGTGCCCTCTGTCTCTGGTCCCCGGTGGCTTCCTCATATCGCTAGTGCATAATGCCCCATCGACTTTTATGGCTACTCAAAACCACTCAGAGAGTCTGTTGGGGATGTCACAATAGGCAATTACTTTGCTAATTTGCTGGTCCAGGATGGTTCTGAAAAAATGAACCAGCATCCATTCATGCAAAAGGGGTATCTTCCCACTAATTCTCCTGAATTCATGGATGTGTTCCTTGATGGGTCGCCCTCCCTGCTTTAGGTTGCTGAGTTCATCTTCTGCCTAAAGATCATCCTCTGCCTCCTCAAATCTGGCCTCTAGCAGTCATAGGAAGTCATCTGCATCATGCAGTTAGGGGCCCCTTCTCTTGTTGAGGGTTGCTAGCTATCCTCTTGCTTCTCCCTTCAGCCCCTCAGAAATGGCATTCACTATGGCTCTAGGTGAGAGGTCCATAACATTCTAGGTGGATCTCAGCTGAGTCAAGGAATAGAACTATCTGGTCTGGGTCCCCATCAAATTTCCCCCTAAACTGGGGTGGTTAATACAGCTTTGCTCTGCCCTCTTCCTGTTGCCCTCTGTAAATCTGTGCTTGAGGTGGCTGACCTTCCTCCCTGGCTCTAGTTCATTCAGAAGGAGGAAGGAGATACCTGCTGCACAGGGGAGGCCCTGGTTGCCACTGTGGGCTCTTTCTTCTGCTGGGTAAAGGAGGTGGGCAGTAATCTTGCCTGCTTTTCCTCATGCCAGAAAGCTCTGTGGGAGGTCCCCTTTGTTTTGGGCAACATGACGAGCTCTCTGCTCCAATGGCAGTCTGGTCAAATTCCTCCCTTAGCTGCTCTATGGATCTCCCCAGGGATCCTGACAGGAGCTTTGGGGCTCTGGCTTGTTCCCAGTCCAACATCCATTCCATTCTTCTCAGTTTACTCAGGGCCCTTCCTCCCTTTTAAGCTGGGGGAGCTCACCTTCCAAAGCTGTGGGAGGTTCTGTTTCCTTTATTTGCTCAGGCCTCTTAGCTTCACCTGTGATTATATCCCTAGCTTCTGTTCATACCTGGGCTGCTTCTATCAGGCTTTCTTCCGAGAGGCCCTCCTCTGCCATTTTAACCTGACTTTCTCTCCATGCATTCCAGATGTCGGGAAGTGATAGAAGAGGCTGGGGTCATGTATTCTGGAAAGTTGAATTTTTAGAGTATCGACTGTCTTTCAGGGCTCCAACAAATCCACACTCATTCAAATCAACAGTCTCTAACAGCATTTCAGAAAAAGTAAATTGGTTTATTAGAAATTGCCATGTTGGTGCATGGCTGGGTGCAGCCGATACTAAATCACATCATACATTTCCCCCTTGACCCTGGTCTTTCCTCCACCCCCTGGATATGACTTCTCCAATAGGACACATCCATCTCCAAGAATCATCCATCATGCTCTCCAATAACCTTCTTATGCTCCAACAACTTTAGGCTACCGAGGTGATTATCTAGGCATTTCAAGAATGCCTTGTTTTCCCCCACTCCCTTTTTCTGGCAGTTAAAAAGACCAAAGGAGTATCTTTTTAATTGACAGTGCCATTGATCTATGCACAGCATTTCTGATGTTTCTACTGAATCCTGTTATTTCTATACATTTAATTTCAAGTACGTTCTTGATCTTCCTTGTCTCTGTGTGGTATTTCTTGATTGGGTGTTCTGTGGTCTTCTTGTTCTTCAGCTTCTTTTCTTTCATCTGTTCTAGTTTGTTTGCAGCTGATCTCAGCTTACTAATCCTATTTTCCAGTCTGATCTTCCATTTTAATAATATACTGGTTCACTTTTTTCTTCTTTGCTGATTTTGCATCTTAGGTATTCAGTTATAATTGCAGTATGCTGGACATTAGTTGGTTTGTTTCTTGTGAACCGGTGCTTATATTTGATATTACAGCATTGGCATCCTTTAATGTTTGTGCTAGCTGTTCGTTTGGAACAGCTTTAATGTAGGCAATCATATTCTGTTGTTTTTGTGCTTCATTTCATTTCAATTCTTCTACTTCTTTAATTAGAGGAATTCTTCTACTTCTTATTCTTCCTGGGGCAGAAGAAAGTATTTCTGGTTTCCAAAGAAACAATTCAATAGGTGTTCTGGCTTACTCTAACAGCCTTATTACATCCAACAAAAAACAAATCATCTATAAACATCTCAAAATGATGCCACTGCAACTTTTTAGTGTGCTGTAGGGCATTATTTCTGACTTCTCACTAGGTTACTGCTGCTTGCCATTTTTATTCTCTAAAATGCCTAGGTGCTTTGTAAAAACAAAACAAAAACAACAAAAAAGGAGAGCTGATAATGGAGAAAGTGGCTACACTTCTAAAATCTGGGTGCACTGCTTTATAGCATATGAAGAAAATAGCTACAAAGAAAGATACGAATAATCTGCCAATGAAGAAGAGAATGTCATTCAGAGACATTGGTATACATATGTATTTATGTAGGAAACTCTGATCTAGAGTGTTGTTCATTGCCCATTTCTGGACTAGTGTTTCCCCTTGGCTGGAAAACTTGCACACTGATTCCTTATTAGGAAGGTCAATTTCAATTTCTTTTCATATTTGGCTTGTTGTGAATTATTGTTTTTTAACAACCACACATAAAATGGAAATACTACAAAATTATTTATAGTTTTCCGACTGCATGAAAATTGGGACAACTTTATCAATTGAATTATTCCTGATAGGAAGCTGTTAAAGACTCCAAATTGACTGAATTTTTCTCATTAATACATTACTTTTCCTCCCATTTTTATCCTCTTAAAACATTGTTTCTTAAAATGTGCTCTTTAGGACCCTGGGGAAAAATAAAACCTTCTAATTATTTGAGAGCCTACACTGAATAATATCATATTAAAGCACATCAATCAGTTGCAAGAAACAATAGCAGCAACAAATATGTCAATGTTAATTTCAATATGGTAAATATTGATAAATATAAATCATACAAACAAAAATTCTTTTGGGAATCCTCCCTAATTTTTTAAAATAGAAAGGGATCCTGAGAGAAAAAAGTTTAAGAAACATTGTTTTACTCAGTGTTTCTCAACCTCACCAAATTTATGATATCTAGATTTCAACTCCCAAAATTCTTCTGTGACTGGGGAATTCTGAGAGTCCAAACATCTTAGGGTTGCTGAAGATGAGAACACTTCTTTAGTTCTTGGGACTTTCCTGGTGATCAATTCTTTCAAAATGCCAGAAGATTTCCAAGAATCAACAGTGGGTGTACTCATTCCAAAAGTTAAAAAAATGGCTGCTTTCCTTTACAAAAGTGAGTGGTAATTCAGTGGAAAGTCCCCTCACACTCAGTGATAAAATGTTTCTACAGCTTCCAAATATTTACCATTTATGAAAGAAAGCGGTAACATATTAAACATAAATAATTTGCATTAAATGCAAATGTAGAGCCACTAAATTTATTGTTATACTTACACTGAGCAGCATTTGGGACAATAGTGATCTGGAGTTCATACTATAATCAACATGAATTTCAGCTGCTGGGTTTTATTTACACATCTATGATTTCTTTTAACTTCTATGAAGCTTCTTCAAGCTTAATCCTGCTCAGCAATTGTGATTTATATTGACAAGCTCCATTCTTTCTACTGGCTACATTCAGGTTTAAAAAAACAATATTCATGTCTTTGCTCAACTTAAGCCTCATCAAAAATAACATATTGTCAGCTATGGAATTCATCACTGCCACATAGTTGAAGAAAGTGGGAGGGGGAGATGTTAATTGAGTAGCTCTTAGTAGACAAAATATATTATTTTGATAGTTCAAGGTTACAGAGTGTGGCGCAGGAAGAATTAGAACTTACTTTGGGATTGGTGCACGTGATCTGGTGATGAAGGAAAAAGGGATGGGTTGTAGCTTAGGACTTTGTGGGAAGCCAGGAAAATTTAGTTCCAGATTTCCCCAGTATGTGCCAGTTACTGTTCTAATAAAAGTACTTTGAGATGGTGTGTGTCTTGGAGTTATTGACAGGAATGGATTTCCCTTGGAACGCTGACACATATACTTAAAATAGCATTTTGATGCAAAAGAATAGTCAAATTTCCAAGTTTATCATACATCTGTCTGTCTATCTAATCTATCTATCATCTATCTATTTTCCAAAGATGAAATTTTATAAAGACATTACAAAGTGCATCTTTTCTAGATGAAAAGAAGAATGTCTCCCAACAAAAGGCAATGATAAAATAAATATATTTCTGATGTTAGGCTTGAAAATATATATTTTTGTAAAAGAATGTAGAAAAACGTAAATCACAACAATAAAAACTCATTGCTTTTATAAATGCAAGGGCCATGAAAACCTCTCCAAATCATTTTGGAAATTGGTGCCAGAATAATCCAGGGTGAAGTAAATGAAAATATTCTTCTCATCATTCCACCAGTATACAAATAATTCAATTGTAATGGACTGGAGAGTGACATGGGGAAATTCTGATAGCACTACATGTTTCAAGATAATTCAGTTCTGTTAAATGGGTGTTTAAAGGAAGGAGCAGGACCAGAGGATTGCAAGAAAACTCTTTATTTACAGTGCAGGAACAAAAAGCCACAAGCTGCAGCCAGCGCTAGCTTTTTATAGCTGGTGCTGTCCAACATTTCAGTCACTGTCGGGGCTTCATTATTCCCGCCAGTGGCTGGGCCAATGAGAGGAGTCTGACATTAGATTAATTGAATATTTAACACCCTCCCCTCTTAGCTTAGGCCAACCAATCACCAACTACTTGGCAGACGTAGTCACGCAGGTAGGCGAGGCTTTGGTGGGTGCGACTGGGCCTGCGTGATTCAGTTGTTCCTGAAGTGGCGGCCTGAGTGGACAGGTCTGTTGCTGCACCAGACTCTGCCCTTGAAAACACCTCAAAGGTTCCCAGAGGCATGCGGACTCTATTGAGCTGGAAGCCCCAGAAGTACTATGCTGGACTTCTCCACCCCCAGCTAAATTTTCCACTACCCTGCTCGGGTTTGAGTTGGTGAATAGGTTCATATGGGGGTTGTGTTGCATGGCCCCGCAGCTAGTCTATGTGCCAGTTCCATATTCCCCCCCCCTTTCACCTCTAGTCTATATGATTTAGGCCCAGTGCTTTCTATTATTTTTTCTGGGACCCAGGTTGCCCCTCCTGTGTGTATATACTTGGCCTCTCTGTGTGAATGTTCTGCACTTCTCTGTGGAGTCTAGTAGGGTGTCATTAGTGTAGTTGGGATGGAACCTGTCCAGGGTGGCCCATCTCTTTGGTCATTCTGACCATTCTCTCTGCTTGCCCATTTGGTGCCAGATGTGCTGGCGCTGATAGGGCATGGTGGATCCCCAATCTAGCAAGGAAACTTTCAAATTGTTGTGCTGTGAATTGTGGGCCATTATCTGTGGACCATTTCTGACAAATGGCAGTCTAATCTCTTCTTGAAAGTCTCATGTGATGGCGCTTCCACAACTTCCGAGGGCAAGCTGTTCCATTGGTTGATTGTTCTCACTGTCAGAAAGTTTCTCCTTATTTCCAGGTTAAATCTCTCCTTGTTCAGTTTCCATCCATTATTCCTTGTCTGGCCTACAGGCGCTTTAGAAAAGAGCTTGACCCCTTCCTCCCTGTGACAGCCCCTCAAATATTGGAAGACCACTATCATGTCTACCCTGGTCCTTCTTTTTACTAGACTAGCTAAGCCCAGTTCCTGCAACCGTTCATTGTATGTTTTAGCCTCCAGTCCCCTAATCATCCTGGTTGCTCTTCTCTGTACTTTTTCTAGAGTCTCAACATCTTTTTTATAATGTGGTGAACAAAACTGGATGCCGTGCTCTAGGTGTGGTCTTACTAAGGCTTTATAGAGTGGTATTAGTACTTCCCTTGATCTAGATTGTATCCCTCTGTTAATACAATTTAGGATTGCATTAGCTTTTTTGGCTGCTGCTGCACACTGCTGGCTCATATTTAGCTGGTTATCCACTAAGACTCCAAGATCCCTCTCACAGTTACTCCAACTATTTAGAATAGGCATCAACCACTAGTAGGAAGGTTTGCCCCTGGCAGGGTCCTGCAAAATACATGTGTGTGCCCCCAGTGCTGAGGGTTTTTTCCACTTAAGAGGGGATGCTGCGGGGGGGGCAGGGTGGAATTCTTGGCAGGGTGGACATGCGGCAACCCAGGTTTCAATGTCCTTGTCTATCCCTGGCCACCGATGTAGCTTCTTGCGAGTGCCTTCATCCTTACTATCCCTGGGTGCCCTTCATGTAACAATTCTAAAACCCTTTTCCTTAACGGTTGAGGCACAATCACCCTCTCCCCCCACAGCAAACAACCCTTCAGTGCTGACAGTTCTGATTGTATGTTTTTAAATGGTGTGAATTTGTCCCCTTTTGTCCAGCCAGCCCCTCCACATCCAGTTCAAAACTTGCACTAATAATGGTGCAAGTCTTGCAATGTCTGCTGCTGTCAGTAGGCTGGGTTGAAGACTTTTGGTGAGGAATACAGTAGTAGCTGGAGCTGGGTCTTCCACTAGATCTGGCAGGGGACATCTGCTGTGGGCGTCAGCATGTAAAATTTCTTTTCCTGGTTTGTGGAGCAGTTTGTAATTGTAAGCTGCCAGGAAGACTGTCCATTGTAAATTCTTGGTGATAGGATGTTGGGTGTGGGTCTGTTTCCTGAAAGAATGCCCAGCAGCAGTTTCTGATTGGTGATTAGCTTGAAGGATTTGCCATAGAGGTATTAAGGAAAGCATTTCACTCTGGCTACAACGGTGAGGGCTTCTTGGTCGATTTGCCTGTAGTTTCTCTCGGCTTTTGATAGAGTCTTAGAGTAGTAAGCTATAGAGGCTTCCTTCCAGGGGTGGGATTCTACTAGTTCGCACCTATTCTCTAGAACCGGTTGTTCACATTCTAAGCAGTTCAGAGAACTGGTTGTTAGAGGAAATTACTGGCCTAATCCTGTTAGGAAGGTAGGAAGGAAACATTCTGGTGTTGCTTACAGAAACTGCCTCTCTGTTAACCCTTATTACATTCTTGGCAGGACTAGACTTCCTGTCTCAGGAACTTCTCTAGAGTTTTTTTTCTCTCCTTTGCTGGTACTTTGCTTGTGTGGAGTGACCATTCAAAGTTACAATGGCACTGAAAAAAGTGACTTATGGCCATTTTTCACACTTACCACTGTTGCAGCATCCCCACAGTCATGAGAGGCCAAGCGAGGAGATGTGTGCCTTAATGTGAGTGATATTGAGTTGGCCACACCCAGCCAATAACATGACCACCAAGCCACGTCAACCCAGTCACATGACCACCAAGCCACATCCACCAACTAAGCCACGCCCACAGAACCAGTTGTTAAAAAATTTGAATCCCACCCTTGCTTCCTTCCCATTGGGCAGTCCGTGGCTCAGCACTGCTCCGATGCCATATGGCGATGCGTCGCAGGTTAGCAGCAACAGCAGAGTCTCACTATACTGTATGAGCACAGTGTCAGATATTAAGATGTCCTTTATTTTGCTGAATGCTGCAACCTCATGGGGTCCCCAAGTCCAAAGGATGTTTTTATCAAGCAGTCTGTAGAATGGCTTCACTGTTGGCACTTTCTGCGGCAGAAATATATTATAAAAATTAAGTAGGCCCAAGAATGCTTGCAATTCTACCTTCTTCTGCAGGGTGGGGGCTTCCTTAATGGCTTTCAGGTTGCCATTGGTGGGTCGGATGCATGAGCCATCAATTAGAAAGCCCAAGAATTCCACTTGCGGTACAGCAATATGGCATTTGTCCTTTTTTAGTTTAAGCGCCACCTCCTGAAAATGTTCCAACACAGTCCTGACTCTTTGCATTAATTGGGGCCGGTCTTCGGTGGACTCCAGGGATATCGTGGAATAGTCTTTCCATGATGCTTTGGAATAGACCAGGGGCTACGCTGACCCCAAATTGGAGTCGGTTGCATTTAAATGCGCCCTGATGTGCCACAATAGTCTGTGCTTCTGCAGTTTCCGCATCCACAGCAGTTGCTGGTAAGCCTGTGCTAGGTCCAATTTAGCAAAAAAATTCCTGCGGCCCAGGAAATATAAAAGGTGCTGCATCACTGGCACTGGGTATGCACTTTGCTGCAGCACAATGTTCAATGTACTCTTATAGTCGGCACAGATCCTGACCAACCCATCTGGCTTCACGGGGGTCACTATGGGGGTCTCCCACCTGGTGTGGTCAACCGGCTTGAGGACCCCTTGAGCAACTGGCTTGTCTAGTTGCTCTTCAACTTTGGGCTGCAGAGCAAAAGGGACTCTCTGGGACTTCAGTCAGATAGGGGTCTAGGTTAAAGCTTATGGGGGTCCCCTTGTACTTGCCCAGTTTGCTGCTGAAGACGTCACGGAATGCCCTCTCCAGGGCATCCAGGTCTCTTCTGCTGCTCATTTGGGCCATCGCTAGATGCCGGTGAGGCTGATCTGTAATGGAGTGAACCATTCCTTCCCTAGCGGGCTGGGAAGGTTTTGATCCACAATGGTCAGAGGTAGCTGTCCCTTGAAGTCCTCATATTCCACGCTGCATGTTTTCTGCTCCACCACCAGTATCCTGCAGCCCTGATAGTCCTTTAGGATGATTTGTTGCGGCTGCAGCTAGTTCCGGGTGATGCAGGGGTTGATCTTTTGCAGGACAGCCCAGGAGATTAGGGATATGTAGGACCCAGAAACCTCCATCTGGCATAGGGTCCCATTGATACTCACTTTGGTGAGGTTCTTGTTGGTCTCGAAGGTATTAGTGTGTCTGACTCATGTATGTACATAACCCACGATGGTGTGGGTTTCTTCCTCCCGGGCGCCATCTTGTTTTTTGAATTTCATGCAAGGAAGTTTCTTGCTCTTGTATTGGTTGTGGTGCCTGGTGGGGGAATATGCCCTTTGGCTCTGCTTGTCTGTTGGCTGGCTCTGCAGACTTCCGTGATGTGGCCTTTCCTCTCGCATCTCCTGCAGATGGTCTCCTTGAAGCGGCAAGTAGACTGAGGATGGTTCCCTCTGCAGCCTCTGCATGGCTTGGCTTCCTCCGCAGTCCCTGGACTTGTTGGATCTCACCTGGTGCACATCTTCCTTGTCGTCTTCATTGCTTTTGGAGCTGAACAGGCCTCAAGGTGACCTCCTCTCAGCTTGGGTGGCGTGCACCTTGCTGTTTCCCTTGATCTGGGCCACTGAGCTGTCGGAGGTTTCCATGGCTCCGGCTTCTTCCAAGGCTTCCTTGAAGGAGATGACTTCTCTTGCAAGCCAGCCTCTTTTGCAAAGTTAAGTCCCTGAGTCCTAGGACCAGCCAGTCCCAGATCATGTCTTCTGCATTACCGAACTTGCAGTTCTTTGAAAGTCTCCTCAGGGCAGCCTCGAAATCGTTGATACTCTCCCATTCTCATTGGCTCCAGATCTAGAAGTCATGCTGGTTCACCAGATATGATGGAGTTGGGTCAATATGTCCCTTCAATGCTCACTGCAGGTCATCCCAGGAGACATTCTCGAGCTCGTTTGTGACAAGGGCTTCTGCCAGTTCGTACAGCTCCGAGTTGCAGGTTAGGAAGAAAGCCTTCTTCTTTGTGTCAGATGCTGTCTGCAGTCCATTCACCCCCAGGTTCAATTTGAATCTTCCCATGTATGAAGACCATTTCTCCTTTGCTGGTTCAAATGGGATGGATAGTGGTCTGTTGGCCATTGCGATCTGCTGATTGGGCTGGAACTGTTGGGTCCACTGGTCAGCTGAAGATGACCATGGTGCCATGAGGTCCTTTGTCTTCCTAAGAATCCCACCTTCGTTGCCAGTGTTAAATGGGCATGTAAAGGAAGGAGCAGGACCAGAGGATTGCAGGAAAACTCTTTATTTACAGTGCAGGAACAAAAAGCCACAAGCCGCGGCCAGTGCTGGCTTTTTATAGCCGGTGCTATCTAACATTTCAGCCACTGATGGGGCTTCGTTATTCCTGCCAGTGGCTGGGCCAATGAGTGGAATCTGACATCAGACTCCAGTTTACATACAGCATACATGAATATTTATGAGGCATCATTGAATATTTAACAAATTCCATTCTTGTATGTTATGATTATCATAGTAAATACCTATCAACATTATAAATATTGGTACATGAAGACATTGTCAGTAAAGAATCTACAACAGCAAATGCTACATTTTTTTCTTAAACATGATTAGTTTCATCATCTCTCCAATGCCTTTAAAGGTTTACCTTCCATCCTGGATTGGGAGTCCGACTAATTTATTCCTCACTCTTGTCTTCCACTTAAAACAATAATTTCATAATGCTTACTTCTAGGTCAAAGTTTATAATGAGACTTGAGAATCCCACCAGTTGAGAGCCCTGGTAGAAGAGTTGTAAGAAAGAATTTTAAATGAAGAGTATTGTATTCCCAGCTCTACATGAAAAGGACTAGAATTAAGAGAGAAGGTTGATAAAAAATGTTTTAGTCCTTTTAGGTTGCCCAGATCAGGAAACAAACTCCACAAGAAGATGAGAACTACATTTTAATAAGACAAACTACATTAAGAAGCGAAGTAATGTGTTTTTCTTTATATTACAGTGAGTCAAGGGGTATGTGTCTGAGTCTCATTCAAATACTTTCTCCTTTTCTTTGTTTATGAACTGTTTCTGAATATTTTCTCCAATGTCACCTCTTTTGGTAGGAACAAAGTGAACAGAGGCTAGGAGGTTAAAAGAAAGAGAAATTGGTCAGCAAAAGCATTTCCATGAGGTCGAGACTTTAGAAAGTCAGTGATTGGGAATAAGAACAATGATTCATATTCTACTGTTTCAAAATAAAGCTTCATCTATTTAGCTTGGTTAGTCATTGTTGCACCAAAAGAACTAGACATTATGGCAGAACATGGCAGAACAATGGCTCCTTTCTGCCCAGTCTAACACCTAATGTGTCTTTCCCCAGGACTGCACTGTGCCTGTGAAGGACAGCCCCACATATTTAAAGAGTTGCAGTTAAGTATACCTGTAAACTATCTGGTTTTTTAAAAAAATTACCTTCAGACCCAAGGTATTGCACAGCTGTAATACAATTCATTGCCTGGTATGATTCTCACAATTCTGTTAGCTGGCTAGGCTAACAGTCAATGACTGATGGAAATCATCTACTAAGTTTCAGAACAACTCACTGATATTTTTATACATTATATAATACCTGATATCTTTAATTTTTATTTCAAGCATTCACAACAAGTTTAGGAGAGATATAATACGTGTGCATTCTAAATATTTGTATCTTTTAGCCCAGTTATAGATTGTGTATCACTTGGAATGCAGGAATAGACTCCTAACCCTACTAAAGATGTCTTCATACTGTAACTGGTTCTTGTAAAATGAGGAATATTTTTTGTGAGTTGCTGAAACCCCTTTCAATATTTATTGAAAGCCTGATAAGAGATAGTATATTGATGCGTGAAATATGATGGATACTGATGACACAGATTTATCTGAAGGCCACAATATGTAATGAACAAAGCCTATGTAGTATACAGCAAAGAAATAAGTTCTTTGCTTTCGATATTAGGAATTATGTTAGAATTAGATGGTAAAATTTTCAAAGGTGAGGAAAGACCAACCATCTTTGAAGGGTTTGAATGATCATCACTCTCTATAACGTTAATTCTGAATTAACATGTGCTTTTCATGTAGAGAAGTATCTATTGTAATAATAGTCAGAAGATCTCTGTTTTTCTTATTCTCTCTGTGGCATATAAAGTATAAAGCAGTTTAATTTCTTCACAAGTAGGAAACTGTGAGTTTCAGGTCTGCCTTAGGCACAAAAACTAGTGGGTGAGTTTATCTCACAAGGTAATTGTTGTGGAGTAAATAGGAGGCAGGTGTAGTAGGTATGCTTGCTGCTTTAAGATGCTGTATTAAAAAGACAGGGAAATAACAACAACAACAACAATAACAACAACAGCAGCAGCAACAACAATAATAATAATGTCACCTTTTTCCAGACAGCTTACAGGTAGTCCTTGATTTACAACCATCAATTAATGGCAATTTGAAGGTACAAAAAAAGTGATTTAAAAGCCAAGTGATAAGAGCCATGATATCAATCTAATGAATAGAAGAATGAAATCTTGTTATCTTCAGAACTTCCTTTTCTCTGTCTTGCATAAAGAGTAATCATAGAGGGGAAACTTATGTGATTACTTTTTGTGCAAGATTGGAAAAAGGAAGTTGTGAAGATAACATAATAGAATTTTTCTAATAGGAATAAATGTTGTGTAATGTAGAACACTTGGTTGTTTGAGTAAAGCCTAATACCTAATTAAATAGTGGGTTACTGGGTCTGTCTGTCTGTCTTTCTTTCTATCTATCATATTTCTTTCTCCTCCTCCTCCTCCTCCTCCTCCTCCTCCTCCTCCTCCTCCTCCTCCTCCTCCTCCTCCTCCTCCTCCTCCTCCTCCTCTTCCCTCCTCCCTCCTTCCTTCCTTCCATCCCTTGTTAGGTCTTGCAAAGGCTTAACATTTCCTGTGGCTGAAAAACCAGTGTTTCTGATGGTGAAAAATTTCCATATATATGTAGCCTAAGTACATTTTTGCACTGAATTTTTTGTCCCAGATGCCAAAAAAATTAAACAATTGGTGTGTCCTCTTTCCCACCCTTTCCCTCCTTTCCAATTATTTGTCGCCTCCACCTCTGTCTGTTCAGATATCTGTTAACCCTAATTGAGGTGAACTATTTGCAATTTCCTATCAGACTTTCCTACTTAGTAAAAATCTAGTCCTATAGCTCCTCTACAAAGAGAAATTATAAAGCCCAGATAAGGCTTTCACAATTGCACCAGGAGGGATGGATCTGTGGGAATAGATTGGATACCCTGCTATGCAATACGTTCCACATCAGAGACAATAGCATTCTGGCAAATGAATATAGCTGGTAACTGCAAGCCATGATGTACTGAGTGAAACATTTCAGACTGCATCAGTTGAGTTCCATTTTTATCTGTAACTGTTTTTCTGAACTAAGAATGCCAACCAGTTCAGCCAACTGGAGAATGACTCTTGAGTTGGGCATGGCAATGAATCTCAACCCACTATCTGATTGCTTTGGCACCCCCCTTAGCATCTGGAAAAGTTTCAAATGAAACTTCTGGTCAGTTGGTCTCAGACTGGCTTCCGGAGTAGCAATTTGCTTCCTATCAGTGCTACACAAGGTTGCCTATGCTTAGTTGCAGCTGAAGAACAACTATACAGTAATATAACTCTGTTTTTCTCTGTTTTAATAGGAAGTCCAACACAATTCCAGAAGAAACTTGATTTTGAAGAGATAGAGAAGCATTCATTTCGTATTTTCTCCTGATGAATATAAGAAAGGTAGAAATACAAAGGAAGAAAAATAGAAACAATGTCTGTTTCAAGATGGGGAATCACTAAATAATATTTTCCATAACTCCCCCCAATATGACAGTACTCTTTTACAATCTATTATCAAAAGACATAATAGTGTAATTGCCACAATAGTTTCCTTGACAGGAGTCTTCATTAAAAGATATATGTATATTGGATAATTTCAAATGCATCATTAAGTCCATTTAATCAATTTCAATGGAAATTATATCAGATTGCAGATTCTAAGCTAATAATATATAATATAATATAATATAATATAATATAATATAATATAATAATATAATATAATATAATATAATATAATATAATATAATATAATATAATATAATATAATATAATATAATATAATATAATATAATATAATATAATATAATATAATATAATATAATATAATATAATATAATATAATATAATATAATATAATATAATATAATATAATATAATATAATATAATAATATAATATAAAAATGTCTTTAATTTTTCCAACCTATATATATTTTACTGCATGGGTAAAGATGCTTTGAACAAATAAAATTTCAATAAATCCAGTATGTCCCTAGTAAAAACAATCCATAGTTGTTCTTGATTCTGTATAGCTAATCTATATAACGGAATTAGTTTTTCATTATCTTCTGTTGATTTCATTGAAATCAATAGATTGCTTTGAGAAACTGGTCTATTCCAATTTAGACATGTAGAATTAACTAAGATATTATATTTCCTTTCTCATTATATAAACTCACTGAACCTGAAGTAGATGTTAAATGAAATCTAGTCCATTTTCATAATTTCCACTGAAAGATGACTTAAGACACAGAATATATTTTATACTTCAAGAAATCAGGCTGCAAAATGCAATAATTTGCTACATTGTGCACGTGTGGTTAATATGTATACAATAATATGGTTCCTATGGATTTTTACACTAATGGCAGTTGGTGGTCTTAATTTTTAGCTCTTTGAAAAGACTAGATCACTTTTATAAGCAATCATATTTTGAAAGTTCTAGGATAATTCCTTCACTTTGTCTATTTCCATGCTTTTGACTACACTAACAAAAAGTCTGATTTACAGCAGCAGCTTTGCCAAAAACAAACAAAAATATTTTCATGAAATACCCTAAAAGATTTAGCAAGAACTTATCTACCATAATTTATATTGAGCACATATTCTCTCCAACATGTTTGTATCATTACAATTCAGGAATGATTATTGGGTTAATTTTAACCTATTAATAGATATTCATCTGTTGAATTAGTCTCTTGAATAAGTAATTACTTATCTGATATAGTGAAGAAGTTATTTTGAAGTAATTCAGCTGTGCAGTATATCTACTCAAGTTGTCTTGAGTGGCAGACTTTTTTCAGTGACTGCACTCACTTAGTCTTCCAGATCTGGACTGCAAAAATCCAGATGATTGCTAGATAGCAGCAACAAGATACTCTACTCTTTCCTGACACCTAAATGTTATCAGATTGGCAGTCTGCATCAGGTAGCCCTCTTTGATAGCCCATATCTTTAAATGAAAAGGCCAGTTGAACTGTATAGCCTTAAGAAGCCTTATAAGCAGGTTTTCTCTGTTCCCTGAATGCTGATGTTTTATTCTCACCATTCTGAAAGGATTCCTATTTCATCTTATATATGATGAAAATGTAAACACTGCACAGCACCGCTCTCTTTGGGGATTGAAACCATTCTCTCCATATGATGAAATTATAAGACTAAAATTACGTATAATTCAAATTTTCAACTGTAATCAAACTCACTGGTTTGATCATTATTTCACAATCCACACTGCCTCACAGGTATGTTGCAAAGTGTGTTATAAAGATCAGGAGGGAGGGAGGGAGAGAGAGCGAGAGAGAGAACATGAATAGATTAGCAAATTAAAAAAACTTAACATAAATTTATCAATGTAACTGGTAATTGAGAATAGTTTAAATATATATACACGAAGTAAGGGAATTTGCTTGGTAATAATATGGTAAGCCTGGTTTGGACAATCTCCAGTCATTATGGCTTCTAACTTAATGTAATCATAGCTTAATACAGAGAACATATATATTATGTCCACAGTAGCCCTAGCAGCCATATATGGTCCATATAGTGATTGATGAAGTCAGAATTTAATTTAAAAACATACGTTCTTCCTTAGGAATGATGCAGGCTTGTCTATACTAAGATAGTAAAAAAAATCTGGGAAAAAAATTGAAAGCTTCTAGTTTACTGCATTGTGAACATACTCAAGATCCTAACAATCAACTGAAACTATAATGACTCTAACCCCTAATGTAGAAGTAATTGAATTGTGGGACTTATACTTAATCTTATGGGAACATGAAGCTTTTTAAATCAGTATATGGAACAACAAAATAAATAAAGATATGGAAACATCAGGAAAATATTGTAAAATTTGTGGCTTTTCCAAGATAGCAAGTATCTTTTATATTCTAAAAACAAAATCTTTGACATTTTGTTTTGCAAAGAGTAAGTGGCAGCTTATTCTCAAACTGGGTGGCACTGAGTAATGTGCCATGTATATCAAAATACATAATAACAGAAATATAAAATCAGATTAATGCTTTTTGTTATGCTGAACCAAATGGGCCACGGTGAGCAGGCTATGTCAGCGGTGATTCCACTGCCAATCAGTCCACTGCAATATTCACTCTATAAGATGCACAGACATTTCTACCCACTTTTCGGGGGAGGAAGTGTGTTGTATAGTCTGGAAAATATGGTAATTTCTTATATATTGATTTTCTTTTTCTTTACCATCTTATTTTTCCTTTTATAGTTTCTTTACATTTTCTTTCCTGCACTTTCTTTTACCCTTTTCTCATTATTTTTACTCTTTTAGTTTGTTTTACTCTTCTATCTTTATAACTGCAAACTTTAATAAAAAAATTATTATATTTTAAAAAGTGTAAACATAATTGTGTTGACTGTTTTATAATGTCAAGTGCATATACCAGAATGAACAAAATAATAAAATAAAATGCTCCTTTAAGAGAATATAGTGGTGGTTATTGTCTAGGGAATGCTAAATTTTGAAGCATTAACAAGTGGGATTTTTTTGCAATTTAAAAAAAATAAAATTAATAAAATTGATATATAGGTCAATGAATGTTGCAGCCTGTCATGATTACCCTCTTTCCTCTTTCCCATAAGTGAGAAACTTTTCAAAATTTGACATTGCTACCCAATATAGTGTAAGGTTATAACTGATTTCATTAAAGTTTCCTGCTATCGGAATCAGTCAGTCGATCATTTTGGATTTGTTGTTGTTGTTTTCCCACCAAATCCCTCCATACTTCAAGAAACTAACAGCATATCTTCAAATAGGTTACAAAAACTGAAGTCTCTGAGTGTGCAGGTGTAATGTGCATTTTTACAATATCTAGGGCAATAAAGAAGGGAGCCAGAAGAACAAGAGAAAAAACTCTGTTCGATAGAAACTTCATCCAGTAAATAACATATTCTACATTAGCAGTGGAAATGTTCTCGCTTTCTGTTCTGACTTCCTGACACTGTTAATGCATTTATGACCCCTTCAACAGAATGCCTGTATTAGAATGACAATTACTTATCAACTGTCAGGTCATCAGAATATTTATAAGTTGGAAAAACCAAAATAATTATACTTATGTAACAAAGGAGCAAGAAAGAAGGCACAGAGATTAAGGATTTCTAAGATGTGTCAGAAAATGTATCCAACCAGGCTGATAAAAAAACATGTTAGCACTACAATTTCCAGAATTTTCCCATCAGTATGGTTGTTTTCTATGTTGGTTCTAGGAAAGCAATGTAGAAGTTCTGAGAAAGGGTAAATGGAATCCAACATTTGATAAATGAATCTAACTTCAATGAGAACAACATTTTGGTATAATCTCCACAAGTTTCCCTGTCATATCTATTAACTATTTTAGATATTATTTTTTCTAGCTGAAAAAGCACATACATTAAAGTACCAGCCTAAAATAAAATCTTTATTCCCCTAAGTTCTTTTATTATGCTACCTAAATCCAGAAAATGTGTATGTTAAAGGATTCAGCCTTGTGCCTTGTTTGCTCAGATAACAAAAAATAAGTTAAGATTTGTAGAAGAAAGTATCTTGGAATGCTCAAGTGAGGAAATTGGACTCAATGTATTCAGGTTAATCTTAAGACCATTCTTGCCTTCCATAGAAAATATTTTGTGAGTGTCTTCAATAAAGAACTTTCAAAATTTCAGGTATGCCACAAATTGAAATACAGTTCAGAATTGAAGGGGTGGATTTACATGTATAAAATTAATTCATTTGTCATGTGTGCCAAGCATCTGGACTTTCATTTTACTTTGTTCTGTTTGGCAAGAGGATCAAACAACATTTTTTGCCCAAATTTGAAAGATTTCTTGCTTTAGTTGAATACCGATGGATATGGGGTCATGCCTAGAAGCAGCATGATTAATAGACTTGGAAATGCATAAAAGTGAAAATAGATTTTTTTAATTCTGTTTCTACTGCCATTGAGTTATAATTGACATATTATTTGCTCCAGATTTTCTATTATGTTATTCAAATAAGACTCCTCTGATAGCTGCAATGATCCCAATGGCTCAGCATGTTACCCTGCTTAACAATAACATTTTAGGTAAGGTATCAATGTTTTTTTTTGACAAATATAACTATGTTGCTGTTAGTGTTTGTGTGCTATCAACTGATGCACACTACATAAGATCGGTTGTTCCCTAGACTTCTGTTCTCCCTGCCTGGTTGACATGGGCCATTATTATGGACTGACTGTATTTACACTAATAAATATTTTATGCAAAGTATCCAGCTGTAGTGTATCACCAATGGAAAAATGGAAGCTCCTATAACTATTTCTGAGAGTTGGAGATATCTTTTGAAGCATGGTAGAGGAAAGCAGTAGCAACATTACTTGTAATATTACTTGTAGTTCCTTTGGTTGAGCAATGAAGATGATGTATATTCCACAAGATAGTTTGCTGTATGAGAAATGATCAGTGTTGAGAAATGATCAATGATAAATAGGTTTTTGTCACAATCTATTTGGAAATGGTCTACTTTATCTATTTTTCACTTAGTAAAACTTAAAAGAAGTACACTTTGATTTATATATATAGTAATTATTGAGGTCCTTGGTTTCCAAGATTCATATGTTTTTGCTTGGTGATGGTTTTATTTGGAGATACATACTTTTAGTATCTCCTGTCTTGATATCCTGACTCCAACAAAAATTATTTGAAAGCAGGTACAAGCATTTGTGTTAGATTTGAAGACATGTGTTTTGTTTGACAATAATTGGACATTGCAGAGCATTAGCATTCACACCTTCTCACTTTCAAGAACATTATGAAGTATGTCAATTACAATATCTGTCTTGAGTCAATTTGGGATTGAAGACAAAAACAAATATAAACATTTGTTCTCTTTTAATTAGAAATGGCTGCAATTATATGACATTTTCCCTCCACAAAGACTATCACAGCATCAGTGTGATGTGGAACTGCCATAACTGCATTGATCAACTTTATCATTCTTGCCCAAACCACTTTTTAGTGATTCTCAATATTTATATTTATGGAGTCTTTTTATTTGCATTCTTGCAATTTCATATATTCTTTTTTAAATCTTTATTAATTCTTTTGTCTTAATGTCCTTATCAGTAATGTTGTCTTTTGAAACTGTACAGTTTTTCTGAGACCCATGGATATGATGTCAAAAACTGCTTTTCTATATTTCAGGTTGATATATACTGTGTTATAGTAATATATTTCTCTTTTAGGTGTACTTAATTTTCTAAAGTCACTATATCAAATTAAGATGTCATTTTCTGCTTAATGATATATCCTAATATTATGAACTTACTTGTTGATCAAAAAAGTTTTAATGCTGTCTCCTTCCCTTTTTTAATTTTTTTGTCACTTTTTTTCTTTTCTGTAAAGTTTTATCTTGCTATCAGTTTTAAATAGTCCAGTACAAGGTTTTCTCCGTTTTTTAAGATCATGCAACAAAACATTTTTTGGATAGAGGTATATCTATGAAATAAATATTTTAATTGTATTTTTTATTTTGCCTTATATTTAATATATGGATTATAAATCTTAATAAGATGTATATATTTGCATATGTTGAAAAAGTTCAATATTTGGAATGAAATCAATAAAGTCAGTGTAACATTTGGAGCTTTAAAATTTTAGGTTAGATTTTTAAAACCATTTTCATGAGATTATCCTGAAGGAAACGATAGTAGAAATCTCAGTCCCTTTTATTTAACAAATTTGTTGTCTATAAACCTTCATCCTAATATTTATTCATATTAATTCCTCAATTTGTTTCAGTCTGATGTCTGAGATCCTTGTTTTGTTAGCTGTTGAAAAACCTCATAAGATCTGTAAGGGATTGTTTTTGGTTGACGGATGCACCACATTCATTAACTACAGACTGATTTAACATTTGAAAAGAATGCATGTTGTATATTAAAAATATAGTCACAAGAAGTGGCCTTCTTCATGAAACAACAATAGGACTGAGTGAGATTTTAAAAATCTAATGTGAAAAAATACTATCAGCATTCAAAAATTTAGTTGCACAGCTATTGTTTTGACCTTTGCTCTCAACCCCATCCCAAGTGATTATTCTAATGGACTAAGTTAATTATTCACATGTTTTAATAGTTCCCTTCAGTGATGGGTGAGGGGACTCAGTGGAAAAAATTTGGTATTAAATATATTCTCAAGACACAGTAGGATTAAAGTACAGTACACTTGTTTCTGCTTACCAAAAGAAATAATATTGATTTTTACTTTTTTTTTTAAAGAAAACTTCTAATGTCTAACTTTTTTAATTTTTGCCACAACACCAGCTGGCTTATAATTAACTGCTTGGCATCATCAATATCTCGTCAAAGTTAATGAGTTTTTTTTACATAATTTTAACTGCTCTGAAGAGGTTATGGAATTAAAAAGAGAAAAAATTATGTATTCACAACCCCCCTCCCAAGAAATACTAGATTTTTGAATAGAAGTGATTTTTAAAAACCCCAAAACTTTAGCATAGAAAACAAAATTTTAATTTTGCATATCACTTTGCAACTAAGTTATCTAAAATATCAAATAGGGCAGCATTGGTAATATGCTTAGCTCACCTGCTACTGAGTCTAGAGCATTTGACTCTAATAAATTTTAAGTAATTATTTTAATAACAGTATGGTAATGGAAACTACTAGCAGTTTATAACTTTGCTGAACATCTCAGAAACTTTGTGGACAATAAAGCACAAGGAAGTATATATCAAAGTTATTTAGAAATGTGACACAGTAAAATTAGTTAAGGTTCTGAGAAGCAACTGCATGTAACCTTCTTATGTTAAATTCTCTGTTGGGTTTTCATTTGAAATGTTAGATCCATCAGTAAATGTACTGTATTTAGACTATCTTAGGCATTTCTATTGAAAATGGTAGCACTCTTGGTGGCTTTAAGGTAATAATCCATAATAAGCCTTAAGCTGTTACATGAAGTGAATATATCTATATTCATCTTTCTTTTAATATAGCACTTATTTCATAAGCCTGGAAATTTGGGGACTTTTAGTTTAAACCCATAGAAAGGTCTAGATGGGGTAGACTTGTATATATAATATTGGAATACCTAACATGTACTCAGAATGGCAATTATGCCCTTTTAGCATCCACAGATTTAGTAACGCTGTAACATTGTTAAAGGTCTTACAATGCTAAAAAGATAAGTTGTCATTTATGGAACAAAACATCACCCTATTTTTTATTTTATTTCCAAGGATACATCTGACCTTCAGGTGGCCATATACGTTTTCTTACAAAAATAAAATAATTGATGGTGGCAAATCACTACTATTCAGTACTAAATGTACTAAAACATGGCTGTTCACTGAAACAGCAATAATGAAACTAAAGCTTAAATATTTTGGACAAATAATGCAAAGGCAAGAGTCCTAGGAGAAGACCTGAAACTTGGAAAATCAAAGCAAATTATATTTAAAGAGTCTGGCAGAAGACAAGATACTTCTATGAATGATGAACACATCATTTGAAAAGAACTGAAAGAAGTGCTTACTGATACAGTCTTCATGAAATGATGTTTATTGGGTCATGAAGAATCAGAAATGACTAAGCAACTAAACAACAGTAAAACATTGTACAGCCGGAGAGTGCAAAATCATGAAGAAAAGACTACACATTCCTGCTTCTCATCTGTAAAAGAAAAGGAATATTGTATTCTTAATTAATTTGTTGCATCTGGGACTTGGAACTGTTGGTGGGGCAAGTATAAAATTGATAACTGCATTTGAAGATTAGATTCACCTTTTTACTCAGCTGTAATTTTCCAATGATTTCAGGGTAAATTCAGAATATTTATGTCAACCCTGAAGTTGGCCGAACTGTAGCCATTTTCTTTTGTAGCTTTTCTCTAGGGAGTTTTTCTTCTCACAGCTTCAGGGCTGACATAGCCTGGAGTGAAGGGGCCAGGGAGTGGGGTGTAGAGATAGTTGGGGTGCTGTAGCCAAAATAAAATTCTTTCTCCTGAGAATCAGGGACATTGGTGCAGATGCTTGAGAGGAGGAGACTGAGGTCACCTAACAACTGGATTACGTGCTGATTGGACCATGTGATGGGTGACTGCAGGGAAGTGATAAACTTTTACTTTTAATTGGGTGTAAAACTGGCAGGAAGCTAGAGCCGGGTTTCCACCAAGAATATGCCAATTTGATATGTCTCAATAAAATGTTCTTTGAGGAATATGCCTGCCTTGGTTCTTATTGTGAGGGACGTATTACTTGGAACCTTGACAATGTCATTTGTTCCTAATACCAGAAGCATTTGAGCACTGCTATGGTAGAACATAATTTGATACTCTTCAATTCATGGGCTGCATACAGCCCCCACTACATCATTTTTATATTTCTTGAAATACTTAAACTCTTCAAATTGAGTGACAAAACACTACTAAACATTACTATTGAAAGCATTATTTTTAGGAAAATGAAAATATGCATGTTATTTTTCTGCTAGGTTTTAAAAAGCCTCCACACCACTCTTTCCATCTATATCCAGCTGATGTTACCATGTTATTACCATGTCCACTATGATCCTTGGAAACCAGAAACAAACAAACAATCAAATATCCCCATGGAAAATGATGGGAACTAACCAAGAGTAGTGATCCAGACATCTATGGCCTTCCCTGAAACTTTCATGTGAAAATCACAGAAGAGGTTCTGTCTAGGGTCCAAAACAGAACCAAACCAACCCAAAACATTTTGCTGTCTTATTGATTCAAGTAAAGATCAAATGTATCTTTACTTGGTATTATTCCATATATAGAACTCAACTAGACTGTGCAGTTTAAATCTTTCCCAAATATAGTGAATGAATAGTGTCTTCTATGCCTCTTAGAGCAGGTGGCTGGCTTAGAGATGCAAATCGCTCTGTGAGCATAGGCATATCATTCAATAAAAAAGGCAGAGGCTATCCCATGGGAATTCAGTCTGTCACCAGTAGCACATTTCTCACTTGATAGGGCCAGTCTTGGTATGACAGTATCTGGGCCCCATATATTTCCTTCTGTCCTCTTTTTAGCTTCATAGAGGAAAAAAGGCAGACAAAAAACCAATTTTCACATAATATCTCTTTTGTAGAGAACAGTTATCTATTTGTTTTTCTTTGTGCAGCAGCTGCTTTTACCAAGCTGTTATTATTGTTGCTGCATAGGTTTGGTTCCAATTGGTTGTTTTCTACGTGCAAACAGTTGATATAAATGTGGTCTCAGAGAAACCACTTTCTTTTCTAATTGGTTGCTCTTGAAAGTAAATGCAAACACGGGCCAGCTCAGTATAAACTGAGATCAATAGATGTAGCAACTTGAAGTAATTATTATTGATAATAGATGTCTTCTATTTTGACATGAAAGACTAGTATTGCCATCACAATATTTAACAAAAATCTTGGTAGCGTGCTCTATAAGGTTTCACTGCCAGATTACATCATGATGTTGCATACATTTTTGAAATAACATTTGCTTTGTAATTAGAGCACACTGAAAAATATGTGTAATTGACTGTGTCTATCTAATATATTAATAGTATAATGGATAGGTGCCAATGTACTCTAAAGTATACAGGGTTTTTTTACCCTTGTAGATCAGGTAGTGAAGAACAAAGAATAATTTATAGAACAATAAATGCAGATGATGCAGATGGCCTAAAATTCAAACAAATAACCAGGTGTGAAGTAGTAATTCTAATTTTTAATTTTCTAAATACATGCATCTTGGTTATGCTCAAAAGGAAAATTAGACCTGGAAAGGGGAAAAAAAAACTTGTGAGGAATGGTTGAAGGCTCTGGATGTGTTTATTTTGGAGGAGAGAAAATTATACAGGAACACAATAGATGTTTTTAATTTCCTGAAAGGTCATCATATATATCATATACTATATATATATATATACTATATACTATATATATATACATATATATCATATACTATATATCATATACTTGAATAAAGCTCATCAGTCTGGAACCCATATCATGTATCTGATATTAACACAATTGAAAAAGTCCTGAAATATTTCACAAGAAGAATTCTCCGCTCCTCTACTCATTGCAGAATACCTTATGCCACCAGACTTGAAACTCTAGACCTAGAAAACCTAGAACTACGCCGCCTCTGGTCTGATCTAAATATAGTATGTAAAATCATACATTGCAATGTCCTACCTGCAAATGAATATTTCAGCTTTAATCATAACAATACAAGAGCACACAATAGATACAAACTCAAGGTAAACCACACCAAACTTGACTGCAGAAAATACGACTTCAGCAACAGAGTGGTCAATGTTTGGAATACTCTACCTGACTGTGGTTTCTTCCCCAAACCCCAAAAACTTTAACCTTAGACTGTCTACTATTGACCTCACCCCCTTCCTAAGAAGGCCTGTAGGGGTGTGTGCATAAGTGCACCAATCGTGCCTACTGTCCCTGTCCTATTGTTTTTTATTTTTCTTATAAGTATCTATCTCATGTATTCAAAACTATATTTATTCTTATACCTGTATCTTGTAAGCAATTGACAAATCAAATAAATACTAAAATAAATACTAAATCATGTACAAAATGGAGAAGATCTATTCCAAGAGATAGGAGAAGAAACCAAAGTAAGCAGATTTTGGTTGGGCATCAGGGAAAGCTTCCTAACAGTATGAATACCATAAAATAGCAGCTGAACAACAGCAATAACAATCATTGTGTGGAAACCATCTAGGAAAGATGGTCACATAAATAGTTCAGCCCCAAGCCATGAAAGGCTTAAATGTAACTACCGTTCCTTGAATTGTACTCTGAAGCATATTGGTAGCCAAGAAAGAGTCACATGGTCTAAACAACAGGCACCCATAACTGCTTGCATTGCTGCATTTTGCATCAGCAGAAGGCCCTGGATACCATTCAAGAGCATCCCTATGTAGAGTATGTTGCAGTAATCTAATCAGGAGGTGAGTAAAGCGTGAATGATTATGAGCAGTTTTAGGAGTAGATTGCACAGGGCAAGATTTTGGATGATATGACAATTTAGCCTAGAAAGACAGAAGAGAAGATTGATATAATCTTTTTGACATAAATTGGTATGTTTTCAGATACCATAGAAATACTAAAACTAAGCTTGATGTAATAGTCAATAATAATAGAACTTTCAAAGCCTGACAGCATTTCTCTTTCCTTTCCACTTATATTAGACACAGACAAGCCAGGGCAATCTTACTTTACTTATTTAACTTATAATATATGCCACTAATCTTGCCTAGAAATTACTCTAGGCAGCTTACATTCATTAAAAACCAAGAGAAAGATGCATATGGCGGGAAGGCAGAGGTGGGATCTTAACGTAGTCCATTAATCACTTCCACAATGATGCAACCCTTTTGGGCCCCAGGCCAGTTGACAGTCAGGTCATCAGACCCTTTCAGAAGGTGAAAAGAGTGGGTGCGTATCTCATGTTGGGGTGGGCACAACAAATCTTGAATTTCTTTCTCATGGTTCCTATTTTTCTGAGCTAGAATCATGTCTTCCCACTGGCAGCTGCATACTTTCTTCAAAGCAATCTCCATAATCCTTTACACTGAATGACTAAATGAAATGGAAAGACACAAGTTCAATATCTTCTTAATGGTAAATGAATGCTTTGTAGCATACAACTCCCAACATTTTGAGAGGGCTCTGTCAGTATATTCTCAAACATGTAAATGGATCCTTTGGTCCAAACAGATTGGGAACTGCAAGCCCAGTCATACTTGCATTAGAAATTTCCATTTTAGAAAGATCTTAATTTCATGAAGTGGATATATCTGAATCAAATCAGATAGTAGTAATTTCCATAAGTGTAAAAATCAGGTCATCATTGTATCCATCACTCAATGTGTTGTGGAAGCTCAACTGTATGCTTTGATCACAGCTCATAGGAGCATGGAGGAAAAGCATACACTGTCTACAGTTAATATATGGTCATGCTTACATTTCTGAAGAGAGAATTAAAAAAAACTTTATGAGTGTTTGCTTGAACTAACTTTATTATATTTACATCTTTTATGTTATGATTTTTGATTCTTAATTAATGTACCTTTTCTTTATGTATACTGAGAGTATTTACACCAAGACAAATTCCTTGTGTGTCCAGTCACACTTGGCCAATAAAGTATTCTATTCTATTCTATTTATAATATTAGAACAAGTCTGTTGGTGCATTGCAGGGTATTTTTAAATAATGCAAATGTTAATCAAGGGACAAGGGAAATCAATATGAGAATCATTGATTAACTGGAAATCTTTACAATAATCTTCTTCATTGGCACAATAATAAAGGCAGTATGCAGATATTATCTGGGAAAAATAATGAATCTCTACTCTGTGATGCTTGTTGCGTACCATTTTTTCCTCTGGATATTAGGATTAGCAGCAATATTGATACCTCTCTTTACCACAAAAAAAGAGAGAAAGACATAAAGAAACAATAAAGGATGCCAACCAGAGCTATTGTATTTCAAATCGCTGGAAAGAAGACTCTGACATGCAGAAATTCCAAACAAAGCAGTAAGGAAAGCTTTATTTGCTGACTTTCTGCTTTTTAGTTATCATCCAGGGCAATTATATGAGCTTCTCCTTTCTTCCCCTTTCTACCTTATCTCACTGTAATTTTTCTGTGCTATTTGTCATCCATTAAAGTCAATGGTTCCATAAAACAAGAAGAGCCAAAACAGTGCAATAAATCTTGACACTATTGTACATTTTAATTGATTAGTTCTACTGTCTTAAATGAAAAGAATAAATCAATCTGACCATTTCAAATATTATTCCATACTTTACTTACCTCTGGCACTCAGTATCATATGACTGGAAACAAATGCTCTTGTATATATCTCCACAACTTTCCTGGTTTCATATTACTTATCTATGTTCTACCTGAGGTTTCATAACATTTATGTTCCTGTATTTTATCATTTATACAGTAATTCTCTTGAACTAGTTCATAACAGTTTGTGATGACATCAAATTACAACCTATGCATCAAGGCTTTGATGTGCAATGAATTTAGTACTTAATACTTCTAACATGACACTGATGCTCATATGTAGTTTGCATTGTTTGTGTGACAGTAAAGGTGTCTATTGCCTTCTCATGAGGACCCCTGCTATGTAGATGTGAAGATCAGGAGTTAAAGGCAATATTAAATGCCCTAAAACAATGAAACGCCAGCAATTAAAAATTGTTTTTCTAAAAAGGATATAAATTAATTGTTTCAGCAAGGGCAATTATCTTCTTGTTGATGAAATCTATTTTTTTTCTGTTCTCCTACTGCTTCTCCTTGACATAGTTTAATATCTATTAAACATTTTCTATCGCAGAAAGCCACAAATAATAATTCACTTTTTCTATGACAAAATAACATAATAACAGAGCTGGAAAGGGCCTTGGAGATCTTCTAGTCCAACTCCCTGCTCAGGCAGGAAACCCATTTCAGACAAATGGCTGGAAGCTCTTCTTAAAAGCCTCCCATGATGGACCATCCACAATTTCAGGAGGCAAGTTATTCCACTCATTAATTGTTCTAATGGTCAGAAAAATTATCCTTAATTCTAGATTGCTTCTCTCTTTGATTAGTTTCCATCCATTGCTTCTTGTCCTGCCCTCAGGTTCTTTGGAGAATAACTTTATTCCCTTTTCTTTATGGCAACCCCTTAAATATTGCAACACTGCTGTCAGTCAACATTAATCATTATTTTCATTAAACTAGACATACTCAATTCCAGCAAACTTTTTAATATGTTTTAACCTCCACTACTCTATCATCTTTGTTGCTTTTTCCTGTACGCTTTCTAGAGCAGGGGTGTCACACTCACATTGTCATGGTGGTGTCACGTGACACATCACAACTTTTTTCCCCTCACTAATCCAGGCATGGGCAGTGCATGATGCATCCAGCCCATGGGCTGGGAGTTTGACAGCCCTGTTCTAGAGTTTCAACATCTCTTTTACATTATAACAACCAAAACTGGAGCAGTATTCCAAGTGTGGTCTTACCAAGGCATTATAGAGTGGTATTAATATTTCATGTGATCTTGATTCTATCCCTCCATTAATGCAGCCTTGGACTGTGTTGGCTTTTTTGGCAGCTGCAGCACACTGCTGGCTGGTATTTAATTGATTATCCACTAGGACGCCAAGATCCCTCTCACTATTGAGCCTGGTACCACCTATACCAGTGGTTCCCAAACTTTTCAGTCCACCGCCCCCCTTGGTGCTACAAACTCATCTTCGGTGCCTCCCACCCAGGGATGGGATTCAAATTTATGTGGGTGTGGCCTAATTTGAGGGTGTGGCTTGCTGGTCACGTGACTGGGTGGGCATGGCTTGGTCATGTGACTGGGTGGGTGTGGCTTGCTGGTCACGTGACTGGCTGGCCTGGCTTGCTGGCAGGGCCTGGCTTGCTGTTCACATAACCGGGTAAGTGTGATTTGGTGGTCATGTGACTGGGTGGGCATGGCCAGGTGACTGGCAAACCAAATACAAGTGGTCATCACTTAATGGCTGGTTGTTTAGCAAGTCTTCTAATTTATGACTGGCCTCCCCAGAGCTACTTGACCTGTTTTGGAAATTTTGAGAGCCATGCATGCACATACACACACACTCCCTTCTAACCCTGCTGGAGCAGGTCATTGGACTAGAATCGGCAAAGCACCTCTGATTAGATTCTAGTAGTGAATAGATTCTAATCAGAGATGCTTTGCCGATTCTTGTTGATTTGTTTTATTTGTACTTCTTTATTTTATGTTGCTGAATTGCATTGACATGTGTGTCCCTTCTTGTGCACAACCCAGAAGCTTTTGTGATTCTTTGCAGCAAAAATGTTTCAATGTGGAAAAGGACCTCAGTCTAAACTAGGCCTCATTTCAATCTGATGCATCAGGTCTCTCTCTCTCTCTCTCCCCCTCCCTCCCTCCCAGACTGGTTTTGCTCTACTTTCCCGATGTGCCTGCGGGCCCGGCGCTTCGAACATGGATGGATGGATAGAGAGAGAGAGACAGAGACAGAGAGAGACAGGTAGGTAGGTAGGTAGGTAGATAGATAGATAGATACATTGATAGATAAATAGGTAAGCAGGCAGGTAGGTAGGAGGACAGACAGACCTTTTGGATGGATGGATAGGTAGGTAGGTAGATATAGGTAGGTAGGTAGGTAGGTAAGTAGGTAGGTAGCTAGGTAGGTAGATAATTAGACAGACAGACAGACAGACAGCAACAGTGGGAGCACTTTGGGAAAGTAGAGCAAAGCCAGATGGGAACTGAAGTCTACACAAGTTGCCAAGGTTGAGAAACACGGGCTGAATATATCAACCCAGCCATTCTGGTTTAGAGTTTAGCATGCTGTTTGATTCTGGCTTAGTCAATAAACCATGGCTAAGATCTTCCTGCTCCTTAATGCAGCTGCCCCTCTGCCCCTTCTCCAGTCCCCTGCCCCAGTTCTTTCTTTGGCATCCAATTTTGCAATCCAACTTCCCCAGGGCAGCGATGCAGCCGACTTGACCCTCTTTGCTTCAACCCAAGGTCCACTTCCATCGGGCCAAGCAAGGGGAGGTGCTCTGCACACGCTCAGAGACTCCCAACTTCGGGGAAGCTCTCCGACCATTTTACACTCCGCCCAGGTGGAGGAAGGTGTGCGGAAGCAGCCCAGACCAGCGGAGCAAATGATCACTTGGAAAGTAAGCAAATAAGCAAGCAAGTCCAGAGCTCAGTCAGAAGAACTGGGCTGCAGAGGGAGGCTAGGTTCTAAGTCTGGGCCAGCCACGTACAGCCGAACCAAACCGAGCCATGCGCCTTGGAGAGCTGCAGCTGCAGCCACCCGCATCCTGCGCGCAAGCCTGGCTGGCTGGAGAGGTGGAGGCTGGGCGGGTGCTACACACTCCCTTGTTCTCCTCCAGGGAGAACCTAATGCTGGACCACCCGCCCTTCCATTGTGCGCCTTGGGAGGGTTTTGGTTTTGGACCTTCTGGCATGCTTCCACCGCTTCCACCAGAGAGGGCAGCCTGCAAGCTAAGGTGCCCCTTTACACCACCTCCCCCTCCCCCAGGCTTGGCAAGGCTCGCTGCACACAGGTTCCACATTCGAGGCACCGGCTATGGAGTGGTGCAACAGTCAATCGGGTAAGCCTGTGGGGCCAGCGCCTCAAACGCCCCCCTGCCACCTCTTAGCACCCCCTGCTTGCCCCTTGCCTTTTAGCACCCCCCAAGGCATCCCACTACCCCCCCAGGGGGCGATACCGCCCACTTTGGGAACCACTGACCTATACTATACCTGTGCATTTTGTTTTTCTTGCCTAAATGTAGAACATTCGTTCCCCCCCATTTCATTTCATTTTGTTAGATAGGGCCCAATGTTCCAGTCTGTCAAGATCCTTCTGTATCTTAAGCCTACCTTCTGGAGTGTTGGCTATTCCGGCCATCTTCATGTCATTGTCAGATTTAATGAGTTCTCATTCTATCCCTCATCTAAATAATTGATGAAAACATTGAAGAGTACTGTGCCTAAACAGAGCACTGGAGTACCACACTGCATATTTCTCTCCAGGTAGATGCAGTTCCATTGAAGACTACATCTACATATTTTGCACAGCATGTGTCAGGATTCCAGCAATTACTCCAATTAAATCATGAGCTGTGAGCCACACTCCCAAAACTTGAAAGGATTTATTAGAAGTTAACATGCTGGCATTAGCCTGGGCAGAGCCGACTCTGAGATACATAATTCACTGTCACCCTTGATCCTGCTTCCCCCCCCACCCCTCTGGGTGTATCATCCAACGAAACATATCCATAGCCAAGAGTCATCAATCATGCTCTCCAGTTAGATTTTTGTGTGGCAGAAGCTTCATTCATCTAATTAGTCTCTGAAGAAAATATGAATGGAATGTACTTTCGATTCCGCACTGCTGCCTGCTTTTTGAAACTCCCCCTTCTTTCTGTTAACAACTATAAAACATGTATACAAAATGTTTTATGGGTTGACATTCAGCTCCCCTCACTTCTTGAAGATGACCTGTACAACACACACAAAAACCAAATTGATTGCAGATATGGAAGCTTATGCTCACGAACCCCCACCCACTGGCTTGGTTGGATTTTCTGCAGGGAACCTTGCTACAAGGCAATCAGCTTGGACGTCCCTACTCTTTACCCATAATGTCTCTGATAAGGGGTAGCCTTTCCACTTGATTAAATATTAGCATTGTCTCCTGTGCCACCTCGAAGATTCACTGCACTTCATAATGGGGTTGGCCTCCTATGACCACAGGATCTGGGGCTCATGAGGTAGGGGCCTCAGTGTTGATCTGACCATGGATATTAATAGGCTACTATGGAATACCGGGTGTATTTTCCCTAACAATTGGGGCAACTTCAATTGCACTGTGACTGGGTTGATGATCTTTACTATGGGGAATGGTCCCATGAACTTTGTCCCCAATTTCTTGCTAGGGAGTCTTGGATACTCAGGCACTGGGATGAAGTCCATGCCACTCACTACCTTGAAGGGGATTAGTCCCATGCTACTGTGAACAGCAATATTATATGCGACCTCCATGAATGGCAGGAGGTCCACCCAATTGGACTGCTGATAATTCATGTAGCATCTCAGATACTGCTCTACCATGGCATTAGATCTCTCTGCCCCCCTGTTAGGAATGTAAGTCACCTAACAGTTATTTGGGTTGGAAATATATAAACTAGGATAGACATTTTAATACTGTATCTTTAAGAAAATGCTAAAATTGTAATTGGGTGTGGTTCCGCAAATGGCCATAAGATGGAGCCAGAAACCTGGGTTGTTTAGTCTCAGTGAGTTTCTGTTCCTTTCTGTTGGAGAGAGTTGCTGTTCCTCCTAATGTCTGTTATTGATCGTTGATGTAAGTCTGTTACTGAACTGTTTTTGATACTGGACTTTGATATTTGGATTATCCCTGAACGGAATACTGACTGCTTTACCTGTGAATGACTTGGACTGCTTATCTTGAACTTTGCTTAAACGTTTATTGGAAGTAAAAACCTACATTAACTGTACAGTGTATCTGTGTGCTGTGTGTGTGTTATTCTTCACTTTTCTCACTACGTCTCCCTGTATGCACTCATTCTCCTAATGGGGAATTACCTCAACACCCCCATTGGTGCTTGGATGAAAAGCTGAGCTAAGAACCTGGGATGACCCAATAGACCACAGGAACTCCTCCAAAATTTGGCCATGAATTGGACCCCTCTGCCTGAGGTAATTCTCCATGCAGGTGGTAGATGTGCTTCAGGAACAACTTAGCTAACTGGTGGGCTGAGGGTTGTCTGCTGCAAGGTATGAAACCTTATTTTCCTGTTTGGAAAATAAGTCTATTACAATCCAGATCACCATGTTTCCTCTACTTTTTGGCAACTCCACTATGTCCGGGGTGGGTGGGTTCCTGGTCGTTTTTTCATTGCTGCACAGATGGTGCAACTTTTCATATAACTGTCCACATCTTTATGCCAGGCCACCAGAATTGCCTCTGGCACCAAGTGTAAAGTCTTTAAGAAACCAGAGTGGCCTGCCAGTTTGGTGTTGTGGGTCCTCTGAAGAACTAGGGTGCAACGTAGAGTTTTGTCCCCTTCCACGCCAGGTTCTCTCTTTTTTTCAAAGTGTGTTCATTGTCCCGGAACCAGGGGTTTGCTAGCAGTTTGGTTTTGAGTTTCATAGTTAGGTCGTCTGTGGGTTGGTCTTGCCGATCATGGCATTGTCATCTGGTGGTTACTTGGGCAGCTATTTGGGTACGAGGGATGATAGTGATTACGACCTCCTCCCTTTCACATTTGTACTGAGGTATGCGGGAGAGGGCATCAGCCAGAAAGTTCCTCCCCCCCGGGATGTGTTTTAGCACAAAGTCGAATCAGTTGAAGTATTGAGCCCATCGGAGTGTTTGAGTGATAGTTTTCATGGGATCTTAAGGGCTTCCAGATTTTTATGGTTGGTCCAGACTTTGAATGTTCTCTGCCCCCCTTCCAGCAGGTGACACCAGGTTTGCAGTGCCCATCTCACCGTGAAAGCCTCTTTTTCTCATGCAGCCCATCGTTTCTCTGTGTCCGTGAGCTTGCGGGAGGTGTAGGTGAAGGGGTTTAGGCTTCCTTCGTTGTTTCTTTGGAGTAACACTGCTCCCACTGCCACATCATTGGTGTCTGCTGGCGTCATCACAAAGGGTTGTTTGAGGTCAGGATGCTTCAGTACTGGTTCTTTTGCAAACAGTTCATTCAGTGTTTCAAATGCTTTTTGG
Source organism: Notechis scutatus (assembly GCF_049901735.1). NCBI lineage: Eukaryota > Metazoa > Chordata > Lepidosauria > Squamata > Elapidae > Notechis > Notechis scutatus. The sequence goes on along the minus strand of NC_142025.1, from coordinate 29,277,995 downwards.
CAGGTTAGGTCCCACTGTAGGGGCTGTCCTGGACAGGGTTTTGTTCCTGGGCTCCCTGTCTTTAGGAGGTCCATCTTGGGTTTGGCAATCCTTGTGAAGGAGGGGATGAATTGTCAGTAGAAGTTTGTGAACCCAAAGAAGTTTTGTAGCTGTCTGGGGGTACAAGGGGCTGCCAGCCCAGAACAGCTTATACTTTGGCTGGGTCCATCTATATGCCCTCATTGGAGACTCAGTAGCCTAGGTAGTCCAACTGTGCATGGTGAAATTCGCATTTCAACAGCTTGACATACAGGTTTGCTGCTAGAAGTTTTTCCAGTATCTGGCAGACTAGGAGTATGTGGTCGTCCATTATCTCAGTGTAGATGAGAATGTCGTTCAAGTAGACAAAAAACCCCTTATAAAGATGTTCATGTAGCACCTTGTTTATTAAATGCATGAGCACTGCCAGGGCCCCCTGTAGTCTGAAAAGCATGACCTTGAATTGGAAGCTCCCTAGGGGGAAGTTGAATGCTGTTTTCCATTCATTTCCCTCCCTGATGTGGACTCGATGGTATGCTTCTCTGAGATCTAATTTGGTAAAAGACCTTCCCTTTGGCCAGATGAGATAGCATGTCCTTCATGAGCAGAAGGGGGTATAGATTGTGTATGCACAGTCCATTGATCGCTCTAAAGTCAACACATAATCTCATAGTTCCATCTTTTTTTTCTTTGAATAGGACTGGGGCTGCAACCTGTGGTTTGGCTGGCTCAATGAACCCTCTTGCTAAGTTTTTGTCTATATATTTGTGCATTTCTTGCATTTCCGAGGGGGTCATGGCGTACATTTTGAGTTTTGGTAGTTTTGCCCCAGGAATTATTTTTATGGCGCAGTCTGTCTCATGGTTGGAAGGTAGGATGTTGCACTCAGTCTTTCTGAATACTTCAGCGAGGTTTGATATTCTCGTGGGATGTGTCCGTTGGGATGTGTCTCTGGGGTTTTCTCGGAGGTGGCTGCCAGTTGTTCTGGTGAATCCTCTGGAAGGGTTCCCTGTGTGGGCGGTTCTTCTATTTGATGGTAAGAAAAGGGTTGGGGTCCCGTCGCTATCCTCAGTCTGTGGCTACCTCCTTTCCACCAGATGGTCGCGTCCCACTTGTCTAGCCAGGAAAGTCCCAGTATGACTGCATTTGTCATTTTGGGAGCCACTACGAATCAAATCATTTCCCAGCAATCCGCTAGTCTCACTGGTTTGGTTAAGTGCATGGCATAAGCTCCTCCCAACAGGTAGTCATCTACCTGTTCAAACCGGATCAGGTGGGTCATGTTAGGAATTGCTAGTCACCTAATAGTTGGGTTGGAAATATATAAACCAGGATAGACATTTAATACTGTCTCTTTAAGGAAATGGTAAAATTGTAATTGGGTGTGGTTCTTCAAACGGCCATAAGATGGAGCCAGAAACCTGGTTTCCCAGAGAGTTTTGCAAGTTGCTAGTTGGTCAATGTTCTGATGTTCACTGTTTTTGTTTTCTGCATTTTTCCCTATTGACTGTTGCTGATTGTTGTTATTCTTGGATTGATGTGAGTCTATTACTGAACTGTTGATACTGGACTTTTGTTATTGGACTATCCTTGGACTGAAAACTGACTGCTATAACCGTATGACTTGGACTGTTTGTTGGATTTTGCTTAACCATTTACTGGAAGTAAAAACCTACATTTTACTATACAGTGTATCTGTGTGCTGGTTGTGTGTTATTCTTCACCACTCTCACTACGTCTCCTTGTGTGCGCTCATTCTCCTAAAAGGGAATTACCTCAAAAGGTCAGCTTTTTTGCTCTGACCCCCAGTTTCAGGACCATGGTTAGTTTGATCAGGCACCTAGTGCAGCCTGAATCTATTATGGCTTGGAAGATCCCTTGAATCCCTGTTTTTGGGACTGTGAGCCATATTGGGAAGATGAAAGGGGGAACTGGTCCACTCACCACTGTGGTCCACTGTGTGCACTCATTCCCCTAACGGGGAATTACCTCAACCATGGTTATGAGCCCACGCCATACCAGGCTCAGATAACTGAGAGTCAGTGTGAATACACAGTACCATATACAGACAGCTGTTTACTGTTTAATTGTGGGTTACTGTCCTGGTAAAGATGGCACAAGACCCTTCAACAAGTCTATCACTGATAACTCGGTTGGATGGAAGAAACTATGTTTCCTGGTCTATGAAGTGCAGTCTACTTCTGCGTAGAGAAGGGTTATGGAATGCAGTTCAGAATCCACTGGATGTAAATGCTTGGGATCCAGATGATGAGGACGATGCCAAGAAGTTAGCTGACTTTAAACAAAACAACGAACAAGCTCTTTGTATAATTGGACTAACACTGAGTGACCAGCAGCTAGTCCATATTCGTGGAGAAGAGTCTGCCGCTAAGTGTTGGGAGAATTTGAAGAGGATTTATGTTCATGACAGTGTAGGTGCACACATACATCTGTTTAGAGTACGTCTTCTGAAAGGTGGAGATATGTTAGCTCATTTGAACTTTATGAAAAGAACTTTTCAAGAGCTACATGAAAAGGAACTGATTTTTTCAGAGCTGCATCAGGTTTACATCATTCTTTTCTCATTGGATGAAAGTTATGATGATTACGTATCTTCACTGGAAGTCCTGCCCAGGGATAAACTGACATTGACTGACATAACCGGAAGTTTGTTAGAAGAGGCAAGAAGATGGCTGGATAGGAACCAACTAAGAAAGGAACAACCACAAGAAGAGGATTTATCTTCAACTGCCCATACTGTTAGGAAATGTTTTTCTTATGGGGCTAGGGGACATATAGCTAGATTCTGTAAGGAAAACGACAGAATACTGGTGATCACCAGAAGGATAAGAAGAATGTTAATTTAGCTATGTCTAGCAATTCAATTGTAAACCATGATTTGTGGGTTGTTGATAGTGGAGCATCGTAGTGCATTACTAAAGATAAAGAGAGGTTTGTAAAGATGTCCATGAATAAGCAACATGTTTCACTGGCAAATGGGTGGAAGATGAAAGCATCTGGTGAAGGTACTGCATATTGTTCATGTGTAAATGAGCATTTAACTATGTTATATGTACCTAACTGAAATTTAATTTGTTATCAGTAAGGGCTTTAGTTAATATTGGTTATGTAGTAACCTTTAGGGGAAATAACTGTATAATAGAGAAAGAGGGTAAAAGTGTTACTGCTAATTTAGTGAATGATTTATATGTTATACATCAGGGGTGGGCAAACTACGGCCCGTGGGCCACATCCGGCCCGTTGGTCTTTTTAATCCGGCCCGCCGAAGATTGGTACAGAATTAAGGTTTGATGTGAATGATTGAATGATTGCATTCATTTGATTTTGACTTGTAATGACAGGCATTTCGACACCAGGTAGCGGCCCGTCTGTCAAATTTTAAAAGTCAATGTGGCCCCCGAGCCAAAAAGTTTGCCCACCCCTGTTATACATGATAACAAGTTGAAGATGGCTAACTCGGTTTATGTTAAGCCACATGATGAATGTATACATTTACTGCATAGACATCTGGGACACATTAATTTCAAAATGCTCAAATAAACAGTTGAATTGTCAGAGAGAGTAAAATTAAAACCCTGTAACAAGTATTTAAACTGTAATGTCTGTAGTCAGGAGAAAAGCAAGGTTACTCTAGCAAACAGACTGAATGGGTTTAAGACCAAAGAACCTTTAGAGGTTGTGTTTGCAAACATAATTGGTCCTAAAAAAACCAGTTTGGGAGGTGCCTGCTATGTTTTGAGTATAATGGACCATTACTCATGGTATGGTTTCTGCTATCTCATGAAAAACAAAACAGAAACATTCCAACATTTCTTTAATTGGCTAAGTTTTGCTAAAAGAAAAATGAGGAGTAAAGTAATTACTGTAGTTACTGATAACGGGACTGAGTTTATTAACAAGAGATTCCAAACTATGTTGAAATTGGATGGTGTTGAGCATAAACGTTCTGCACCTTACAGACTACAACATAACTTGTTTGTAGAACGAAGAGGGCAAATGTTGCAAGCCATGGCTTGCACTGTTATCTGATTCAGGTTTGCCTGAAACACTGTGGGGTGAGGCCATAATGTGTAGCAACCATGTGTTAAACAATGTGGTTAACACAACAACTGGTGAATTGCCATTCACTCATTGGCATGGCAAAAAACCAAATTTAAGTTATCTACACACAATTGGAGCTCCAGCATGGGTGCATATTCCCTCACAAGTAAGACTGAAAGGGCAACATAGAGCAAGGAAATTATTTTTCGTAGGTTACGAGGCCAACCATAGATCATTTAGATTTTGGGATCCAGGCACAGCTCATGTTTACTGTAGCACTAATGCTAAATTTCTTGAGCACATTGGGTGGAATAAACTGGAACGGGAATCCAGCAATGATGTTATTATTGACACCAAAGTAGTTCCTAAAGATAAAATAAGTAAACCACAAATAGCCATTAAAGAGGAAGAACAGGCATAGGAGGAATAGGAGAACAGGAAAAGGACAAGATAGAAGAACAGGAACAGGTGGAACAGGTGAGTCCACCAATAAGCACTGTATTACCTAGACATTCAACCTGAGTAACATGACCACCTGATAGATATCAGGCAAGTATTGTATGCCAAGTAAATACAGTTCCTAATAACTACAATGAATTGAAACTGTATCCTGCTAAGGATTAGGCTGCTTGGCAGGAAGCTATGGATAAGGAACTAAAATCTTTACCAAGGTTGGAGGTACATGAAAATGTCAGATTACCACCAGGTGAGCGTGCCATAGGGTGTAAATGGATTTATAAGATTAAGATAGGTGTAGATGGGACTGTTACCCATAAAGCCAGGTTAGTAGCACAAGGGTTCAATCAGACAGCAAACGACTATGATGAGGTGTTTGCTTCAAGTCTGAAGGCTACTACATTACGAGCAGCATTAGTGTGGGCAGCTAAAGAGAAATACATTGTAAATCATTTAGATGTAGAGACAGCATATCTGCATGCACCGTCGCAATACACTATATATTTAAAGAAACCTTTAGGTATCAAAAATGATAATACAACTGATTGTTGGAGATTGAAAAAGAATCTTTATGGCTTAAAGCAAGCAGGATATGAGTGGAATCAGTGTATAGTTAAGGAATTAACTACGATAGATTTTGTAGCTGGTATGGCTGATCCATGTTTATTTAAAAAGGAAAGTGATGGTGTAGTTTTATTGTTGCTATTATTTTCTGATGACATAGCATTAATCACCAAAACTGAAGAAGAAACTACTAAAATAATATCACTGTTAGAGAAGAAATTTAAGATAAAACAGTTAGGAGAAATTAAACAATATCTTGGATTAAAGATAGATAGAACTAGGGGAGGATACAAGATCTCACAGGCAGATAAAATTAACCAATTACTAAAAAGTTTTAAAATGGAACTTTGTAAACCGGCTAAAACACCAATGAGCCAGGAGTTTAGTCACAGTGATGTACAAAGTCCTATTTTTGATAAAGATATTTATCAGTCCTTAGCCTAGTCCTAGCTTATCTTATCTCAGTAATTGATCAAAGCCAGATATTGCATACAGTGTTAACCAATTAGCGAGATTTAATACTGAGCCAACTGAAAGGTACTGGAAGCTGCTAAGTGTGTGTTAAGAAATCTGAAACAAACAATGCATTATGCATTGTATTTGGAGCCTAAGGATAAACTAAGTCTAACTGCATATGCCGATGCAAGTTTTGCTACAGACATAAATACACGTAAATCTACATCAGGTACTGTAGTATTATTAGGAAAGGTGTTGATTGTATGGAGGTCTATTCGACAGAAATATCTAAGTTTGTCAACAATGGAGGCTGAAATCTCATGTTTATCTCTATTATGTACAGATTTAGTTTATTATAAGCAACTATTGATTGATATGGGAATTGATGTAACAGATTCTATTGTTGTTTATGAAGACAACCAATCAGCAATACAGATGGCTTCCAATCTTGCTGTAAAGACAAGATCAAAGCACACAGATTTAAGATATTTAAATGTGAGACAATGTGTGCAAAGTAAGATGATTAAGCTGGAATACTGTATGTCACAAAATAACATTGCAGATCATTTTACAAAAGCCCAAGGCTCTGTAAAGCATAAGGCTTGCTGTGAGGATTATGGACTTAGAATGTAAGGTTGTATATATTGTCCTACCCAAAGGGGAGAATGTTAGGAATTGCTAGTCACCTAACAGTTGGGTTGGAAATATATAAACCAGGATAGACATTTAATACTGTCTCTTTAAGGGAATGGTAAAATTGTAATTGGGTGTGGTTCCTCAAACAGCCATAAGATGGAGCCAGAAACTTGGTTTCCCAGAGAGTGTTGCTAGTTGCTAGTTGATCAATGTTCTGATGTTCGCTGTGTTTGGTTCCTGCATTTTTCCCTATTGACTGTTGCTGATTGTCGTTATTCTTGGATTGATGTGAGTCTATTACTGAACTGTTGATACTGGACTTTGTTATTGGACTATCCTTGGACTGAAAACTGACTGCTATAACCGTGTATGACTTGGACTGTTTGTTGGACTTTGCTTAACCATTTACTGGAAGTAAAAACCTATATTTTACTATACAGTGTATCTGTGTGCTGGTTGTGTGTTATTCTTCACCACTCTCACTACATCTCCCTGTGTGCGCTCATTCTCCTAACGGGGAATTACCTCAACAGCTCAGCTTTTTCACTCTGATCCCCAGTTTCAGGACCGTGGTTAGTTTGATTAGGCACCTAGTACATCCTGAATCTATTATGGCTTGGAAGGTCCCTTGAATTCCTGTTTTTGGGACCGTGAGCTGTATTAGGAAGATGAAAGGGGGAACTGGTCTACTCACCATTGGGTCATTTTTGCCCTCGTCCTTGCTGTCCAAAGAATCTGGCAAATGATCACCATAGCCTGGGGTTGCTCCACCTTTGGCTGGATGGGGAGGAACCTCTGCCTCCTGAAGGGCCATCTGGGATGCCTTGGTAGCACGTCTGGGGCGTTGTTCCGATCGTGCTCTGGGGGTTGGCTCCATACTTGGCTTCGGGTCTGGGGTTGTACACACCCTTGCCATATGCCCTACTCCCCAACATCTGTAACATTTAAATGGACTTCATGAGAGGGCCGGTTTGGGGGCTTATCGTGGTGCTGCAGTATCCTGTTGGCTGGGTGGTCTCTGATCTGGCTGCCTCTCTCTTTGGCTCCCAATGGCTTTCTCATATCATTAGCATGTAATGCCCCATATTGGCTGCTTGGAACCACTCAGAGAGTCAGTTCTGGATGACCCAATAGGCAGTTACTTGGCTAATTTGCTTGTCCAGGCTGGTTCTAAAAAAATGAACCAGCATCCGCTCAGGCACTGATTCTCCTGAATTCACAGATGTGTTCCTTGATGGGTCACCCTCCCTGCTTTACATTGCTCAGCTCATCTTCCACATATAGGTCTTTCTCTGCCTCCACAAATCTGACCTCTAGCAGTTATAGGAAGTCATCTATGTCATGTAGTTGGGGGGCCCTTCTCTTGTGAGGGGTTGCTAGCCATCTTCTTCCTTCTTCCTCTAGCCCCTCAGAAATGGCATTCACCATGGCTCTAGGGGAGGGGTAGAAGTGTCCATAGTGTTCCAGGTAGATCTCAGCTGAGTCAAGGAATAAAGCTAGCTGGTCTGGGTCTCCCTCAAATTTCCCCCTGAACCAGGACGGTTCATTGGGCTCTGCTCCTTCCTCTTTCTGTCGCCCTCTGTAAGCCTACACTTGTGGTGGATGACCTTCCTCCCCAGCTCTAGTTTGCACAGGAGGAAGGGACTGCCTGCTGCATGGGGGAGGCACTGGCTGCCACTGTGGACTCTTTTTTCTTCTGGTGTGTAGAGAGGGAGGACTATGGTTTCACCTGTTTCTCCCTGCTTCAAAAGACCCTGTAAAACTTTCCCTCTGTTTTGGGTAGCAGGACATCTTGATCGGTGGCCTGTTCAGATCCCTCTCTCATCTGCTCTATGGATCTCCCCAGGGATTCCATCAGCTACTTATCTGGTTTTCTCCTTTCCAACAGAGCAGTTTTCTCCTCTTTGGAGTTGAAGAGGAGCTGTCCTCCTAATGTAATTATGCTGTCAGTTTCTGTTTGCTTCTGGCTGGAGGCCAAGCTTTCTCCAGATAGCCTCTGCCATGGCTGCCTGAGCTTTTCTCCATGCATCCCAGATGTCGGGGAGTGATGGAAGAGGCCGGGATGCAGGCACCCTTTAGATTAATTAAGAAAGTTGGCTATCTGTCAGGATTCCAGCAGTTACTCCAATTAAATCATGAGCCTCGAGCCACACTCCCCAAACTTGAATGTATTTATTAGAAGTTAACATGCCGGCATTATCCTGAGTGTAGCTGACTCTGAGATACGTAATTCACTGTCACCCTTGATCCTGTTTTCCCCCCACCCTCTGGGTGTATCATCCAATGAAACACGTTCATAGCCAAGAGTCATCAATCATGCTCTCCAGTTAGATTTTTGTGCGGCAGAAGCTTCATTCATCTAATTAGTCTCTGAAGAAAATATGAACGGAATGTACTTTGGATTTCACACTGCTCCCCACCTTCTTTCTGTTGACAAATATAAAACGTGTATACAAAATGTTTTATGAGTTCACAGCATGACTCTCAATCCACTCAGACTTAAGTAACCCAAAGCTCATCTTTACTATATGTTGTGTGGTTAGATATTCAAAGGTTGAAAAATTTCTATTGAACAAAAGGCCTGGGGAAGGATAGAGAGATAGCTAGAAGGGTATATTATATGTCTCTAAAACTAACTTAAAATTGACTATTTTTCAAAGGTCTCTTGAAAGAAATATAGAAGGAACTTGACCCATATAGTTTGATCAGGAATGACCATTTTTAAGGCTATGGCTATACCAATAATACTGAAATTGTTTTTAGGATTATATTTCAGTTGATGTAATTGTATGAATGAAAAGTATTGTTACTTTTCTAACTTATTCCTGATTGTAACAGGAAGCTCAGGACTCATCCTTCTAAAGAAAATAATGCTGAAGAACAAAGCAGAAGAGCCAAAAATATGAGGCCAGTGGATCATCCATCTGGTTTGCTGCTTCACCATTAGCTAAACACAATATTTGGTTCCTGGATAGGATTCAGCCAAGACCACAGGGCTTGTTCAGGGTCTGACAAGATTGCACCTGCTTCCTCTTGAAAGGCTCCTTTTGAAGTCAGTTCTTGCTGTTACACCAAAGCTGCAGCTGTTCTTAGAAGGAGCCATCTTGGTCTTACTGTTCCTGTTACATGGTTTTGCTGCATATTCTGTTGAGTTTTCATGAGGCCAATTCACAAGGGCTTAGTTTTGTCTTTTGTGGTATCAGTAGCAGCTGATACGGATAGAGGGAGATTGAAGAGGAGTTAAATGTCTGTGACATTTTAGGTATTTCCTTCTAACATTGTGCCAATCATATCAATATCACACCTGCTCCAAACCTGTTTGGGCCTTTAATTTCTGTAGTGTCCTGTTCACATAGATCTTCTGTGTTATGTAGAGACCTGGAATAAAGGACAATTAATTATGCAAGAAACCTACACTATGAGGAAATGTTAGTCTCCAAATAGTTTGCTCCATGAAATGAAGACAATTCTTCATCCTGAATTCAATTTATAGATGCTGATGCAATGTCAATACTGGTTAAGGAATGATAGTTTTAACCATATTTGAAGCAGCGTAAAAGGGCAAGGACATAGCATATGGTTCTTCCAGAGGAATTTCAGAGCTCAAGAAAAATTGCTTTGATGCTTGCCATTTTAAATGGTAGTTTTATTTGGCCTAAGAGTTCTATCTATCTGTCACTGAAGTTGCTAGAATTTAGCCCAATTTAACACATCTCGAAAAAGCTAAGTAGAATTAGAACTGCTTAGTAATTGAATGGATCCATTATGGAATCCCAGAACTTATAGGCTTGACTAAGAAGTTGAAGAAAATATCTGAGATGAATGCAGTAACAAATAAGTTCTGTACTGTTTCTAAGAAAACCATATTTGTCCATATAATGACCAGGAGATGACTCAGATCAAAAGAGATTAACTTCTTTTAAGGCTAACACTTGAAAAGGATAATCAGGCATTCATAACACATGGAGGACAGTAGGCCTTTTAGTGGAAATATAATGAAAGAGAAGAAATCAAATACTTCTACTTTCCCCTCCTACATCACAATTGACTTTTTAAAAAATTGACACAGAATCAGTTAGGGTACAAGTACTTGGTGACACCCTAGATAAATTTATTATAGATTTCTAAGCTGTTCCTCTGTCAGATTTAATGTACAACCATGAGACAGAGAGCGAGAGATTGTCTTTCTTGTCAACAGGGGCCAAAGAGTAACTGAAAACAAGTGACAAGATGATGATACGATATTTGGTGTGTTTTCAAAGTCCCAGCACTTGAAATGCTGAGAGTCTTTGCCTTCATTTTCAAGTATCTATTAATGCTTTCTGTATAGTATCAATATGTATGTATGCAAGCTCAGAGTCAATAAAAATATTAATAATGGGGAAGAGGTGTCTATTAAGCTGAAAAATCTATTAAATATGAATGGGGTTTTATGATTGCATAACATGGAATTATGTAAAAAGAAGACATACTCAATGTACGTATAGCTTATAATATACAGAGCACATATTGCACATGAACACACACACTTTCTGTAGCTTATTTAATATTGGCAGTTTTATTTTTCTTGTAGATCTCTTTTTATCAGTTGCATAATGAGCAGACCTCATCAGGTGAAATGTTTCATGTAAGAGGAAAAGCTTAGATTTAAGCCTGGATTACACTTCTCCTTCACTACATGTCAGGGTATGTATGCATCTGCTGTTCATATACAGTTGCATAGCTGTTGTATTTGTACATATTTACTTCATTTTGTCACTTGAATGTATCTTTCCTTTTGCTTGCCTTTCAACAGGAGATTGGATCAACCAGTCAGCATGTAGGACATGCACCTCTGTATAACACTCAGTTGGGATTTGGGAGGAGTGAATGTCAGCCCATCTTCAGCCATCTACAACCTATCCTTACCCATCAAACCCTTCACAGTATGTGAAGACACCTATGGGAAGTTGCAGGCAACTCTAAATCAAGCTTTACTTTAATCTGTAATGCAATTTTTAAATAATTCAATTATTCTGGACTTTGACTGATAGCCAAGGGTATGTTCTTGAAGACTTTGTATCCCAAGGCCCAAATACTGAGGAATAATATTGATTTATCCTAACTTTGAACCGATAAATTTTATCAGCTATCATCCAGATTTGAAAAAAGTGAATATTGTAGGGTGGAGCTGGTATCTCTTTGGTTTCAATGAAAAACAAATGAAAAAAGACTATAGACTAGACTATGCAGAGATCTAGATTCAAATGACAAAATGTGATCAGCAACCATACCAATGAGTGTCCATGCAGTACCTATGAGATACTTAAAGATGATGCACCTTTTGCTAGGTTGAGTAACCATGTAATCTCAGAAAAAGATACATTTCCTTTAAGGTGTTCCTGAAAGGGGTCCTATGCCATTGGAATAGCCAAAGCCCAAATTTATATTCATGTGGATAAATTAAGATTTCTAATCTGCAAATTATCCTGAAAGTCAACATACTGTTGCCCAAATCCCATTAAGAAGGATATATGAAATTCCAAGGAAGCAATGACAGACTGAAGAGCAATCTGTGAGAGCAATCTGATGCCCATAGAGGAAAAATGAGCCACCAAATGGAATGGCTCCTTGGAATTCCTCTCTGAAGTGGTGTCCCTTGAGGATATTGTAGGACAGGGGTCTCCGGCAGGGTTTCAAGATCTGGGGAACTGAGGAATATCATCTCTCTTAAGCCACTTTTTGTTGTCTCCAAAAGGACACTGGGTTTGCATACTTTGTTGCTTAACCACTTTAGAAAATTGCTTGTTAATAGCTTTTTGAATGTTAAGAACCTTCAGTAGGGCAATTTTTCTTATATTCTGTCCTTAATGAAAAAAGTTTCATGCAGTTTTTTTTTAAATAAACAGTCAAAGAGAAATTAGAATGTGGATTTCGGAAAGTTATAAACAAATTAATGGGGCAAATGGACTTGAAATGAAGTAAAAGAATATATCCTGTGATTTGTTTAAAATTTTACCAAATACAGATACACACAGAGAGAGAGACATTATATATCAATTTTGAAACTAACTATAGGAAACCTTCCTATTGGAAAGTGTTTCTGATTAGGTAAAAAAACCTGATAAGAAGGAATTTCAAAGAAGAAATAAATAAAAAAGTAAATATTTTAATTAATGGAAAAGAAACCCATTAATATAGAGTTAAACAGAATTCAAGGATATCTGAGAACAACACACTCAGAAACTAGCCTTAAAATTGATTCTGTGCTATTATTAAAATATATTCTAGTATAATCTGTTATTATAAAATTATATGCTATTATAAAAATGGATTCAAAGAAGACAAGCAGATTTTCAATGCCTTACACGGTGACAATCTGATTGGAATATGGATTTAAAATGGATTTAAACAAGTCTGAAAATGTATTTAAACAAGTCAGGCTATAAGAATGATATGGAAAATGAAGTTACACTGCAATTATAAATGAAACCTATTGAGGTCTTAATAATTAAAAAAGGCATACAAGTAATAAATCAGAAGAATGACTTGGATAGCTTTCTTGGATATACAAAAGAGGCATGTTAGACTTGGGAATGAGTTTCTGTGAGGACACTAAAAGAAAATAATAAGAAATAAATACTTTTTGGGATACTGGGTTACTTTTTGAAAAAAAAAGATCAAGTTTCTTAAAAGTATAGAGGAGTAAAAGGAGAATTAGTTAATCATTAAAATATATGTGTTATTTCTGGTAGATTTTTCTTGATTAGGACTGAATGACAAGGCTTTGAAGATTGTTTATAGATAAAGTGAGATGAGATATTTTTTTTTACTGTATTTTTATAGAAAGTGACAAGTTACTGTGTTAAAAGTAAAGATTGGGAAAAGTACATTTACTAAAAAATGTAAATGAATTTGAAATAAATTTGCAATTATAACTCTTAATGGACTGATAAAAAACAAATTATAAAGATTATTATTTATTTAGTGTACATTATGTATATATGGGAAGGAGATCTTTTGTTAAAATGATGAGAAAGATTATAAAGTACTGTACTTGTCTTGATAAAGAGGAAAGACATTTCTTTATATATCCTTTGCTTTATTCTTTTTCTCATTTTGTACTGTTCATTTTTTCCCTATTTTTTATATTTTTCTTAGTTTGTATTAGTTTTTTATCCTTGTATTTTAAAACGTTAATAAAAATTATTATAACAAAGAACAAGGTATGGATGGAGTAGGCTTTGACTTAAATTATCTAGTAAATTAAAATAACTTCCCTCTTCATATTGAAAGAGAACTGATTTTCAGGTACTAACATTTGAATTTTGGATTGCTGGAGATGTGCAGATGATGCTATAGCCATCACTCTTCACATTGTTCTGACTCATGAAGAACAGTGGAGGGGGTGGGCTATGTGAGGATGCTTTTTGTAGATTTTACTTCTGCATTTAACAGAACAAAATCCTTTGGATTATGGATTTCCTATCTGGCTGCTCACAGAGAGTCAAATTAGGTAATCATACCTCTTCAGCCCTCATTCTTAATATTGGTACGCCACAAGGTTGTGTGTTGAGTTCCTTACTCTATACTCTTTATATGCATGACTGCATTCCCACTCACACTAGTAATACTATTACTACATTTGCAGATGATACAACAGTGGTGGGACTCATCTCTGGAGAGGATGAGTCTGCCTACCGAGATGAAGTGGACCAGTTGCTTTCGTGGTGTGGAGACAATAACTTGGTCATCAACATCAATAAGACCAAGGAGCTTATAGTGGATTATAGAAGGAACAGATCAGACATTCAGCCCTTGCTTATCAATGGAGACTGAGTGGAACAAGTGGCCAGTTTTAAGTTTCTTGGTGTTACCATAAAAGAGGTGGGGTGCTCTGGCCTGGGGTGCTCACATTGCAGCACTAGTCAAAAGGGCTCAGCAGAAATTATACCACCTGAGACTTCTCAGAAAACAACAACTGAATGAAAAACTGCTGGTGACCAGAGGTGTCAGCCTCAAGATATCTTCCTAATAAGTATATTCTGTCTTCTAACTATTGCTTCTCTGCTGCTATGCCAATTTACTTCTTTCGGCTGTCATGAAACGGTGGGAGGGGGGAATCTTGGAGGGGAAGAAGGCAGGAGGTGTTTTGCATTCCTTTGCTGGGTTAGCAAGAGGAGGGGGGATTCCTTTCTTTAACTTTCCATTTCTTCGCTAGCCTCTGTCCCTTTCTGCGCAACTGCGAACTTTTATCAAAATATGTCAAGGTCAACTGACAGTAGCCTCATCACCACCTGGAGATGACCACATGATCATATTCAGAAGTTTTAATTGGAAGAATCATTTGAACTTTGGGGGGTGGGAGCAATTCTATTCCTTTGTATATGTGTTCTACCCGCCAATTTCTCAGTTTCGGAATTGGCTCTGTCGTTTCCACTTTATTTTCCAGTAAAAGGATAACCTTGCTCTACACCATGGAGTCTGAGTATTTCTTTCTTGGGATTTAGAGGGAGCACAAACTGACATTATTCCGAAACTCCCACATCAACCCACCCGGAGAAATCAGCAACTTTTCTTCCAAAAGGGGGTTTCATCTCATGTCGTCTCCAGCCAGCGATGAAGATGACCAGGGAGCTGCGGGGGGGTAGCCGATGCTGCTACCAGAGATGCCGGCTTCTGACCTACTGGCCGACCTGACTCTGGAAGAAACCCCAGCTGAGATGCCCAGATGGTCGTTGGGGGTTGGTTGGAGAGACCTTGAAGACCCCCCTCCTCCCAGGATCACTATAAGACAAAGAGGTACAAGGGAACGGCTGTGGCAAGAGGGGGAGGAGATGGAATACAGGCTGGATCAAGCCGGGAAATTCCTTATGGACGTTTCTGAGAAGCCCGGCACGGCTCCAAGGTATGAGGGGGAAGAGGGAGCGAGGTCAGCCCAGGGAAGTCGAGCTACCGCCACCCCCCTAGCCCAGCCTATGCTGGCGCAGCCGCCCGCCACCGCCCGGGGAGCCCCAGCAATAGGTGTGGTTCCTGGAAGACGCCACCTGCCTCCCTTAGATGTGAAATTTGGAGGAAATCCCAGAGACTTGGGGTTTTTCCTGGTACAAGTTGGGAGCTATATGGCAGAATTTGAAAGGGAGTTCATTTCTGAAGCAGCCAAAGTGAGATGTGTTACCAGAACCCTGGAAGGGATGGCAGCAGACTGGGTGGTGACTTTGTTCAATGATAACTCCCCCCAACTGCGGAGCCTCGATGTTTTCATGACTGCATTGAGGAGAAGGTTTGAGGACCCCCTGGCAGAGAGAAGGGCTAGGATCAGAATGAAGACTCTAACCCAAGGGGGAAGATCGGTTGCAAACTACACCCAAGAGTTCAGGCAGCTGGCACACCACATCCAAGGTTGGTCCCAAGGGGCCCTGGTAGAAGCCTACAAAGATGGCTTAAATGAAGATGCATACCACACGTGCATCTCCCGAAGGGACCCACGTGATTTGCAGTCGTGGTACTTGCTGGCGGAAGAGGTGGATATTGATCTAACTCGAAGCAGACGCAGAGGAGGTCCCGTCTGGAGAAAACCACTCCCCCCACGTCTCCGAGAGACCTCCACCCCCCAAAGGGGAGGGATGGCGGCAAGAGCCAAGACCACAGCCTGTTTCTGTTGTGGGAAGGAGGGCCACCGGATGGTGGATTGCCGGGTCAAGTCGGACCCACCGAAAGCGCGGGGCCCAGGGAGGAAGCCCGAAAACCCCTCAACCAAGCCTCGCGAAACTGGGCTGAAGATGAGAGAGGTTGTAGAGGTCGCCTTTCTGGCGGGAGAGGAGCTGGGACCTCCAACCCCACTCGACGAGAGCGAGACCGACTCGGAAGATGACGTCCCGGTAAGTCCTAACCAAGGGCCCATGACCATCCCAATAAAGTTAAGGGAGCCTACCTCTGGGACCGAGGGAGAGATGTTGGCCTTATTGGACTCGGGGTGCACGAGGTGCATAATTAACATGAAAGTAGTTAAGGGTATGGGCATTGGACTGAGAACTTTAAGAACGCCCATAGCTTTCTGTCAACTGGATGGATCTGTGGCGGGAGGTTGCCCAGCACGTTTTATAACGGAACCCTTAGAGATGACCATGGGAACTCACCGCGAGATCCTATGTTTTATTGTGGCCCCTGGGATGGAACAGCCTCTAATATTGGGATTACCCTGGCTTCGGAAGTGGAATCCTCAGGTGAACTGGAGAGGGGGGTGGATACGCATCCGCACCGATCGGCCACCGGAAGGGGAGGAGCAACACTATCCAGAAGGGGAGGAGAAATCCCATCCGAAGCCGCAAGTTCTGGCCGAGGCAGCTTCCACAGGTGTCGAACATGTGGAGGGGGAGGAGAAAATCCCGAAGGAGTACTGGGACTTAAGAGAGGTGTTTAGTGAAGAGGCTTCCGATGAGCTCCCTCCCCATCGGTCAACTGATTGCAGTATTGAATTTCTACCAGGGGTGACGCTCCCAAAACCGAAGCTGTATTCGATGACACCGGGGGAGCTGGAAGAACTGAGAGCGTTTATCGACAAGAACCTAAAACATGGTTTCATCACACCTGCCAGACCTCGAGTGGCGGCCCCTGAGATGTTCCGCGAGAAGAAAGATGGCTCCAAACGTTTGGTGGTGGACTATAGAAACCTGAACGCAGTGTCTGTGGAGAACGTGTACCCCCTCCCTCTGATGAAGGACATGTTAGCCCATTTGGCAAAGGGGAAGATTTTCACAAAGTTGGACTTGAGGGAGGCGTACTACTGAATCCGGATTAAAGAGGGGGACGAGTGGAAGACTGCGTTCAACTGCCCGATGGGTTGTTTCCAGTTCAATGTTCTTCCTTTCGGCCTACAGGGGCGCCTGCTGTTTTCATGCAAATGATCAATCAAGTGCTTCACGAACATTTATACAAGGGCGTTCTGGTCTACCTTGATGATATTCTCATCTACACGGAGACTAGAGACGAACATGTGAAATTGGTACGCTCTGTGTTGCACAAGCTGAGGGCAGCCAAATTGTACGCCAAACTGTCCAAGTGTGAGTTCCATCAAGAAAAAATCGACTATTTGGGATATCGTATCTCCCCGAGGGCATTGAGATGGACCCAGAGAAAGTGCGAGCTGTATTGGACTGGGCCCCACCGAGAACCCGTAAACAACTTCAAAGTTTTCTTGGATTTGCCAACTTCTATCAGCAATTCATCCCGTCTTTTGCTAAAATAGCCATGCCCATCACCAACCTCCTGAAAACAAAGGGGGAATTAAAACCAAAGCCCAGCCAACCGTTGAATTGGACCATGGAGTGCCAAGCTGCATTTGAAAAGCTTAAAAGACTTTTTGCTGCAGAACCAGTACTGAAACACCCAGAAATGGACGTTCGTGATCCAAGCTGATGCGAGCGATGTGGCGGTGGGGGCGGTCTTACTTCAGTTAAACGAGAAGGGGACACTACAACCGTGCGCTTACACCTCTCGTAAATTGACTGACACTGAAAGGAGATGGGCCGTTTGGGAGAAGGAAGCGTTTGCAGTCCGCTGGGCTTTACTAGCATGGAGGCATTTTCTGGAAGGAGCGAAGCACCCATTTGAAGTATGGACTGACCATAAAAATCTGGAAGCTTTAAAAACTCCTCGGAAGCTATCTCCTAAGCAAGTTAGGTGGGCTCAGTTTTTCAAGTGATTCAATTTCTCCTTGAAATATATTCCAGGGGGGAAAAAATTTATGGCAGATGCTTTGTCTATAATGCCTCAATACAACAGTATTCGTAAAGAAGTGATAAGGCCAATCGTGTCCACTACACAGCTGGCTGCCCCCATAGTTACCCGTGCGCAAAAGAGAAAACAGGAGAGAGATTTGTCCACTGACCTGATGGAACGATTTAAGGAGGTTTTGAAAACGGATGAGTGGTTCCTGGCAAATGCGAATAACTGCACCGTTCGAGATGGTCTAGCCTGGATAGGTGCGAAATTGTATGTACCTCAAAACCTGAGAAGCCAAGTGTTACAACAAACTCATGATTCCAAAGTGGCTGGTCATTTTGGGTTTGTAAAGACTCTACATTTGGTCAAACGGCAGTTCTGGTGGCCTTCATTGAAAAAGGACATCGAGACCTATGTGGCGAGTTGTCTAGTTTGCGCTTCAGCAAAAAGACCTCCTGGTAAACCACCAGGTTTGCTGCAAAATGTGGCTCAGCCAAGTGCTCCTTGGAAGGAAATTTCCATGGACTTTATAGTAGACCTACCCGAGAGCAGTGGACACACAGTCATTTGGGTAGTGACTGACTTGTTCTCCAAACAAGCCCACTTCATCCCTTGCTCCAAAATCCCTTCGGCGAAGACATTGGCCAGACTGTTCATTATTCATGTCTACAGGTTGCATGGTGTACCTGAGCGTGTAGTTTCTGACCGAGGAGTCCAATTTACCTCGAACTTCTGGAGGGAATTTTTGAAGTTAATAGGCTCCACCCAGAGTTTAAGCTCCGCCCACCATCCTCAAACTAATGGGGCTTGCGAGAGGACTAACGGGTGCTAGAGAAATACCTCAGATGTTACATAAATTATCAGCAAGACAACTGGGTGGAGTTACTGCCTTTTGTGGAGGTGGCATACAATAACTCTGTTCACAGCAGTATGGGGTTTACTCCTTTCAAAATAGCAACAGGGCAAGATTTTGTGCCTATACCTGAACTGCCTGGCGAAAACCCCAGTGTTCAATCGTTGAGCCGACTGGATATCTCAACTTCAACTTAATTGGCCGATTGCACGTAAAGCTTTAGACAAGCGCATCACTCTCATAAAAATTTGCTGACAGAAAGCGAGCCCCAGAGATGTCGTATAAGGTGGGCGATAAAGTATTCCTCTCGACCAAATATTTGCAGACTACCCAGAAATCGAAGAAGTTGGGGCCTAAGTATGTGGGGCCTTTTCCCATTGAGAGGATTGTAAATCCGGTGACTGTCCAACTGACTTTACCAAAGACTCTTCGTCGTATTCATCCGGTTTTCCACGTCAGTTTGTTGAAACCCGAACATACCTGTACCCTGAGACCGACCCAGTCTGATCCCCCCGTACCACTGTTGATTGAGGGTGAACAACATTTTGAGATTAAAGAAATTCTAGACTCTAGGAAATGGAGGGGTCGTATCCAATATCTTGTAGCTTGGAAACATTTTCCTCTGTCCTATGCTGAGTGGGTTAATGAGAAAGACATTAGGGCTCCTGAACTGCTTAAGAATTTTTATGCCAAATACCCTGATAAACCATAGAGATGTATGCCAATGTTAACATATGATTATTTTTTCTTACAGGGACTAATGTCCTTCTTCTAGGGGGTCCGAATGTCAGCCTCAAGATATCTTCCTAATAAGTATATTCTGTCTTCTAACTATTGCTTCTCTGCTGCTATGCCAATTTACTTCTTTCGGCTGTCATGAAACGGTGGGAGGGGGGAATCTTGGAGGGGAAGAAGGCAGGAGGTGTTTTGCATTCCTTTGCTGGGTTAGCAAGGGAGGGGGGATTCCTTTCTTTAACTTTCCATTTCTTCGCTAGCCTCTGTCCCTTTTTGCGCAACTGCGAACTTTTATCAAAATATGTCAAGGTCAACTGACAGTAGCCTCATCACCACCTGGAGATGACCACATGATCATATTCAGAAGTTTTAATTGGAAGAATCATTTGAACTTTGGGGGTGGGAGCAATTCTATTCCTTTGTATATGTGTTCTACCCGCCAATTTCTCAGTTTCGGAATTGGCTCTGTCGTTTCCACTTTATTTTCCAGTAAAAGGATAACCTTGCTCTATACCATGGAGTCTGAGTATTTCTTTCTTGGGATTTAGAGGATATTCAGCAGGTTCTGGCCAGTTCTGGAGAACGGGTAGCAGAAATTTTGAGTAGTTCAGAGAACTGGCAAATACCACCTCTGACTAGAGATTTTACATTATACTTCCCCTGCTATGCACACCAAGCCACACCCACAGAACCGGTAGTAAAAAAAATTGAATTCCACCACTGCTGGTGACCTTCTACAACTGCACCATAGATGGTATCTTAACATATTGTACCTCTGTATGGTTTGCCAATTGCACAGTGGTAGATAGGACAGCACTCCAGAGGGTTAAGGTAATTGCCCAGAATATCATTGGTTGCCCTCTCCTCTCTTTGGAAGAACTTTATAGCTCCCACTGCCTTAAGAATGTTCAAAACAAGAGGGTGGAACTGGCATCGTGACGGTACGATGCGTGATCTTGAGGCTCCAAGATCACCGTCGATATCGCCGCTGTTGGATGGTCCCACCAGACCAAAACCGTCCTGTAGAGATGGTGACAGAGAAGGGCACATCCTGTCGATTCCAGGGACACCGCAAAGTCCCTGTAGATCCAGGAGAAGCCCTTTTTGCTGGCAGCAGAGAGGCAGCCATTCAAGCTACTGAAGCTGGGACAGCTCTGGAACGGAAGAGATTTGGGAAGAAAGTGTATCAGTTTGGTGAGATGAATTTCTACTTACTATTTTTTGGAGAGAACACCCCAAAAGACTTAAAATGAAATTAAAAGTGAAGATAAAAGAGGTCAAGCAGTGAGATTAAGCTAAATTTAAACTGAAGGGGTTTTCTTCTTTTTATTGAAACCTGGAATTTGGCAAAAGCTTCTCAATTTTAAACTGGAGTGGTCTTCTTTTCTAATTTTTTATTTTTTAAATAATTTCTTTGAAAGTCTCTTTTGATTAAGATTCTTTTTTTAGCTTTTTCATTTGAGGTTTACTTTTTTTTCCTTTTTTTTCTAAAGACTACTTTTTTATCTATTCCTGGCTTTGGATATATGAGGAGAAGTGAAAGTGAAGGGAAATAAGTAACACTGCCATTGAGGCTTGGATACATTGTTTTCTTTTCTTTCCTACTTGTTTATGCATTGGTGTTACATTCAAGGACTCCGGGCTTTTTACTGCAAAATGATGAGCATGGTTATACAGGTGCTCTTCTGTGAAATTATTGATAGCTGGAGTCTGGAGTCTGGAATTGAAAGAAAGAAGATTGAAGTGACCTTGAAAATAGAACTGGAAAGTCTGATTTGATTTATCAAAGAGCCTTGGACATTTAATGGCAGTGGTTCACTTTCTGTCAGAACTGTTTGTTATCCTTTTTTTTTACTTCCCCTCCAGCTGGATTTTAATGTTTGGACTTTAGCTTTTTGATCCAGGAACTAGAGTATATGTTCCCCCTCCGTTTCTTTTGCTTTACCTTTTTTATTAAGGGAAATACATAGACTTCTACTTTAAAAAAATTCTTTTCTCTTTAAATTCTTTTACTTTTCCACCCTCTCTTCTTTTTACATTTTTTTCTTTTCTTTTCTTCTTTTATATACTTGGAACCAATTGGATTAAGGTATACAAGTGCCTGAAGATTTTTCCTTTCCCCCTTTTTACTTTTTCTCTTTATATTTTTTTATTGGGGTGGCAGTTGTCTGCTCTTGTTTCTTCTTTTTTCTTTTTTCTTTTACCAAGTATAACAAGATGAGCAGAAAGACAGCAGCCTCAGCTTCTTCAATACCAACTGCTTCCTCTTCACCATCTGGAGGACAATGATCAATACAGATGATGTTGCAACAGGAGAAGGAAGTGACACTGCAGATGATTATGCAAGGAATCCAAAAGATATAAGCAAAAACAGATGATATTGAAAAGAGAACAGAGAATATTGAGCAAAGAACTGAAAAGATAGATGAGAAAGTTGAGAATATCCAACAGATGATGATGAAATATGAGGATACATTTAAGAAAATTGAAGAACAAGATATACAAAGAGATAAGAAAATTGGAGCTATTGATACTCGATTGAGTGAGGTTGAAAGAGACAGGAGTGGATCATTGGGATGGGAAATGGACAGGTCAGAATTCTATTTGAGATTCCAAAGTATAGAAAAAGAAAAGGGTGAAAACCTTGCTGAAATAATGACAGAAATCCTGGCAGAAGTGTTAGAGATAACTAAAGAGAAGATGATGGATGGAATGGATGAATGTTCTGTGTCTATAGAAGATATGCAATGAGAAATAAATTACCAAGAGAAGTTCACATCAGATTTACTAAGAAAACTATCAAAACACAGATACTGCAGGTGGCAAGAGAGAAAACATTAAAGTATAAAGACAAAGAAATTGTGGTACTGAAACAAGTACCGAGAAGAGTGAGAGAGATGAGAAGAGAATTCTTATTTCTGACTTATTTCTGAAGAGTTGCTCAAAAGAGGAATAAATTACAGATGGTTGATACCAGAAGGTCTCATATTCACCTGGCAGGAACAAAGACACAGAATTGACACAGTTGAAAAAGCTGAGCTATTCTATCTAGAATATTTTAGAGGAAAGGAGGAAGATACAAGAAAAGAAGAGTTGTAAATCGAATTCCAAGAGGAATGTATAACAGCAATTGAAAAAGAAAAAGAAGAAGGTGCAGTAGGTGGTGTACCCAGAGAGCAATGAGAACCAAGATCTACTAGAGCAACAAATCCTTCTTATAAAGTCTAAAATGGATGAAAGGAAATTGATTACGATGAATATAAATGGACTCAATTTAGCTACTAAAAGAAGAAAAGTATTCCATAAACTAGAGAAATTAAATTTTGATATAATCTGCCTACAAGAAGTACATATTAAAAAACAACATGAATATATACTGAAACAAAAAAAAATTAGGGAAATTATTCACATCATTGACACAATGTAAAAAAAAGAGGTGTGGTCTTATATATTAGAGATACAATTCCTGCGGTACAAATTTATGCAGATGATGATGGAAGGATTTTGATGGTGGAAATAATGGACAATAATGTAAAAACACTTTTAATAGCAATTTATGCTCCAAATGATAACCAAGAAGAATTCTACAGGAAATTACATATGAAAGTAATTGAACTGGACTGTGTTAATATTTGTATAATGGGAGATTTTAATGGAATAATTAATTAACAATTGGACTATAAAACACAGAAAACAACAAAGAAAATTAGAAAGACATTGCCAAAATCCTTTTTTCGAATGATAGAGGAAATAAACTTAAAAGATGCATGGAGAGAAAGAAATGTGGAAAATAAACAATATACTTTTTATTCAAATAGACATGCATCATGGTCTAGAATAGATATGATATGGATGTCAACAGAATTATTTTCCAACATACAAGAAATTGAAATAGAAACAAGTACTTGGGCAGACCATAATCCAATGACTGTTACATAGAAAGGCCAAAAGAGGAGATCTAGTTGGACTTTAAATAATACCATATTAAAGGAAAAAGACTTTAAACAGAAAATTGAGAGAGAATTGGTTTTCTTTTTTAAAGAAAATAAAAAAGAGGATAAATCTTTACAGAATCTCTGGGACATGATGAAGGCCTACACAAGAGGTTTGATAATAGAATATACAAGAAAAAGAAATACAAAACAGAAAAAAACTTTCAAAATACTGGAAGATGACTATAAGAGACTGGAAAAAGAGTTACAGAAATTTCCACAAAAAAGACATTAAAATTAAAATGGACATAACTAAACATAAAATGGGATTAATGGAAAAAGAGGAATTAGCACAAAAAATTAAAAATGCTAAACAGAATTATTTTGAAGATGCAAACAAACCAGGCAGATGGTTAGCCTACAAATTGAGAAAGGAAAGAGAATCAAGAAGGATAAATCAACTAACAGATGAAGGACATGTCTGCTATGGAAATGCAGAAAAGAAAAAAATTATACAAGATTATTATGGAAAATTGTATCATCAAGAGACTATTCAAGAAGAAAGAATTAAGCAATAACTACAGGAAGTGAATTTACCCCAGATACCCAAAGACATTGAAACAATGTTAGAAGGGAACATAATGATGATGGAACTAACAGAAGCTTAAAAAACCAAAACATTGGAAAAGCACCAGCTCGGATTGCCAGCGGAATTTTATAAGACATTTCAGGAAATGCTGAATCTTCAATTACTAGAAGTTGTGAATGAAGTTATGTCAAAGAAGAGAATACCCAAAACATGGTCAGAAGCATACATTACACTTGTACTGAAGGAAGATACACCACAGCAAGTTAAAAGCTATATCCCTATTAAATTTAGACTATAAAATCTTTGCTTCAATCTTGGCAGAAAGACTGAAAATATATTTAAATAACTTTATTCATGCTGATCAAAATGGATTTCTGCCAAAGAGACAAATTAAAGATAATATGAGAATAATTCTGGATATTTTGGAATATGATGAGGCACATCCTGAAAAGCAAATGGCTCTGATGTTTTTAGATGCACAAAAAGCCTTTGACAGTGTGAGTTGGCGATGTATGTTATTGCAGCTGGATCAAATGGGCTTTGGTAAAAAATTTATTCAAGCCATAGACATGAAATATTATAAGCAAACTGCAAAGTTTATGATAAATGGAGAGTTAACAGATTTTATAGATATAAGAAAAGGGACTAGACAAGGTTGTCCACTGTTACGTCTGTTGTTTGTGTTAACATTGGAAGTGCTGAATAGGAATGTTAGATAAGAAAAAGAAATAAAAGGAATGAAAATTAAAAAGGAAGAGTATAAATTGCAAGCTTTTGCAGGTGACCTGGTATTTATATTAGAGGATCCACTGGAAACAGCACCTAAATTAATAGAAAAAATAGAAGAGTATGGAAAAGTAGCAGGTTTGAAAATAAATAAATAAAGATAAAACAAAGATATTAACAAAGAACATATTAGCAAGACGAAAGAAAGAGTTGGAGGAAGTCTTGGAAATCCAGGTCACAAATAAGGTTAAGTATTTAGGGATATATATAACAGCAAGATGTAGTACACTGAAAGAGGATAACTATCTTAAACTCAAACAACAGATTGTGACAGACTTGACAAAATGGGAAAATTTACAATTATCATTGATTGGGATAATATCTACAATTAAGATGAATGTATTTCTTAGAATCTTATATTTATTCCAGGCAATTCCAATTAAATTAAGGAAAGAGTTCTTTGAAGATTTAAACAAAATAGTGTTAAAATACATTTGGCAGGGAAAGAAAGAGAGAATAAAACTTAATCTGTTACAAGATGCAAGAATAAGAGAAGGCTTCGCTTTGCCCAATTGGGAATTATATTATCAGGTGACAAACTTGATGTGGGTAAAAGAATGGATAATATTAAGGAACAGTAGATTATTGACTTTAGAAGGACATGATTTGCTGTTGGGATGGCATGCTTTCCTCTGGTATAAGGGAACTAAAACACAGAGTATTTTGGAAGACATTATATTCAAGAGGCATTGTTTTTAAACTGAGAGAAGATAAAAAAGCAATATTATTTAAAAATTCCATTATGGATATCTACTATTGAAACTTTTTCTTATTTAATAACATATAAAAAGGAACAAACAGTTAGATATGGTGAGATATTGAATGAAAAGGGTGAACTTAAATCTATGCAAGTGTTGGAAGAATAAGGTATAAAAATGAATTGGTTTTCATATGTACAAATACAATCTAGATTTGATAAAGATCTTAACATAGAAACAGAAGGTTTCTATGATAAGTTAACTGATTTAGATAAAATTTTGATGGGTACTGATGATTTAAAAACTCTATGGACATTTATTAGAATTTAAATTAGAGGAAGAACAAGTTAAAGAAACGATGATTGTTTTGGGGAAAATTTTTGGAAATGGGATTGATTTAGAGAAATGGCAAAAATTGTGGTCTCAAAATTATAAAAATGACAATGTCAACTACATATAAAGAAAATTTGTATAAGATGTGTTACAGGTGGCATCTACCCCTGAGGAGAATTGTGAGAATGTTTAAGAACAAATTGGATAAATGTTGGAAATGTCATAAGATACCTGGTTCATATTACCATATGTGGTGGACATGTTTGGACGCAAAGAAATATTGGACTAAAATCCACACATGGTTGGAAAAAATGATAAAACAACACATAGATTTTAAACCTGAGATATTTTTATTGGAAATTATACTGGAAATATACAATAAAGCATTGAAATATTTGATTGTAAATGTTTTAACAGTGGCTAGAATTGTATTTGCTAAGAATTGGAAAAATGAAAAAATACCTATGCAGGAGGAAGTTATTAAGAAAATTATGTACTGTGCTGAAATGAGTAAATTGACATTTGAAATTAGACAAGAAGAAGATAAGCAATTTTATATGACATGGGACTTATTTTATCAATGGTTAGATAAAAAGACATGGTAATGAAATAGACTAGGAAGTTTTGTAATAGAAGATTAATATATATATATATATAGGCTGCCCCAAATTTAAATCTGAAACCACTGTAAAAGTCTGACCCACAGACGGACACAATACAGAAGCCTGATGATGGCAGATGAGATTCTGCTGAAACGTTGCTACAACTTTAAAAGAACTACAATGACGTGGGAAAATACCCGAACCAAGCCGAACACCATACATGTAAGTACCATCGAAAACTTAAGAAAACATATATATATATATTATATATATATATATATATATATATATATATATATATATATATATATATATATATATATATATATATATATATATATAATGTTTTCTGAGGTTCTCAAGGGTATTTGTATGTGGATCTTTGGTTATTCGGGTTTTCTCCCGCGTAAGATTGGAAGTATCTAGGCAACGTTTCGATGAAGTCTCATTCATCATCTTCAGGCTATATATATATAATACAAAATATATAACCATTGGATGAATGTATAATATAAATTTATAATAAAATCTAGAATATCTTGTATGAAATGATGGAATAATAGTTTAGTCAAATGAATGATTAATAACTGATAGATATGTAAGCATTTGTTAGATTGACAATTTGAGAACCTTTGTAACTTGTGAGTAAGGTCTATGAAAGGATAGCACAAAAGATTTGTAACCAACTGACACACTGTATATATATAATTGAAAGATGGTTTTATGTTTTTATGTTTTTGCCTGTATATGTTTGTCTTAAAAAAAAAATACAAAAAAAAAGAAATAAAGTTCAAAACATTCTCAAAGATCCATTCATCCTGGGCACCCTTTGTTTGAACTATTACTATCTGGCAGATGGTAGAGGATAATAAAAACAAGGGCAAATAGGCTGAAAACAGCTTCTATTCCAGGGCAGTAACTCTATTGAATTCTACTGTATAGTGAAATATTAATGCAATATCAGGGGGTTTAAGTTCAATGTATAGAATGTGAAGGATGTGTGTTTGTGTTTATTTTCAGTCATAATGTACACTGAAGATGGTATTTAATTTTGTTGTATGAGGTGCAATGACAATAAAGTAAATTAAATTAAACTAAACTAAACCTTGAATTAATTTTAGCAAGAAATAGTCAAATGTGGCATTTTTACTGTCTTTCACATCATATTTATTCTTGAGGATTTTTTTGAAAATGTTTATAAATTTTGCTTAATTTCTTTTTAAAACAAAGAAAGATTTAGTCAATTGTGTTGGCCAAATAAAAAAAGCATAATTACTGGTAATCAAGAGAGGGTTAACCTGCTGATGGCATTGCTATGTGTATGCGGGAAGGAAACTTCTTTTCCCTTGATTTCAGGAAACTTGATTTAGTAGGATAGAGGTATAGTACCCAGCTGAAGCCTTAGATAAACACTGGATAGCAGCAAAGAGTCAAGCTTATATCTGCTGATCCCCACCTCTGATCCAATGTTTTGGGGAATAGTCAGATTTTCAGGGCAATGTGAAAGTGATCAGGTTCATGGCTGCCCAAACTTTTGGGGAAGAAAATGTTCTGTAGGCCAGGTCCTTCATCAGAGGATGCATGTCTTCAGCATTCACTGACAATGTCTATGTGCACACCCTTTGGATTGGAAGTATCACTTTTAATACAGTTAATGTGATTGTTCTTAGTTTGCTTAATATATGTATTTGTGTAGCATATATCAAATTATAGTATGGTAGAGATTTTAGAGCTTGATTTGACTGACCGAGAATCAACCTTTGGGAGTCAGGGAGGGATATCCATAAGGAAAAGCAAAAGAAGATCCCTAAAGTAAAAATGGAGGCCTGTGCTATGAAAGAACTATGCCTTTTTATCTGAGTAACATACGCAATACATACAGGTGAAACTTGAAAAATTAGAATATCGTGCAAAAGTTTATTTATTTCAATAATGCATCTTAAAGGGTCATTACATGCAAAGCAAGGTAGTTCAAGCTGTGATGTGTCATAATTGAGATGATTATGGTTTACAGCTCATGAAAACCCCAAATCCACAATCTCAGAAAATTAGAATATTGTGAAAAAGTTCAATATTCTAGGCTCAAAGTGTCCCATTCTAATCAGCTAATTAAGCCATAACACCTGCAAAGGGCTCCTGAGCCTTTAAATGGTCTCTCAGTCTGGTTCAGTAGGCAGCACAATCATGGGAAAGACTGCTGACCTGACAGTTGTGCAGAAAACCATCATTGACACCCTCCATAAGGAGGGAAAGCCTCAAAAGGTAATTGCAAAAGAAGTTGGATGTTCCCAAAATGCTGTATCAAAGCACATTAATAGAAAGTCATGTGGCAGGGAAAAGTGTGGAAGAAAAAAGTGCACAAACAGCAGGGATGATCGCAGCCTGGAGAGGATTGTCAGGAAAAGGCCATTCAAAAGTGTTGGGGACTTTCACAAGGAGTGGACTGAGGCTGGAGTCAGTGCATCAAGAACCACTACACACAGAGGGATCCTGGACATGGGCTTCAAATGTTGTATTCCTCTTGTCAAGCCGCTCCTGAACAACAAACAACGTCAGAAGCATCTTACCTGGGCTAAAGAAAAACAGAACTGATCTGTTGCTTCTGATGAGAGCAACTTTTGCATCTCATTTGGAAACCAAGGACCTAGAGTCTGGAGGAAGAATGGAGAGGCACACACTGTAAGATGCTTAAAGTCCAGTGTGAAGTTTCCACAGTCTGTTGTTGATTTGGTGTCATCTGCTGGTGTTGGTCCACTGTCCAGGGTCAACGCAGCCATCTACCAGGAGATTTTGGAGCACTTCATGCTTCCTTCCGCAGACGAGCTTTATGAGGATGCTGACTTCATTTTCCAGCAGGACATGGCACCTGCCCACACTGGCAAAAGCACCAAAACCTGGTTCAATGACCGTGGGATTACTGTGCTTGATTGGCCAGCAAACTCGCCTGACCTGAACCCCATACAGAATCTATGGGGCATTGCCAAGAGAAAGATAAGAGACATGAACCAAGCAATGCAGAAGAGCTGAAGGCCGCTATTGAGGTGTTATGGTCTTCCATAACACCTCAGCAGTGCCACAGGCTGATAGCTTCCATGCCACGCTGCATTGAGGCAGTAATTGCTGCAAAAGGGCCCCAAACCAAGTACTGATTACATATGCATGCTTATACTTTTCAGAGGTCCAATACTGTTCTATGTACAATCCTTGTTTTATTGATTGCATGTCATATTCTAATTTTCTGAGATTGGGGATTTGGGGTTTTCATGAGCTGTAAGCCATAATCATCTCAATTATGACAAATCATGGCTTGAACTATCTTGCTTTGCATGTAATGAGTCTATCTCATATATTAGTTTCACCTTTTAAGTTGCATTACTGAAATAAATGAACTTTTGCACGATATTCTAATTTTTCAAGTTTCACCTGTAGAATAAAGGAGCAGAACAGGACCCAATAGATAACTCCTTAGAAAGAATCTAATGAAATCATGACATGTGTGCCTATGCTCTTACATTGTAAATGAAACTATCTTAATCTGAAATATTTGGACTGGAAAGTGAAGCAAAAATTATTTTGAATTTTTTGAGATAAGAGTAAATAATACTATACAAGTTAGAATAAAAATGCCTGGCTTTTAAGTGACTTCTTAAAGAATAGGAATAGCAAGGCAACACATGGAAAATAGTAAAATAATTGTGATCTTGCACTCATCTAGTTGACATTCTTTAAATAGGAACATCAAACCATGTCTTTTTGAATTTCCTTCTTTATATCTTTTTTTCAATAGCTGCCTGTGTGACAATATGAGATAACTCAATTACTACAAGGTGATAAGGATATATTAGACTCCTGAGAGGAATCTGTTCCTATACTAAGTCTCTAAGGCATACACGGATAAAAATAAGATAACATTCTGTGTTAATTATATTGAATGGTCAGAAAGTAAGAGGCAACTAATCACATGATTGCTACTTTTTTAAAAAAATAAAGATAAAAATTCAGTACTGAGCACTTCTGACAGAGAAACGTGGATGATGCTTACTATGCAGAACTTGTTCTTAAACCAAACATCATTTAGAAAATGGCAGATTTGCTTCATTTTGTAATTTTCATGTTTTGTGGAACAATGGAAAAGTTGTCAGTATATATCACTGTATATTAGAGCAAACTCTGGCTAACATACTAATCCACTTGATACCAAATAAGCCCATCAAAGACAGAGATTGATTTCTATACTTGTTGGCTCTTTAGCTAGTCAAACATGCACATGTTTGTTCAATTGAAAAAAGAAAAACATATTCAAAACAGTTCAGTAAGCAGCTGTGATAACCCAAGACTTTAAAAAATGTTGGTGGCAGTTGAGCCTGTAGAGAGAAAAATAAATGAGCTAAGAACAAAAAATCAGGCAGACTGGAAGTCTATCTGCTACACCTGTGGCTGATAATAGCTGTTAGATTGCCAGCTAAAGGGGGAGAAAACAGAAGGGGGAGAGAGAAATAAAACTGAAGTCTTTGTTTTTATAATAAATATTTAAAATAATTATTAGAGAATCACAAGCTACAGAAGTACTGCAGAGCTTGTTCTAGTTTGATGTGGACATTCTAGAAGTGGTTGAGTTTAGTTTACTCTTGACCACCCTGAAACCTCTGCTAGATAAAACAGTAGGCTTCTGATCAAAGCTAAATGGAAGCCACAACAAGGACACAACCAGGGCAAAGATACTAGCACTGTCTCAAGTGCCATAGCAAAGTAACAACTCCAGTGCTTCTCAAAGGGTGCACTTCTAATGGCTTTATTTGTGATGGGCCTTATACAGGATTATATAATTCTTGATGTTCTCTGAGCTTGGTTGCTTTCTTGCAGATGTTTCATCACTGAATGAGATAACATCATCAGTGCTAGAAGGAGTCTTTTATATATGATAGCTATTATATTATAATTCTTTGAGCTACATATTGATACAATGTTATTATATGAATTATTCTCCCCTTGATGCTATTAAATCTTACTGGTATCAAGAATTCTAGGGGCTTCTTTCCTAATATCCCCAGTTCTTCATCACTTCTCTGTTCATTGAAGGATTCAATATAGTTGGTAATAAAATGCAAGTTTTATTACTTGTGTTATATATTGTTACAAATTGTTTAAATATTAAATTTAGCAAATTTCTTTGTTGCATAGATTAATACTCATCATTTGAATCAAATAAGAATCTGATCATTGGATCAGAAATCTATAATCATGGCTGACATATAATAATGCCTCCTATTTTGTCTTTTGCTGGGAATAGCTTACTGCACTCTAATTGTGACGAATTTGTGAGAACTAAATGGTGGACAAAATCTTATAGGTATACATAAAAAAATACCTATCCCATCCCTGATACAAATATCAAGGTCAACTATCATGACTACATAGCCTCTCAAACAGCATTGGTTTAATAGCAACAATAAGAGCAAATGAGATGTCAAATCTGGAAGATTTACAGGGGGAAAGATTCATGGGAGGAAATGACTTTTGCCCTTTCAAGAAACTCTCCTGGGATGGGTAAACAGGACAGACTTCCATCTGTATTGTAAATACTCAGTCCCTGTCACTTGGGTACACTGGGATGATTCAATTGTTTATGTATATTATGGCTTTCACTAAATCATATGAAGAGAAAGAAAAATTGGCCTTCAATATAAAAAAAGTACAAAATTGTATTAGTTTTATATGACAAACTGTGTTTCTTTTTAAATATATATATATATATGTGTGTGTGTGTGTGTGTGTGTGTGTTTTCTTAAGTTTTTGCGGGTACTTACATGTATGGTATTCAGCTTTGTTCGGGTATTTTCCCACATCATTATAGTTGTGCTTTTAAAGTTGTAACAACATTTTGGCAGAATCTCATCTGCCATCATCAGGCTTCTGTATTGTGTTTGTCTGTGAGTCAGACTTTCACAGCTGTTTCAGTTTTAAATTTGGGGCTAGCCTACTGCTGTGCCAGAATGTTTTTTTCTTCATCCTGATTGGTTGGGAGTCTTGGTCTGTGTTTATTGGTCTTGGAATTTGCTGTGTTCTGCTTGATTGGTGTTTCTCATATCTTTTGTCTGTTTTGTGGCTTTTTTTGTCTTGATTGGCTGGCAACATTGTGTTCCTGTATTGGAGGCTTTTAGTGCAGCTTGGCTCTGAGTAAATGGACAGCTATCATTTATTAGGAAGCTAGGTTTCATCTGGGTGCCTGGTTGGGGTGTGTTTGAGGTGGAGGTATCAGGGGGGATCTGTTTGTGCCCAGGTGTTTGCCTGGCTTGTGGTGTGGAGATTTTTTTGTTTGTGAGTGCAGGCTTCCAAATAATTGACAGTCTGGTGGAATAGAAGAGATGATTCACACCAGTCCTCCCCACTCACCAGTATTTATAGAGATGGCAGCTCGATCACACACTGCTGCCAGCACTGGCACGGTCGAGCACCAGCCTGCGGATGGCAAGTGGGGCTCACTGAAACATCGCCAAGATATTTACCTACATGAAAAGACCGAACACACCTAGACCTACATACCTGCTTCCATGAAAATCTACAAATATATATATATTCGTAGATTTTCACGAGTACAGATATGCAGGTCTTTGCATGTTTGGGTCTTTCCCATGTAAGATTGAGAGTATTCATGCGATACTCGATGAGGTCCCACTCGCCATCTTCAGGCTAGTGCTTTCAGCTTCATGCTTGTGCGAGCAAAGTGTGATCGGAGCTGCCGTCTCTATAAATACTGGTTGGTGAGGTGTGGTGTGCTGGCTCTATTGTAAGCGGGCTGGTTGGCTGTGTTATTTCTTGATTGGTTGATGGAGTTGATGTTTGCAGATTAGTTGGCTTTTTCATAAGAACCTGTGTGGCTGAGGTGCTGGCTGTATGTCTATCAGACTCCTGTGTTGTAACAACCTGGGTAATGGGCTGTGTGATGACCTTCTGAGTTCTATTGTTGTGACCTCCTGGCTCTTGTGCTGTAATTTCCTGGGTCGTTGGCTGTGTTGTAACATCCTGAGGTTTTGTGGTGTAACCTCCTGAATTCCGTGATGTGACATCCTGAGCAGGTGGCTGTGATGTAACATTCCAGGTTACCAGCTGCCACACACCCCAACCCCCAAACCAAGCAAACTGAACACATAGCCAGACCTCAAACTCAGAGCCAAACCAAAACCCTTCACCACTTTCCCATCCTAAGCTAATACACTTATGCTTTTTTGCAGCACTACCATGCATGGTAATATGTTCTCGGTTCTAAAGTTGAGCATTTCCAACAATTTGGGAGCTGACTTTTATACATATTGGCTAATCTGGCTGGTGAAGATGCCATCAATAAAACATTTTGAGCAAATTTTCCTTATATGCAGTGGCCATGGTAAACTTTTTATTTCTTTGCCATATTGTTTGCCATTGGTTTAAATTAATACTATACCCGAAATCTCTGGCCCATACCACCCTAGTGTCCTTTACCTTTTCTTCCTCTAATTTATAGGTTCAAATTACTCCCCCAAAATTTTTTTAAAAATTTTTTATTAATTTTTTTTTTTTCCCTTTTTTTTATATAAAAAATTCCAAACAAAACCCCTCTTATTCTATTACCCCCCCCCCAAAATTTTAAATCTTTTTTTTAATAACCAAAAAAAAAAAATAAAAAAAATTCTAATAATTATTTTTAAAAAAAAAATTAACCTCCTTTTTAAAT
Source organism: Notechis scutatus (assembly GCF_049901735.1). Classification (NCBI taxonomy): domain Eukaryota; kingdom Metazoa; phylum Chordata; class Lepidosauria; order Squamata; family Elapidae; genus Notechis; species Notechis scutatus. Next base: position 29,243,861 of record NC_142025.1, on the reverse strand, counting down.
AAAACCAAAAAACTAACAGAAATTTGTAAGGGTTTTTTTTTTTTTTTTTTTTTAGTTCAAAAGGTATGTTTTGAAATAAAAATAACAATTTTGGGAGTGCATTCATTTTAACTACCGAAATCCTTCCTGATAATGATAGTCTTAGGTTATTCCATCTTTCCAGATTTTCTTTAATTTGTTGGTATAATTTATCATAATTTTCTTCTTTGAATGTGGTGCATTTTGATGAAATAATAATTCCTAAATATTTAACTTTTTGACTATCTGTATATCCATTTTTTGGCCAGATTCTCTTTTTGCTTCTCTGTCATGTTTTTACTTAGTATTTTTGTTTTAGCCTTATTAATTTTTAGCCTTGCAACTTTACCATATTCTTCTAATATCTCAATAAGTTTTGGTCCTGATTGTTCTGGATCCTCCAAAATGAATATCAAATCATCCACAAATGCTTGTAATTTAAATGTCTCTTTTTTAATCTCTAGACCTTTTATCTGTGTTTCCTTCCTAACAATTCTGGTCAATACTTCCAGGGTAAGTATAAAAAGTAATGGCGATAATGGGCAGCCCTGTCCAGTTCCTTTTTGGATCTTAAAATCCTTTGTTGCCTCTCCATTTATGATTATTTTAGCCTTCTGTTCCGAATAAATTGTACTAATAATATTAGAGAATTTCTCACCAAAATCCATAGGTTTAATTTGTTATAAAAGGAATGACCAGTTAACGTTGTTGAAAGCCTTTTGTGCATCGAGGAAGAGTAATGCCATTTGTTGACCACTATGAATCTCATAATACTCTAAAACGTCCAATATGATTTTCATATTCTGTTTTATTTGCCGATTGGGTAGAAAGCCATTTTGGTCTTTATGGATAAATTTGTTTAAGAATTTTTAAAGTCTACCTGCTACTATTGTCATGAAGAACTTATAATCCACATTTAGGAGTGAAATAGGTCTATAGTTTTTTATTAGAGTTTGGTCTGCCTCATCTTTTGGTATCAAAGTTATGGATGCCTCCTGTCAAGATTGTGGTGTTTTTGCCTCTTCTAGAACCACGTTGAATACATCTAATTAGAAAGGTGCTAGAGTATTTTGATGTTCTTTGTTCGTTGTCCGGGCCTGGTGACTTGTTGATCTTTTGCTTATTTATTGCCTTGAGTACCTGAGACATTCTGATCTCTTCATTGTCCCCAATGAACTGCAGGCTGTTTTTCATGGGGTCATCATTTAATTTCTGTTTGGTGAATTTCGTGATGTTCATTGTCTTGTAAGATGTGATAAGCAGCACTGAGGTCAGATGTAGTTTGCAGTACTTGCTGTTTGCAGAGTTTACCCAACTGCCTTGTCAAAAATCCACCAGCTAGTTCAGCTGTATTTATTTCTTACATTATTATTGGCAGCATTGCAACCAATCATGCAATGTACAATCATGCAATTCTTAGGTTTTGGTGCATATACATCTTACTAAAACAAACCCATATTTTCCAAGGATATGGCAAGCAACTTTGCTTAACAATAACACAATATCATTTTGTAGAATATAAACCTTCCTGGTTAAGTTGTGGGATTTGCTTTTTATTTAGCTGGATGTTAATTTGTGAAACATTATCTTGGTGCGTGATTGTGGTACATAAAAATGCAATCGGTAGTTTATAGGAGAAGAATTGTAAAATGAATACTCAGTGAGATGAGCTCCACAGATGATGGTTATTCTCGAAAGGGATGAAATTTCCTATAAGCGATAAAGAAAACTGCTAAATGAGGTACGCTTTTGGCTTTATAGCTTTCTTTAACCTGCTCCTCCCTCCGGTGCAGTGTTGTGGGTGTACAACTGTTGCAAGTAGGTGGCACAGCTGTTTCCTTTGACTAGCTCGGTACCTTTGGGATACACACAACACAGTTAATGCTGCAAGATGAAAATGCATTTATACTTTAATAAACTCCTTTGTTATTGGGAGAGAAAGAGAAATGCCTGTCTGATGATATCAAGTGGTGCTGCTTAGAACATAGTGGTGGCAAAATGTTTGCAAAAAACCCCAACCATGGATAACAATCAGTTTATTACCAGGGCACTCAGTGTTAACTTTATAAAGATTTCCTGTGCACCTGTCTGCTGCCACATCTTTAACATGTATGCATATTTATATGGCTTAGGCAACATATGCTTGATCATTTTTGTCATTTAGATTTACAGTATGGAATTGCAATTTTTTTTGAACAAAATGATTTCAGTGATGAAACTAGCTGAGTTTTGAGGAAAAGAGAAATATAAAAATATTTTTGTGTTAGAATCCGAATTGCTTGTAGTTAAAAAGAAATAGCAGTTAATATGCATACATATAAAGCATAAAAACAGAGAACAGTTATATATCCCAAGAGGCAAATATGTTGAGAGAAGAAAAAAGCTGTAACAGCGGCAGGACTAAGATCCAATTAGTTCTCCTGAAAGTGGAACACTTTTACACCAATTCTGAACTATCTGGCTTGATAGTGGTTAGAATGTAAAAGAAATAGTTTATTGTAGGTTTGCTGATTTAAAGAAAGCATATGATAAAGTGAATAGGATGAAATTATGCAAAGTTTTGGACAAATATGGAATTGAAGGTGGTTACTAAATGTGTCAAAAATAGTACATGACTTCCTAGAGAAAGTTCAAGAATAAATGGAATGCTTAGCGAACAGTCCAACCTTGTGTAAAAAAAAGATGCGTAATGGCTCTTGATTGTATAGCGTATTCATGGATATTGTGTAAGGAATACGTGTGGTGACATTAAAGCTATGTTGGTGGGAATGTTTTGAATGAACAGAACGGAGTACAAGAGTAAATAACCAAAATGGATATATGTGTGTGTGGGGGTGTGTGTCACAGAATGAATGGGCATCTCACTGAAAAACAAATATAAAAAAGAGTGAATGAATTGAGAAGAAGATGAATCATTGTTAGATGGAGTTTATGAGATCTTCATAAAGAGAGGAGTATGTATGTAGGAGTGAATGGATGTGATGAAAAGATATAATGACTGATAATTGGCATTAACTAGTTATAGCTGTCTTTCCTTTCCTTTTTCTTATGTTATAACTTTAATTGTTTTGGCTTCCTATTTGTTATACTTTTTCTGCCATCTGTGGGCTATTGCTTACTATAAAGCAGAACAGTGTGATGGACATGTTTAAATGTGATTATCTTCAATTTCCAGGTTTCCAATTTTTTTCTGTCCTGTTTCCCTTTTCTACAAGAAATGGATCAAACCTGTGTGTGTGTGTGTGTATTTGATTCTGCAACCCAACAAGACAGATACAGACTTCAGAGGATAATTAGGACTGCAGAAAAAACAAGTACTACCAACCTGCCTTCAATTGAGGACCTGTATACTGCACAAATAAAAAAGAAGGCTGTGAAGCATAAACTGTTTCAACTCCTACCCTCAAAACGACGCTATAGAGCACTGCATACAAAACAACTAGACACAAGAACAGTTTTTCCCCAAATGCCATTATTCTGCTAAACAAATAATTCCCTCAACACTGTCCAACTATTTACAAAGCCTGCACTACTATTATTATTAATCTTCTCATCACTCCTTATCACTCATCCCCTCCCACTTGTGACTGTATGACTATAACTTTGTTACTTGTATCCTTACGATCTATATTGACTATTTCCTAGTATGATTTGATTGCTATTGTACCCTATGACTATTATTAAGTGTTGTATCTTATGATTCTTGACTCTTGACAAATATATTTTTTCTTTTACGTACACTGAGAGCATTTGCACCAAGACAAATTCCTTGTGTGTCCAATCACACTTGGCCAATAAAGAATTCTATGTTTATATATGTACCCTCAGTATTAATTATTTTTTATGTACTGATTCAGATATAAATAAAGTTCAGGAGAACATAACATCAATATTTCTGGACCAGATCAAACATTTGTTTCGTGGTATAGTATTCACACAGTGCCCTCAATATTAGCACTCTGATTGTAGAGTTGTTTTCTTGTACATTTAGGATTGGCTCCAAGCTTTGTTAAGTTTTTAGTGCTATGAGAAAACCTGTTGGTTCTCTCAGATATTTAATTCAATCAATGCACTATTTTTGTTGTTCTTATTGTTCCAATCTAAGAAGTTGTAATCTCCCCCCCCCCCCAGTTTTTTATTTTTTCATTTTACATATACATATCAGTGAGTGAACATTGTGGCACCTAGGTATTATACATTTTAGTACAAATAGAAATAGTAATATTAATCATATTTGTTACATTTATCAAGCTTATATGGTTCTAATGGTAATACACATGTTTATATTAAGCTATAGTCTTACAGTATTTAATTATTAATTAATTATTAATGTTTCAGTATATTATTCTAATGCCAATCACAATGTTATTTAAACATACCTAATAATACCATCATTTAATTTCTAAACTTCCCTCTTTTGTTCTTTTATCTTCTTATATAGAAATATAATATTCCCCCTTTCTCTTATTTCTGTCTCTATTCTGACTTTTATTCATGCCATCATTATATTAAAAGACAATGCACTACTTTTGTTGTTTTTATTATTCCAATCTAAGAAGTTGTAATCTTATAATTTTATGAATTGTAATCCTATTTTTTGCATAAGTTTTAGGATTATTGCAATGGAAAGTAGGTAGTAAATTCAACATTATGTTTCTAAAATAGCTTTGGGGAAAAAAACAGACAATTGGAATTTTCTTTCCTTCTGGTCTCCCTTCTAACTCTCAAATATCAGCTGCCTTGACATTCTGAGTCCAATGAATCCTATGTAACTGTGGAGCAATGAGTCTACATAGCTTCCCCACCCCCCATTCTCTTTTTGAAAAAAATCTGAACTAGTACCAATTTCCAAACTGTTTAGATACATGCTAAACAAACAAATAAAAACCATGCACTAAATCAAGTAATTTGTTTGTCTTTCCTAAGTCTACTGAAGATATATTTCCCTGGATGCTCAAGTTTTAGCATTATAAGATGAGAATAAATATTTTGACTTTTTCCACATAGAGTATAATTTAATAAACTTGCAAGGAAATTGGAATAGTAGTAATGGTAAACCTGAGAACAAGCTATGATGTTTTACAGATCAGTAATTTTGGAAATGGACAACAGATTCTCTGGGAAATATATCCTTTGGTTTTCTATTAGCTTTAGAATTGATTAATGAGCTTTTGTAATAATATGAGATTTTCCCCTTGGGAATAGGTGAAAATGAAGAGATCCTCAGACACATTTTTTTTAAAAAGTATAACTCCAAAGGAAGAAAATATTGGTCCTTCTTGCCCTTAAAGATTAAACCCAGCTGCCTTATTGATATCATATTTTATTGAAAAGTTATATTATTTCCTTTACACATTTTCACATTTTATACTCTTTCTGATCCTGAAGTACAGACACAGTCCATATATACATTGTACATACAATATCAGACATTTGCTTCTTCATTTCAGCTTTTAATTTTTATAAAATAAATGCTCATTTTATCTTCTTTTTGTATTAGAAAAATTTACACACCCACACAATGGTCAGATTTTTGCTGCTATTTCTTTTAACATGTTTCTTTTACAATTATTCCCCCAAATAACATACACTTTTCATTCATGTGTTCTTTCTGGGTAGAGCCATGGTGTGTCCTTTTTAAAAAATTGCTATAAAATTTGGAGAAAGATAATTGCATTTGATTCAAGTTTTGGTTTGGGAAATCTGAATTTGGAAAATTAATATTGAATAAGAAACTCAATGAATTACAACTCCATTTTTTTTTTTGGTTTGGTATTCCTTCCGTTACAATGACATGACATTCCCTTTGTTTTCATACTTTGCCTTCCTTCCTATGAGGAAAAAGAGGATCACCTAAACAAAAAGCATGAGCTAAGGCCATCTGAACTGAGATTCACACAAATAGATGAAACAATTTTGAGAGAGAGAAAGAAAAGAGAGATACAGATATAGCCATTATAAGCAATGAGAAATAAAAGGGTAAAAGGATCCACATTCTCTGCCGTTGGAATAACAGGAAATAGGAGAGCTTCCAAATATCTTTGTTCTAGCTTACCCTTGGGAGATCATCTCATACTATTACAATCATTTGATACTTGGAGGCTAGATAAACAAAAGGGATGGCTTGCAGCATCGTATTCTTATTGTGGGTTTGCAAGGAGAATTTGGTTATTGTACAAAAACTGGAACAGAAGAATGTTTTATGTAATGAAAAATAATTGCTTTTGACCTTAGTTTCTCCTCTTGTTTTATACGTCTGTTTTAGATAAAGATTTGAAACCTAGTGGAAACTGGAATGACTTGTAGCTGATTACCGATATTTTCAAGGTACTAAAAGTCCAATATGGATTTTAATACGAAAGTTGGCATTTATGCAAGAAACTTGTGTGGTGACAGATATTGCATACAATTCAGAAAGAACTCGGAACTTTTGGATCTATTAAAATGCAAAAGTGCTGAAATCCATGGCTTTCTCTAGAGAAATAGCACTACATTTCTGTCTGATCTTCCTAAGAAGTTGACATAAATCCCTTCAAAAAGTAAGTGGAAGGTATATATTTAATTTTTGATCTACAAAGAAAAGACTGAGTTTGAAACGCAAACACCTAAAGGAATATTTTAACCATCTATTCTAATCCATTCAGATCTTGACTAGTCCTTACTAAGTATATTCAAATGAAACAAGATTTAGGAGTATGTGAATTATGAAACACAGAAAATAATTTCAAAGGAACAAGCATACTTTGTCTATCCCAAATTATATGGACAATTTCTTTGTGCAACAGACTCGCTAGACTTCCAGATCCTTAACTTTAGAACCATTTGTAGTATGGAGACTGTTAAAGGATGTTTAGAATAATCCTTGTTCTTTTTTTCCTTTCAACATGCTATCAAAATGGATTATAATCCTGTATTCAGTATGAATTTTTTCTGCATATCAGCCATATCAGGAACTGGACTTAGGGGACAATAGACTTATGTGTCTAGATCTAAAAATAGGAGTGTTTGTCAAGGTGGTTCTCACAAAGTAAGTAAGTATTGAAGCCCCTCCAATTAACCTGTTATTCAGGGCTATGATTGGGTGATAATAACTGCCATACAATTTTTTAAAACAACTCCCCCCCAACGGATTTTCAATTGGGAGGAGCAACCATTTCTTCCATTTCTGTAGACTAGGTATAATCTGACATCAACAATGCCCAACAATGACTCTACAAAAATTGTTTACAGAATTTTGCAATTGATTTTGTGCTACAGACCTTCTGGACTGTCAAATTTAACTTGTTGTTTTTTTTTTGCTTATTTCCTAGCATCCTTCCCCCTTTTTTGTAACTTTTTGCCTGGTGAAGAATTCTAGGCAACTTGAAAGGCTGCGTGCCATAGATTTATTTATTTGAGCAATTTTAAGGTTGCCAACCTGCATGCAACAATCATAATAATAATCAACTGGGTTGGAGAGGAAAACCAAGATTTTATGTAACACAATTAACAAAGCACAAATGTTTATTCTATTTGGTGGTTGTAAGAAACTCTAAAAGAAAACCCAGCTATAAATAGATCAATATGACAATTATATCTTTTTATTGAATGTGGTGTGTTTTAAAAAATATTGTTTGCAGAGACAGACAACATATACTAGCATTAAGAATACATTGTGACCTTGTGGTGGTATGTGCCTACCATTAGGCAGTGAGCACTATTGTTCCTCCTGATGCCTTCTGCCATTTTTCTTGCTTGGAGGATCAAACTGCCCTTGACAAATAAGCTGACTTAAACCCTTTGTGCTGGCTGGGAAATTCTGGGAGTTGATGTCCATGTAATCTAAAATTACTAAAGTTGAGAAACACTGGATTAGGCTTTAGGAATGACAAAGTGATGTTGCCAACCACCCTAATTTAGAATACCACCCTAAATTGCCAGAATACTTTGGTGCATGGGATAAGAGACTATTTTGCAGCAAAGATTAGGCAGAAAACAACTTGGGTGTTTGAACCTTTCTGCAGCATTATTGCAGAGAGCTATCCGGGAATGAATTTGGGAAAATGAATAAAAATAACATACTTAAATTCCCTTAGGCTGGAACTAAATCTGTTGACTCCAGATGTTTAAAAAGAAGCTCATTTATTACTTTTTTCTATTCCTTGGTCATAATGCTGCAATGTGATGAAATGTGGGAGAATAGAGCACAAACACATGCACACACACTTCCAAATAGCAATTGCAAGATGTGTCACATGATGCATACTTAAGCAAGAGTGCTATGCATTTAAGTTGAGATAAAATTTGTGTGAGATACCACATTGGATAAAATGTTTCTCACTATGCTTTCCATTATGTCATTTGTTCAAGGAGCAATCAAATTGTAGATGTTTTCTCCTGCTTTATGATTTTTTTAAAATTTATGCATGTAGATTGATAAAAATGTATGCTGGTCTTTCGCCCAAAGCAGTACAAACCTGCTGAGATGTTAAAGCCCCAAACTGGCACTCATAACAGAAATACAGTAAGACTTCCACTGTAATGGCACTGGCAGGTGCCACCACAATAAAGAAAACAGACACCCCATGAACAGATATTAGATTAAAGAGATCAATCAATTGGTATCTTAAATTTGAATGCCAGCACAATCCAGCCGGTGTTGGTGTAAGAAAGCAGACTCTTAAAAAGCTTTTATTGTTTAACTTTTAAAAATTTCTTAAGATTATTTGTATTACATGATTTGCAAAATATAGATATGAAAGGAATGGAAATGTCTGGTTTTGTACACCAAGCAGTTGTGGAATCAGTTTCCCTCAACATGCCTTTTCTCCCTAAAAATGCCAAAATGGAACTATTGCAAAATCTGTTGTGAACATAAGAGCACAAGGACATAAATATTGCCTTGTGGATTGGACTCCTGGCCATCTCTTAGCAGTTTGTCCTCATAGCAGCCAACCAACTGCACAAGGAAACCCACTGGTCTCCCAAAGAAAGAATCTCAGCAGCAGTCAGACTTTCCGTCATGATTATTAGGAATTGGTTCATTAGAAAATTGTTGAGTGCACTAAGGCCGTGTAACTAAATTATCTGTGGAAATATAGTCACTTGCCTTGTTTTCTGTATGTATCTTTCTTCTTTTCTTGGATTATTATAAATAGCACTTAATCTACCAATTGCCTCTGTCCTATGAACTCAGTCATTATCCAGCTCAAAAATTGGAATGTCTGGATTATGAAACTAGCCTTTTTTCTCCCGTTATATTAGCAGGACAAAATTTGATCCTCCATTGTGTGTGTGTGTGTGTGTGTGTGTGTGTGTGTGTGTAATTTGCAGCATTTTTCACTTGTACTGTTCATTCATACACATCTCACCCAAATATATTAATTATTATAATAATGACTAAACCCCTTTTAAATATTTAGATGCATATTATCTATATTCTTGATTATTTGTTACTTAAATTCACTAGATGTTATAGTTACTATTTTTTATGTATATATTCCCTAATGCAAACTTTTGTTTTTTTAAAATATCACTTACTATATAGAATTTTTAAAACAGGCATTTTTAAATCTCAATATTGAAGAATTGTGTTAATGTTTTTGATTAAGAAGAAGACAGCATATTGTTACCTGTCTGGCAGAGCATGCTATTAAAGAAATCAGAAATGCAGATTTAATTTGTATCCCTGTCTTGACTTCTAATAACTTTATAGATGACTGAGAAACATAGTCCTTACCTTATAAATATCCTCTGTCATTTCTTAATTATTTATAAATGTGCTTACCAGTGGATTATTGTTAAAATACAAAAAAGTAATGCATGATTGAAATATGTGGTATTTTGTGTATATTTGACAATTAATGTTACAGTTGAGACCCAGGAGCCACATTCAAGGACTTACAGGTGCACTCAAGATCTAGCTGATAATAAAGACAGCAACCACAGAAACATGTTCACCAACTTCTGGATTCTTTGATTCAACTACACTTTCAACTGCTTTTCTCATGATTTTTCTTAAGCTTGATGTTGCTGGATACCAAGTAGGATAAGGCTTGATTATATTATCAATGACCAATTGAACAGAATGCATAGATACACTGGTATATATGTTGTACATTTGGTTCATATATTTAACTAATTGTATTTTATTTTTCTTTCCTTGAAGTTGTCTATGTTGTTGCGTAGTGAACACTGTATGACTTTCAGAATAATATCACTCATTAACTTTGATAATAGAAATATATATTTTGGATGCTGTCCACATATGCAAAGCTAAAACCATAAAATACGTGCTTCACTCTTGGAAGACTTGTTGAAAAACAGAGTTAGATTTCTGAAATGAATCAGGAATTACCCTTGTAAAATTGATGTTTATGTAATTGTTCCATCTGCAATGTTATTCCATATATTTTTAGAAAATTTATGGCATTTCAACTTGCATTTATATCTTTCAGAAGTGAGAAGTGACCTTGAGACTACTCTACATCTTTAATAGGTCTGCAACAGCAGTTGATACATGTTTGAAACTTCTTTTTCCCCACAACACTTCTAACTTGACAAGATGTTTTTCTTTTCTGAAATGATGACCTCATATTAGATGCTTTAAGGTCAGAGGGAGAAAAAGTTTATTTAGCAGAACACCCCTTCCACAATGATGTATGATAACTGCAAGGCATATCTATGTAGATCCTGTGCCTGTACCATTAAATTGTGAGGTGATGAGAGAAGAGAAAGTAATTTAAAGAAAACTCTGCCGAGACACCATTACCAGCCCATTACAACAGCAGACTAATTGACCTGGAGGAAACCAGAGATTTTCCCCTTTGACACATATACAGTGCAATATTAATATACTAGAATAATTTTAAAGTAGGGCAACACAAGATTTTTGACAATATTATTAATAATACAGAACAAGTTGGCATCTTGCTTCCATTACTCAAACAGATAGTTTTATTAGCTGTACTGGGATTGCTTGTGTCAAGAGAGTGAGAGATCAGGCTCATAATAAAAATAATATGCTGAAAGGATGGGTTAGAGCCAGATTTAGGTGTGTTAAACTGGGGCAATGAAAGCAGACCTCCCTTCTCCCTAGTTCCCGTGGCACCTTTCCAGCCCTCTAGAAATATTAGCTACAGTAAATGGGGTAAATATGTACAAACTAGATGGAGATACATTTAATGAATCTTTGAGAGAACACTGCTAATATTGGAAGGTGCTTTCACTGAATTTTACATAATAAAAGAAGTCAATTTCCCCTAGTTTAGTGACACACTATTAAATCTTGTTTTTATATAATGTATTTTCTCATTTTATCCATAAATTGAAAGAAAATCCATTAAAATTGCATGCAAATTTGGAAAAGATTATATATTTTAAAGACTGCAATATAGTGTGTTATGTTATATAAAGGATGTTTCTGAGTTGGACTGCATTGCTATTCTATTCCATATTGCTTTGATCAAATACTTCTCAACTATTATTGAGAGTTTGTTGAATAAAGTTCAACTGTTTTGTTCATAAAATACAGTAAGTCATGGATTATAAAACATGTTGCCACAGTTCCCATAATCCACATACAAACACAACTCATTTTGACTTAGCATCATGTGTGAAGCTTACATGTATTTCCCTAATTTATTACAATGTTTGGGCTGCAAAAATCTAGACCACTAAAGGGCAGAAAAGAGTTTCGATTTTCTCCTCCTGTTTACTGATTTCTAGTGGTTTTCAGATTTTTGCAAGCCAAATCTGGTAGCCCTAGCTAAATCATACCAAGATTCAGAAGTATCTGTTTTAATGACCAGGTTGAGACATAGTTACTGCTAATTACCATGCTGCATGGAAAATACAATAGATTGGTCATATGGTCTAAACCAGGAGTGTCAAACTGGTGGCAAATGGGCCGGATGTGTCATGCGCAGGCCACGCCCACCCCAGCTCTGCAAAAGGGAAAAACATTGTGATAACTCATGTGATGGCAACATGACATCACAAGTTTGACACCCATGGTTGTCTAAACTAATTCATAACAACATATCGTAATTGTGAAGCAATTGCTGAATTGATTTAATTCTCAGCTTTTTTCCTTTCAGGCTTCTGGGAACTCTTTCTGTCTTGATCCATATTCTAGTACAATTAGTAATTCCTACACATTTTATACAGGACCTCTCTGTTTCAAAACTGTACTAGATGGTCATATACTTGTCTTCTAACACTATTGGTTAATATGAACATCTTGATTTCTTGTTGTGCTTTTTAAAAATATTCTTTACATAACTTTACTTATTAAAAGAATGCAAGTCTATTTATCAGCAAACATTTGTTTGGCTTACAGTTTCCATCAAATAATTGCCGACATTGGTCCTTTGAATTTCTTTTTCTCCCTCCCTTTCTTCTGAATTCTTATATTAATCTCTACCAAATCAAAGAGTGTAGAGAAAATGTTTCAAGTGATATTAAATAATTAAGATTCTTAACTCCTTGCATCATTCCAATTGCCCTCTCTTGTACCTTCCCAGTTTCAGTAATGTCTTTTTCATATTAATGTGATCTGTATTCAGAATGTGGCCTCGTAATCAGCCTCTTCTGGAGCAAAAAAGTAATTTTCATTGACCTTTGTGCCTGAGCTCTATTTGCACAACTAACCATTTCATTTGTTAGGTGGTTTAGAATTTTATCCACAGCTACAAATAGATGCCATATGTTTGGCCACCACTCCTGCTCTTCCTAATAGTCTGGCTGTGAATGCTGTGCTTATGTAGGCAAAATAATGCAGGGTGGCTTCGTGGGAAACTTGAGATGTGCAGAAGGGTAAACTTTGCTTTTGATAGGAAGGAAGAAAGGAGAGAGGGAGGGAAGGAGGGAGGAAGGAAGGAAGGATGGAAATGAATGGCTGAATGGCTGGTGAGAACTGAGAATGGAATGGAATAACTGGAAGTTGGAGCAACAGCTGCACTTCCCTGGGCAACATCTTTATTGTCAGTCCCACTTGTTGGAAACAATAACAAATAAAACAATGGGTGCTCAAAAATCCATATAATATAGTTGCATATGTTCAGTACTAAAATGTGAATATGTCCTTTCTTTTGTGAATTACAGAGAATAATTTTCTTCTAAAAGTAATCTTTTATTGAGCTGTAATACTAAACTTAAGTCATAAATGTATTTATATTTGGTTTATTCATTCACATTTTAAATGCTTTTTTTGAGATCAAGCCTAGAGGAATGTTTTAAATATATATACCCTTTTTGTTCATAGACGTAAAGGAGGATATAAAGCTAAAACAAAACCTGACAAATAAATAAACATACATAAACCTTAAAAGTAAATCCCAGTGAATTTAGTGGGACCAGCATTTTAGTACATATCAATATCACTGACAATAATTTATTGTTGATTTTTTTTAATGTAAAGAAACAATACATTTAAGTGTTAAGTATTAATACATTTCAATGTTAAGCACAGAACATTGAAGCTGTGATATATACTTCCATCCATGTAATAAGAGCTGACCTGACCATTCACAAATATAGAGTAGTATTAAAAATATTTTCTAAAGATATTTTTCATAATTATGTCAACTGCATTTGTTTGTTATTTCTAAAAAGAGAGCTTAAAATACTCTTACTTTTTTATTTCAAAATGGTAGTATATTTCAAGGCTGACCCATTTGTTATTGGAAACTCTTTTCATATTGTGGTAGAAATGGTTGTAATTATATAATTTGTAGATACTTGGAGTACAGATGTCCATTAATCCTAATGTATGAACTTTCTCTAATAAAGCAGGTTCCTTACATTGGTTATAAAATAATACAGCAACAAGCTGTGATTTTTCTGATCACATTCTTGATTCTTAATCTTATCAATCTGTCAGTCTCTCTATATGACTTTCAGTCAAAAATCACGCATGCTGGGGTTGTTTAGTCACCCTTAATGGGATATCTTCCAGATTACTGTTTGGGTTTTACAAGTTACCTGCATAGTATACATAGTGAAAGTAAAGTAAAATGTTGCCTAATTTTTACAACAAGTCATTAAAGACGGCATTAAGAGTTGTTAACATAATCTTACATAGCTTTTTCTCTGGTAATATTACACCACTAAATAGAGCATACAAAACATTTGCTAGACCAATACTCAAATTCAGCTCATCAGTCTGGAAACCGCATTACGTATCTGATATTAACACAGTTGAGAAAGTCCAGAAATATTTCACAAGAAGAGTTCTCCACTCCTCTACTCGTTGCAGAATATCTTATGCCACCAGACTTGAAATTCTAGACCTAGACAACCTAGTACTATGCCGCCTTTGGTCCAATCTAAGTATAATATATAAAATCATACATTGCAATGTCCCACCTGTCAATAAATAGTTCAGCTTCATCCATAACAATACAAGAGCAAACAATAGATACAAACTCAAGGTTAATCGCACCAAACTTGACTGCAGGAAATATGACTTCAGCAACAGAGTGGTCAATGTCTGGAATACTCTACCAGACTCTGTGGTTTCTTCCCCAAACCCCAAAAACTTTAACCTTAGACTTTCTACTATTGACCTCAACCCTTGCCTAAGAGGTCTGTAGGGGGCGTGCATAAGCGCACCAATGTGCCTACCGTCCCTGTCCTATTGTTTTCATTTTTCTTATATGTATCCATGTATTCATAACTATGTTTTTACTTATACCTATTATCTTGTAAGCAATTGACAAACCAAATAAAATAAAAAATAAAAAAACCAGAACATATCTAGATAAAGAGCTGATTTAATATCTCTGTATTAGGGTGATAGGTTTGGTTATTGCTTTATTCTGCAACTACTTTGACTTATTTTCTTATCTGAAAAAAAATATCCAACAATTAGTTCTCTTGGGGTATAACTGAAGTGTAGAAAGAAAAAACAAAGGTTCATATTTATTGAGGCAATGATTATATAATAAAGCACATATGTCCTTTAAACATTTTGTTTATTAGTTAATTTGAAGAATCCTTTATCTTATCCTTTATCTTCATCAGCATTTTGTTTGTCATTTTCCAAAAAAAAGGTCAAAAGTAATTTTGTAAGTAATCTTTTCCATCTAACCCTTACTTTAAAAGAATGCAAATGATATTTTCAGTACAGCACTAACTGATACGACATTTCTCAGAAATAGAAATAGAAACAGAATATGTAGACTTGAATAATCTTTGGGAGTATTTTCTCCCCTTCATCACTTTAAACAACTGAAAACAAAGGTCACCATGTGATCTTCCCTGTATTTGGTTCACAATACAAAAAGAGAGATAAATATGAGTGCATAACTTCAATGGCAAATTGCAGGGAAGAAAACAATCATCTCTATGATGAGTATGAAAAAAGCAACAATCAAGTCTTTATGGCAGAATCAGCTACTTCTAGTGTCCTTCCCAGATGCAGATGCTAAGGAGGAGCAGGAATATTTTAGCATGGACATTTCATTCTTAACACCAACGATATCGCCGCCCATGAAAATAATGAATACAGACCAGATGTGGGTCAGCAGATTTCTGTCAAACCTTAGAAATATGAAGCCATATTTTCACATCTGTGAAACTGGCTTTCATAGAACTGATTTATACCAAAGAGCAGTCTAGCCGCTTTTCCTTCTTTATAGTTTCACATTTTTCCCATATTCCATGTCATTTATATCTTGTACTCCCAGTGTTTGTCCAGTGAAAGGACAAGAATAAAGAAAGAAAAATAGTAAAAAAATAATACTAGAAATAGCTTTTCAGTGGCAGCAATGATCCACAAATAGCATATGCCATAATCCAAGAAGCAATGACTGAGACTAGGACAAAACTTAATTTTTAATTCACTTCTGTGCAATTAAAATTTAGAATAGTATAATTACAAAGGCTAATGTGAAATTTCTCTCAAATAGGAAATATATATTTTAAAAGAAAAAAGTTCTGTGTCTGAGGAGGGTGGAAGTCTTGTAAAGTTGTCAAGTTACAATGTGAAACTTGTCAAGATAAAATGTTTATATACCTTAGGAAAGACATAAAAGTTCATGCCTTGAAAATTATAAGAAAACTGATGTACACATGGATGAAAGAGCACAAAATATTGTGAAATGATTCCATGTAGAAGCTGGAATTCTGAGGAACTTTATATGGCCTTAAACTATATGCTTAAGTATCTTTTTCTGGAGGAAAATGTTATTATTCACTTATTTGTCTTCACCTTTGTTTTTTTTCACAATTTTTTAATATCATTATAGGATTTCAGTGAAATGACTAGAGGTGTCTAAAGAATTACCCATGAGAAAAATTATAAGCAAATAGAGTTGGCTTTTAGCAGTGATGATGAGTGACGGAAGAAATCAACATAGAGTGTGAGAGCCAGTTTGGTGGTTAAAGTGCTATGCCAGAAACTGGAGACTGAGAGCTCTAGTCCTTAGGCATCAAAACTGGCTGGATGATTTTGAGCCAACTTACTTCACAAGTTGTGGGGAGAATAGCAGGCAGAAAATGACTCTGACTTGTACACTACTACAAAATAAAGAAAATGCATAAATCTAATTATAATAATTTTTAAAAATACCCAAAATCAAAGAAAAAAAGAGAGGAAAACATCTGATTATGGGATATTGTGAAAACACATTACACATTTCAAAATTTCATCCTGAACATATTTAAAATCATTTAAATATTAATTATATTCGGCTTTCCCTTCAAGTTTAGTTTATCTTATTCTCATTGCACCTTGTACAACGAAATTAAATGCCATTTTCAGTGTACATCATACATAAAAAAAACTATAAAAATAAAACAAAAGCACGCATCCTTCACATTCTATATAATTGAATTGAAAGGCCTTGATACTGCATTAGTATTGCACTATGCAGTAGAATTCAATATAGTTATTGCTCTGGGATAGAAGCTGTTTTTCAGCCTGTTTCTCCTTATTTTTATTGTGCTGTACAGTCTGCCAGATGGTAATAGTTGGAAAAAAGGGTGCCCAGAATGAGATGGATCTTTAAGAATTTTTTTGAACTTTCTTAAGGCAGTGGGAGCTATAAAGCTCTTCCAAAGGGGGGAGAGGGCAACCAATGATCTTCTGGGCAATGACGTTAACCCTCTGGAGTGTTGCCCTAACTGCCACTGTGCAATTGGCAAACCATACACAGGTTCAGTAAATTAAAATACTCTCTATAGTGCAACAGTAGAAAGTCACCAGCAATTTTTCATTTAGTTCAAGGAAGGACTTTTGTTTACATCACAACAATTCTGTGAAGTAGATGTAAGTGAATCAAAAAGACAATTCTAGCTATCCTATTTCTTTCATGGATGTTAGCATTGTTTTTCCAGCTATTCCACAATGCTGGCTAGAACAAAATATATTTTATTAAATAACATAAGAAGAAATACTTTAGTCATTGTGACCTCTATACAGTCATGTGCTCCTATTTTTAAATGTTCTGCATGTTTAGAGAAACATCCTTCACATATTTTGGCATTCATTAGAGTGGTGCAAAACATGGTATTTCACATTTTCAAAAAGTTGCAAATGTTGAAACTGTATACAATTCTTTAAAACAGTTACATTTGTTCCTTAGGTGCTGTTTGCATACACCTTATATGCTCCAAAGACTCTAATTATACTGATAACATAAACAGGTAATAACAGCCATTTTATTAACTATTTATATTTTAGAGAAAGAAAAAATATTCATATTCAGAATAAAAAGCATGGTTGGAGAGCAAAAGTTGTGGAAATAGAATGATATAACAAAAACAATAACCAAACTAGTATACTGGTATGTTACTTCCTCTTAACACGTTCTATGCATTCTGTAATCAATCAAAATACAGGGTAATTATTTGTATCCTTTTTGCTGCTGATTGTTGTACCTGACCATTTTAAACCTAGAAATGGTGTATGCCTGGTGTCATGAGGGTGGGGGAAGCCATCCTCACAATTGCTCTGTTATGAGAATCAGAAATTGGGTTGGAAAACAATATTTCTTTCTGCCTGCTATGGACTCCAAGGCTGGCATGCTATTTTGTTGATTGTACTGCCTCAGAGAGTACATTTGGATCCTGTTTGCTGCTGTGGCTGCAGAAGTGTGAGGGCTGTAGTTAAATCATTTTAGTGTTACAGCTGTGCTGCTCCCATATGATGGACAACTGAGAATGGAACTGATAAATAGGCATAAATAGAAAGGATTCATGGAGATTTTTCTTTTCTCTTTCCCAGAAAGATAACGGAGGTAAGAGGAGACTAATGTGTGCACAGTTTTATTCAGATGAGTGTTCTCTCCCCTCCCCTCTCATTCTCTCTCCCTCCCTCCCTCTCCCTCCCCCCCTCTCTCTTTTTCTCTCTCATTTTAAGCACTATGTCAGAATTCCCATTAATGCAAAGTTCAGATAAAGCTGATGAAAAGCAGCTGCCATCTTGATAGTTGCCATGGCAGATGGCATCAGCCTTTATGCTTTTATCAGCATTAGGATCAGAGCACATTCTGTGTTCCAAACTGAGATAAAAATCATTGAAGCTGTACCTGGAAGAGACAGATCATCATGGCAGTTCCTGAACAGTTCTCCATCTTTTCTGAACAAAATAAATGAAAAACTGCCTTGTTGTTTATTAGTTCAATTAAGCTGATAATATTTGGAAAGCTTCTTTCTCTAGAAAGAGTTGCTTCCTCCACACTTTCTCCCAGAAACATTCAGAGCTGAGGGTAAGAAGAAAATATATAAGTTCATGAAAGTTCATTTTTGTTTTATTTTAAAATGTAGCAAATAAGGGAAAAGAGTTTATGTTGTAAGTCTTATTTCAGTACAGGTAGTACTTGATTTACAACAGTTTATTTAGTGACTAGTCCCAACAGCACTGAAAAAAGTGACTTTATAACCATTTTTACACTTACAACCCTTGTAGCATTCCCATGGTCACATGATCAAAATTCAGATGCTTGACAACTGATTTATTTATGATGGGGTGCCAAACTCATGTTGTCATGGTGGCATCATGTGACGTATTGGGACTTTTTTCCCTTTCGCTAAATCGGGCGTGGTTGTGGCCAGCACGTTATGCATCCAGCCACAGGCTGGGAGTTTGACAGCCCTGATTTATGGTGATTGCAGTGTCCCAAGATCATGTTATCAGTTTTGCTACCTTCTAACAAGCAAAATCAATGGGAAAGCCAGATTCGTTTAACAACTGGGATACTAACTTAACTGTGGCAAGTAAGGTCATTAATTGGGGCAATATTCACTTGATAAATGTTTCACTTATCAACAGAAACTTTGGGCTCAAACTTTGGGTGGTAGTAAGCCTAGGATTATCTGCATTGTTCTTTTAGCAAGTTTGGGAAACTTTCCAGAGAAGATTTCTCTACTTAGCAACATTGCAAATACCTTAACATTTAAAGAGAAAAATACAACCGTATGTTATTTTCAAGCTACAGTCCCTTCTACAATAAGATTATGAACAGATGAATAGCACAGGTGGGGCTCCAAGGCATTTTTTAATTTATGGTGTGAAGAATTCTCCTAGTTTTTGGGGCTGCTACAAAAAAAGAGAGTGGATATTTTCAGTTCAAATGATCAGCCTTCATGATCAGCAACTATTTGTCCTGGTCTTGATAAGACTCTATTGACAAGAAAGAGCCATGGAGAGCAGTACACTTACAGAAATAGCTTCTTAAATCGTTTCTCCCTCACATGGCCTTCTTTGTTTCTTTTTCCGATTAAAAATGTACATCTAGAGATATCATTCCCTTCTGAAGATAGGAATGATGTGATCTTAGATCATTATGTAAGTTTGTGCATATAAGGCTGGTTAACCATTTGGCTGTTGTACTGGTGTGGAAATGCATAATAAATGGAGAAGGACAGCAGAATTTAAATGCTTCCCCATGTAAAAAGAAGATAAGTCTTTTTAGGATGTGAAAATCAGAAAATACTTGTTATTGTTCATGCAACCAGGGGAGTGACTTTTCCCATGCATGTTTTTAATCTAAATTTGTTGCTGTAGCTCATGCAGAAAAACAAAACACTGTGACTCATGTAATATAAGAAAACATCCTTATAATCAAATTTTCATGTAAAAATGTTTTAAGAAAGTAGCTGATGCCACTTTTTAATAAAATTAAAATGAAGGATTTCTTTTAACTCTGTCTCTGATGATATTTCTATATTCTATTCATTGGATTCCCCTCTGACCTATATCAATTATCTCAGGTTACCAAGGACAAAAACATATACAGTATGTTGTAGATTTGAGTGACAGGAGCCCATTGTCCTAACTCATCAAATATATAAAACAAATTTATTGACAATTAAAATTTGTACCTCAATTTTATGTGTGATGTGTTACTGACTTGTTTCAGACTTCATTGCTTGGTACTGTCTTGCTTGGTTTAATAAATGATCAACTGAGGAAGCCATTCAATGCATTGGAGCTTCCAATTGATCATGATACCATCAACCATGATCTTCTTTGGGATTGCCTGAGCAAATTGGAATAGCAGCTATTGCTTAAAGTAGTTGCAATCCTACTTTACAGATGGATTTCAAATGGACAGTTGTTTCTGAAATAGGATGAACCCCATGGTGTCTCTTAGCCATCAATTCTATTTGTCATGGAAGCAAACGACTGTACAAAGTAATACAGTAGATATGCTAGTAACATGCTCCAAATGAATTGCTTTTGTCAGGACTTAGAACTTCAACTGGAATAGAATTCAGTGGCCAAGTTGGTTTCTAGAATGAAATCAGGAAGGTCACATTACATCTAAGTTAAAAGCAATGAACTGTCTACCAATTAGTTTGGAATAAAAATTTGCTAGTTACTAATTTTACAGCCCGTTATGGCTTGGGTGCATGCTATTTCAAACCATCTCTTTTAATATGTTTCTCATTCACTGAGCTCATCTGATGAGGTTCAGCTACTATTGCCATGGACTACTTTATGTTAATTTGTGATTAAGCTTGTCTGACATTCATCTACTTTTTTTAGAATACGCTCCATCTGGGTTGGAGGAGAGAGGTTTTTTTGTTCACTCTGAAAATTACAGTGGAAGTACCTTTTAATATTTTAATTATTCATTTTAGTTTTAAGTAATTAATTTAATTTTAAATATTGATTTTACTGCTTCAAACCCATATTAATCAGTAGTCTAAAGAGTGTTGCAAAGCAAATTCTTCAGGTTAAAGAGAATGTCTTTAATGGAATTATGATATGTTACTTCCTCTGGGATTTATTGGAAAATAATACAACTACATTTCATAGACAAGGAAAGAATCCTAAAATAATGCAGAGACTGGAAAAGGAATGATTAATTTGCTTCTAGGAAAATGGCCATTCTTTTGAATATGTACTGTTTTATAGTAATATGTACATGTTTCATACTGATTTGTGCTTTTCAAAATTTTGTTTTGCTTAAAATATAAAATAAAGAATAGATGAAGGCTTTCACCAAATTGTGAGACTGATTTTGCAAAATTCTGATAAAGCAGTGCAGTATATCATTGGTTGCCCAAGAGAAAGCAAAAATCATATAAATCATATGAAGATGGAAATTACAATTAGGAGCCTCATTTAAAGATCAGTTGTCCAAGGTGTATAATTTTAAAAAGTGGGGGTGGGAGAACAGAAAGATGAATCTCTTCTTGAAGTTATAATCTGAGCGCCCAATCCAAAACTGTTGGCATCTTTTGCTATTTCCATGGGGTTCTGAACAATCCCTAAATATATGTCAAGAGACAACAGGTGGATACAACAAATGTGATGGGGAAGGAGCAAGTTAACACTGAGATGATTTTGATTAGCATAATAAGCAGCAATCACAGCACACCAGCTGCCTAGCCATTGTCAAGTGTTTTGTAGGCATTGTGGAAAAGGTGACTTAAGACAACTTCTGAAGAAGAAGTATGGCTTTAAAGTTTTTGACCAAATTTTCTTTCATAAAAAAGGACAGTTGGAAATATAGCCAAATATATTGTGAGGTACAAAACAGATGAAGGGCAGAGTTAAACAAGGGTTGAAAAAGCATATCCAGGTTTCAAAGGAAAGTAAAGAAAACATGTTTTCAAAAAGCAGATAGGTAATTTAGATCTAATTAGACCATTAAAAGATAAGCATTTGTAGGGGGGAATTTGGTAAACTCTATCACCTTCACTCAGATACCTTCACTCAATACTTTAGTGGTATTTCCATTTTCGCACAATTTTATCAATAAAGGCATCAGCAGACATTTTGCCAAATGCTTAATCATTTATATTTTACAGTTGTGAATCTGTCTACATGGTTGGGAGCATGGCACTGGCTTTGAAGTTCACATCTCATAAAATCTAATTTGAATGCCTTGAGCATACAGTACATTAATGCAGCCAAATTCAGTTCAACAGATATATCTTGGGTTGCAAACTTAGTATCACTGTTACTACCCTCACCTACTCTTTTTGTCCTTTCTGATACTTTAAAGAATGCTGACTCCATAATTGCCCATTAGAGATACTGTAAGTATCAAATTCCAACTCAAATTCAAAAAAAGCAATCATTGCTTTCCCCTGAGGTGAGCATGGCCAGGGTGGGCATGGCCAGCTTGAGGTCACTCATATTAGGGGCATCTATAGTGGCCTGAGTACTCGGCCAACAAAAACAGGCTCCCAAGCTCCATTTTAGGCTGCGATGGCCTCTTGCAACCTTCTGCCAGTGAAAAGGAGCTCTGTTTTCACTGAGAGAGGCACCACAAGCCAATCCTTCGCTGTTTCCAGGGCAGCCCTGTGGACCAGATCTAAGCACCCTGCAGGCTGGATCCAGCTCACGGGTCTTGACTTTGACACCCCTGCCATAATCTGTTACTTTTATAGAGAAAAAAATAAGCAAGAAAATATAATGTGAGGAAAAAGTAATGAAACAAAGATATATAGGATATGTTTTAGAAGAGTGACTAATTTGTGCAGAGTGTGTATAGAAATTTAAATAGAATATGGTCAAGCTGAAGTGAAATCATGAATTAATCTGCAGGTGCAGTGATATCATGTGATGGTTACTTGATTAAAATCTATGAGTCATTCAAATTATAGATTACTGCAAGAGGACAAATTGTGTCTTTCCCAATGAACACGAAGGCAAATAAATCTTGATCAATGAAAGGTTCTTTATTGATACCAACATTAACCCCTACCCTTTGTTTACTATCTTCTAGTAGACAATTACAAAAGTCAATGTATTCAGAGTTCAGGATCAATCTCCTAAGTCTTTCTACATAGGCAGTCCTAGAGATATGTAATCAATGAACTTACCCTAAGATCTTAAGAATTCTTCACTACAATACTTGAAATAGTTTTCTCACTCTTGAAAATACCTGGTAAACAAAAATTGGTTTTCTTGAATGCAAGGTAAGATACTAGCATATACTCTTTCCAATTTTTATTATATTTTTGTGCTGTTGGCTCATAGTTACCATATCTCAGGTTTCTTACTAGCAATTTCCCTTCTTATATTGATATTACTTACAAATATAACTGTAGCAGTGTGTTTTTTGTTCTTCTATTCTCTCTCCTACTTCTACCTTCTTTGGGGAGACATCTGAAAATGTTGGCTGATGTCATATACCATATGGACTGCTACATTTACCATAGCGACACAGTGGGACAGAGTATGAAAGGCAAGGCTTTTGTTAGCATGTGCTACTGCACAACTCAGAACAACAAAACACATATCAGGTACACAGAGCCAATTTTCAAAACTGACTTTCCAAATTAAGGCTGAAAAAATATGTGCATTCCCATTTGGTTGTAATGGGAATCTTTTGTATATACAAATACCTGTTTTACATGCATAAATATATGTTACAAATTAATTGGGAATTGGCACATGGTTTAAGAAAAAGGGAGGATGGCTGGAAAATTCTTCTTGTTAGGATGCGAAACTGTTAAGATGATGACTTAAGTTTGTAAGAGAGGCTTCAGATGCAATCCCATAATGCCTCACTAAACACAGTGGATTCCTCCCCAACTATATTTCTCTAGGGTTATTTTATAATTGACTTAAATCAAGCTGATGAATTTTAGGATAATATTTGCATGTGCTCTGAAGTTATCAATGCTATTTTTTTTACTGCGTAGAGGGTTTAAACTTAATTTTTAAAAAGAATATCAGTAATCCACACATATGTGAGTTTAGAGCAGCTCTCTCTCTCTCTCTCTCTCTCTCTCTCTCTCTTTCTCATCTATCTACTGTATCTATCTATCTACTGTATCTGTCTGTCTGCTGTTGATCCCCAGTGCTTTAGATTGGATATTTGCTATACATGTGGTTTTCATTTAGCAACTACTTTATTTAATGATAATTTTTGGTTACAGTGATGAAAAATAAATTTAGAACCAGTTTTTGCATTTACAATATTTACAAGTCTGTAAAGTAAAGGAAACTTGAGGCTCACAAATACAGTTGTGATTTTATTTAGCAACTGCTTTAGTTACTGACTGCTGAATAAGAACTACTTGTACTTTACAACCTGGCAGATAGTACAGACATCATGTACAACTTGTGACTAACCTGATTAGCATTTAAAGGTACTAAAAGATAAAAAGGTGAGGACTTATTTTACTTGCCATCTTTACTTTATGAAGGTGGAAGAAAAAAAAAATGTACCCAGGCCTGACAGCTAAAATGCATCTATATGGGGGAATCAGGTGCTAATGAAAATATTAAATTGGAATTATCCTCTATTTTGTTACAGAGCCTTGTTTGTTCATCTAGCTGATGCTTTGCCTTGGGTTTTTGTCCAATGAGAGGCAGATAGCAACTGGAAAGGGGAATGATTGACAGGGCTTAATCCAACCACATTTGCTCAGTCCAAATATCATTGATTAATTCCATGGTGGTGGTGGTTCTTGGCCCTCTAAAATATAGGCAGTTTTCTATCAATTATATTTCCCTCCAGCTTAAACATGTAAAATTTCTGAACAAGTTAACATTTACCTGCATCAATAGACAATTTGCAAACTTATAAAAATTACTCCTTGAAAAGCCTGCTTTTAGTTGTTTCTTTTTTGTATCTGCTCTTGAAAATCTTTGCCTGTGTTGTTTGTGGCTGGCATGGGCAATATAGCAGTGAAATCAGCCCTATAACTCTGCCGTGCATCAGTACATAACATCATAACATTTTGAATGTGGACCATTTTTGTTTGCACTATATCAGAGGAAAGTTATTGCCAGCTGCAAAGCCTTCAAAAGTCAGCAGTTGCAACTGCTGCAGGCTTCTTACATGAAACCTCAACCATCTACAATTGTCTTCATATTTATAGTAGAAAAGGGATAATAACATTTTCTGCTAAGCCGTTCAACTGGATTGATCCGCTTTTAATGCAGGAGCAAAGATTTGAAGAGCAACATTTTGGTTGCTGATTCCTGAGAAGGTACTACCTAAGAAAGGGTTTCTTTCTAAAGAGCTTCTGTACTAGAATTCAATTTATCATGGGCATTGAAGGGAACAAAATTTCCTTTGGTCTTGATGCTTTGCCCCCTGATAACCGTTTAATTTACTTTTTCCCATTATGCCTTTCTATTCCCATGATAAAAAGTCTAAGGCAGACAAATTTTAATAAGTTGAGTTTTTTCATAATAGCTTTTCTGGCTATGCAACTGTAGGTACAGAATTTGAAAACTTGTTTTTATAATAAGTATTGTAGTTGAGTGGCAGGGATTCTGCGTCATCCTTCCCTCTTTTGTGATCAATGTTTTGTTTGCTTTTAACATTATATTCCCAAAAGCGATTCAATAAATATTTTAATTTTACCTTTGATTGTACAAAATCACTGCCACAAAGTTTTATTTTATTGCCTAATATTACAAAGCACTTAAAAAAACAAATAAACCCAAGTATCTTTGGAGAATTTGAAACAAAAGATGTTCAGAAATACATTTCAAGTTCATATTTTTCTCTTTTAGACTTGTTTTTAAGCATCCCTTAAAAGCAATGTTGTGACTACATCATAATTCTTTTGCTTAAGTGGCTTTATTTAAATAAATATACAAATTCAGTTTTAGTTCAAGCAGCTTTAGTGGGCGCTGCTTTAATTTCGGATCACAGTGAAGAAAGGAAAGTAGAATTGTGTTCTGTTATATTTAAAGGTTCAGTTTACCCCTGGAATTTCTTTTCATTCAGTTCAAACATTCTCTAATAGTACAGAACCCTTGAACAACATTATTTTAAACAAACAACAACAACATTCTTTTCATGTTGTGAAAGGCACTTATGTGTGCTTTGTGTCTTTTTGTTATTTTGTTTATTAAATACAGTTTTGCTGTGGAAGAATGGCAAAGTATCCTTTGAGCCATGCCTTTGGTTTCCACTAATGTCAGTGCTATTCTAGAGGGCTTTCATTTAGCAAATTTCCTTCCCAACAGTGTGACAATCTTTTACTGCAGTGACATGTGATTTGTTCAAGGTTAGCAGCCAAAAATGCATTAATGGCACAGAATACAAATTTATTTTTCTTCAAAGTCATAGGATAAAATTCACACAAAGAATCAGGAATTAAAGAAAGATCAGACTTAAATCTTGATTTTTGTTTTTAAACAAGATAAATACTGAATCAATACTGAAATACAAACATTGATAATTGCCTTAAATGGTTCCCTCCATCTCTCTCTCTCTTAAAAAAGTACATTTGGCTAAAATAAGCTAACCAGATTTGCAGTCTTAGCATCCTGGAAGATTTTTGTGGCTAGGGCAGCAGGATATAGGGGCATGGCCAAGAAATAAAGTAGAGTTTGTGACTACTGGGCTACCTGCCCACCTTTCGGATGTATTGCTGCAGATGTCAGGAACGACGGAAGTGCAAACCAGTGCTGGAAAGCAGGCTGTCTGTAAGGAATGGGAAACGACTGTGAAAAACCAGGAACAGCTCGGCACCCAGACAATTTGTAACAAACAACAGGAAGGTCCATTAAAAAAATGGGACTGGCCTGATGAATCTGGGGCATCTGGTTGCCTTAGGCTAAAAGTACTTTCAGTATTTTTTACTGCCACTATAAAATAAACAATTGTTTAATTAGTAAAAAATAAAATCACTACTTACAGGATGAATGAACAGGGGCTTGTTTTCTGCTTAAGTAATGATGGTTGTTTTTTTCCTTTTTTCTTTTCTTTTTTCTTTTGAAAAGGACTCTTACATTTAGTTAACTTGTAGGAAAAAAGAAAACAAACAGCAACAATGCAAGTCTTTTGTGGTTGTAGTTTAAATTTTGAAGTCCGAGTATGTTGTGATTTAACTGAATAAGAATGGGGAAAGCCCTCCAGTGAGCTAGGGGCTACTGCGGGCAGATGCTGCATCTCAGGATTCTCCCCCAGGCAAAGTAAGCATGAGAGCCTGTAGTATGAGGTATGTTCACTCATCATGGGAATACTGTAAGGCTGTATTAGTTGTTCTGCCATTCCCTCTCTTTCAAGCATAAAGCATTGCTAAAGGACAACATCACAACCCAGCTCTTTGCAAAGTTGTAGCATTTCTTCTTTGCCATAAACGTGGGACTAACAACTAGAGGCCTTCTTATAGCATAAGATAGAATACTGAGGAAACTGAGTATCAATAGAATATGAACTATTATGTCTTCATCCTGTGTTAACTGAGAAGCATATACTTTGATTTGTTCAAATTCCTATCAGCCCCATTATGCAAGGGAATTATGAAACCTGTAGTACCTATGGATCCAGAAGATGCAAAAGTGGAAATGCTAATCTGTGGATAAAAAAATTACTTTTATGCAGTTTGTGCTTTGGAAAAGATACAAGACTTTCTTCATGGTGATTTCTAGATTGCATAGATATACATATACACAGATACATATTCATGTACAGAAGCATGGCTCTCAGAAAATGGACTATTTATTCACGTGAAATTTCAGCCTTAATGATTCATACACGATACATGGTCATAAGGTAGAGAGGAAGCATTGGTTTTGACACTGTATACCAAATGCCATTTACCTTCCTGTAATAACATGAACCAGCTGATAGTGGTATAATGAACATTAAAGGCTCCTATGATGGTACAATTCCAGGAAATAGAGCTTTTGGGATGTAATGCTGGAATTTTGCCCTTTTCAGAGTTCTTCTGTTCTGGAAGAGCATTAAAGCATTAAAGCTATATTAAACTACTACATAAATATTAAATATTCTAAATTAGATGCCACTGGCCATGCTAATTAGTTAATTTTGCAGATTGTAGTTCAATACATCTGAAGGATATCAGATTGGGGAAGAGTGCCCAATAAAGTAATTGAAATTAAACCTTTTGTCATGAAAGAATATTGATGATTTAAAAATTTGGGATTGGAGAATATTTCTAAATCACTTTTTTATATCTAAATTTATCATTAACACTTGGATAGCCAGCATACACCTTTTTTATTTGGAATTTAAATAGCGTGTTTGGACAAAGGGCTATAGGTATGATAACAGATAACAGATAATCAGAGTTGGAAGGGACCTTATAGGTCATCTAGTCCAGCGGTCGCCAACTGGTGGGCCGTGGAAAATTTTTGGTGGGCCGCAGAAGAAATGGCCCCTGAAAGCAATTAATCCGGGCCGCCTCCCAGCTCTCTCGCCTCCCAGCTCTTCGAGGGACCCTGGAGTCAGGTCCCTGAGATGCACGCACCAACCAGCTCCCACACAGGACGGCAGCGGCAACAACAGTCCCTACCCCCAGTGCCCACTATTAGCTCTCCCCATTAGTTCTCTAGGTTTGAATTGCTCCCGCCTCTCTTTCCTCCCCCCGTGCCCACATGCAGGCAGGAAAGGAAAGGGAAACAGAGCCATGTGCAGCTCTCCACTCTTCCAGACCTCGCTGCCTCTCCCAACATCGAAGCCTCAGAGACGCAGGCAAAGCCGCCATAGCAGTAGCATCCTGAGTTGCCTTAGCATGCTCGGTTAGTTAAGAATCACCCTACCCGGAGAAGGAGGTGCTGGAGGAGGAGGAGAAGGAGACAGTAGTGGAGAAGCAAGCAACGCAGGACACTACTGCTGTGGCGGCTTTGCCTGCGTTTCTGAGGCTTCGATATTGGGAGAAGCAGTGAGGGCTGGAAAAGCGGAGACCTGCGCACGGCTCCATCTCCCTTTCCTTTCCTGCCTGCATGTAGGTGAGGGGGGGAGGAAAGAGAGAGAGCTGGGAGCAATTCAAAGCTAGAGAACTAATGGAGAGAGCTGACAGTGGGCACTGGGGGCGGGGATTGTTGTTGCCGCCGCCGCTGTGTGTGGGAGCATGCATCTCAGGGACCTGAGCCAGGAGGCGCGGGAACTGCAAGTGGGAGCATTTGGTGGTTTTTAAGATCTCCTGGAATGCAGTAGATAGATGTTTTGTAGGTCTCGATGAAAGAGTGAGTTTTGTTTCGCCTCCTTTCCTCCCCTGGTAATGCGAGAGATGCTCTCTCTCTCTCTCTCTCTCTCTCTCTCTCCCTCCCTCCCTCCCTTCCCCCACCCCCAAATAATCACTGGCTGTGGCTGGGTTTGGCAGTGAAGTGCTAAAGCGAACAAAGTGCCCCAGG